>NC_041383.1:58316833-58380244 GCF_002162155.2 Triticum dicoccoides
AATTACAATATTCGACTCCATGAAGTAGCTTTACCTCTAACAATAGAAAAAAAAATTAGGCGACATTGGACCATCTGGTCATGAGGGGCTAAGAGGTAGAAAATTATGCACGTGCAGCAATGTAGCAAGCTGGGGAAGTAGAGCTAGGCCGGTTTGGAAGGAAGATATACCTAAAGGTCGTCAGGATGTGGATAGGTGGGCGGCGGGAGGCCGTATGCGCCCACACTAGGGCAGCGACGAAGGGATTGGAGGACCTCCCGCACCGGCAATCGGCCAGAAATAATGGTGCGGCCGGCACTGGGTCTCCTCCCTTGCTGTCGACAACGACCTAAACGCTAGACCTCCTCCCCTTCACTAGCGGAGGGGGATACATTTGGATCTGTAATTAGTGTTGAGGATAGAAAGACTATGTTACCACTGCTATCTTGTTTAGATCTGGAGAGGATGAGAGTTTGTGAATAGAGTAATCCTAGCAAGCAAGCGCGGAGGCTCTGACCTATATATATACGTATAGTGGGGTAGTTTTATTTTTTCACTCCATCAAAACAATCGTTTAAAATTGTGAACGTGCCAGGTCGCCGTTTTTTAGTTGTTGATTGTTTTTTGAGATAGCTACCCGCTTATGCCAAGTGGTGTTACGGTGTGCCAGGTCGCACTTTGTATCGTTCAAGTCTGGTAGTAGACCCTCCATTAAGTGAACAACCACCACCATGTAAAATTTGTGAACAAGCCCATAGCTAAAATCATCGGAAACGTGGGCTACCCCAACATGCATAATTATTTAAAATTTCTATGTGGGATTATCCTCAAAAAAATGTGAGAGTACAATATTTATTGGGCCCCTTTGTAATTTGTGCTAAATTTTGACCGAAGATTTAACTGACAAAATGTTGGTGCATGTTAACAAAAATTATATCCTTTGATTCGTATTTGAACATAGGTTTCAATGATGTAATTTTTTGTGACATGCATGAACATTTGATTAGTTAAATTTATAGTCAAAATTTGGCACATATTTATCATAGGGACCAATAAACTAGGATGAATCTCCTTGTCGGTCGTCCAAACTACTACCGTATATGACTAGCAGCTCTATCTACATGCGGGACATCAAATCATCCGAGCCCCGTGCCATCCACCAAATCACTGCGAGGTGCTACAGTCAAGACTCACCAGTCACCCCGGTGTGGCCGTCATGACCCATCATATCACAAAACCCACATCTTAACCAGCTGTGGTAAAGTGGCCTTGAAGTTGGACTAGACAAAGCAACCATCATTTCACTGGAACGCTCGTTGAAGCCCTTTCTCCCCTTGAAGAAAACCTCACTCTAGGCTACTCACTTCTGGCATTTTTCTTCTGTACCGACGAAGGAAAGGTAGGTGAATCAGTGATGTAGCTATATTCTCATTCCAAGAATTCGAAGCACCGACCGATTCTCACAGCCTATTCTTTTCCTTTGTATTGTTTTTTTTGTCAGTTTATTGATGGATCTTGGAGCACTAGGCAAAGAGTTGCCAGCGAACAACCCACTCGAGGTAGAGATCTCCAGGAAGCGAGCATCAACCATCAAGTGGGCCATTTTGGCAGGCCAACCTATGGAGACGAAGAACTCCAAGAAACAAGCACTGGACAAAGCGTTGACGACAGTGGCAGACGAACTCCTCAAAGAAAGCTGGAATAACAGCAAGGGCCCCATCGTGCCTACCCCAGAAACACTAATGGCCACCTATGAGAGGCTCAAGGCCAAGTTTGAGGAGATAGTCGCCGTTGAGAAACAATATTTCCATGGCAAGGTGATGCCCCCCAGAGGGATGGGATCCCCCGGTGAGCTGCACAATGAATAAAATTGCTTACCATAGTTGTGGTTTTTGATTATTTGCAATGTGCTTGCTAATATGTTAGGGTTGTGAAGTTACCGGTGGATGTCCTTGATGATTCCAATGTCGCGGTCCGTCCTGTGGACAACGCCCCAGAGATCGTTTTTGAAGTCGCGGTCCGTCCTATGGACATCGCCCCGGAGAACGATTCCGATGCCGATGTCCGTCCTATGGACATCGCTCCAGATATCAATTTCGATGTCGTGTTCCGTCCTGTGGACATCGCCCTAGAGATCAATTCCAATGTCACGGTCCGTCCTGTGGACATCGCCCCAGAGATCGATTCCCATGCCGCTGTCCATGCCGTGGTCATTGCCCGAGAGATCGATGACAATAAATAGTTGGTCGTGCTAATCCTTCAAGGTAGTTTGCATTGTGTTTAATTACTAGAATGATGCGTCTTATCAAACCATCTTAGGCCTAGTGCACTGTCTTGTGTGGGCGGTACATACTACTTTTGTTTGATAGTTAATCATCCGAACCCTCTCTGAGTTATGGAAACAGATGTATCCTCACCAACTTTTGATGTAATATATGGCATGCTTAGATGTAAGTTGGAACTATTTATCATATCAGCAGGGCTTGTTTGATGATTCTTGGTGTTAGTAGGCTAGCTACTATGCCAGCTATAGTACTTGCAAAACAATCACCTAAGAGAAACATTGGGGCTTGATGAGATCCTGGTACGCTTATAGGTCTGATCTGTCATCGATCGGCCAATAGCCCAGGCTCCTAAAATTTTAGGCTTAGCGATCGATCAAACAATAGTCCGCAATTATACGTTAATTCACATCAAACTCAAAGAGTTGGTTCACGTATACATTGATGCCTCATTTGGTTCATAGGGTAGGAAAATCGTAGCAATAGGAAAGTCATAGGAAAGGAGATGACATGTATCTTAAATCCTATGAGTAGGAATAGGAAAGGAGATGCCCTTTGATTGACATCATAGGATTTTTTCCATGGAATCTAGGCTAATGTTTATTTTCCTATCAAATGTGGAGGATAGGAAGAATTCCTCCATAGGAATATGATCCCATTTCTATAAACCAAAGGGCTCTACAATTTTTTTCCTATAGAAATCCTATCCTATGAAATTCCTACAAGATTCCTCTAAACCAAAGGAGGCCTCACATTAATAGCCAGCAAAATTGGCATGTACTTGTAACATGCGTGAATGTGTAATTTTTTTGTTGGAAGCGTGAATGTGTCTCTACGTGTGCTAGAGGGGTTGTGGGATCGAGAGAGATCTAGAGAGAGAAAGATCCTCTTTCTATTCCTAATCATTAGATTGACAAAGGATATTTTCTTAGAACATAAAATTATAGCAGTACAGAGACGTACAAATCCTAGGCGGCCTAGTTTGGCCTAGTGGGTTTCAGTGATATGACGTGCTACAGTGCCATCCAATCTTCGCGAGTGATAGCAGTATTGCATGTACAATAAGTTTTCTTCAAGAAGATGAATTCAATGAAGTCATGATGGTTCCTTTGTCCGACCAACTTACATTGGGAAAGGTTGGGCCTGCGCTACGACCGGGGTGGACCAGGATAATTTTGTGCATGGCAAGTCGACCAGGATGGTCGACGTCCCACATGTCAGCAAATGAAAGTATTCTTTCCAATATCGAGGATGAGCAACGAGTATTCATTGTTTATTTTAGATGAAAACTATTGTGTCCACTGTTACGAGAGGAGTGTGAAACACGGCAGCCTAGTGAACTTGGCATGTGCACAACTCCCTCCTTCCTCATGTACCATAGTGTTGACTATAAGGTTAGCTATAAGGTTACAACTTTTTCTCACTTTCTCTCTATCTATTTCCTCTCGAATGTTTTTCACCTTCTTTTTTAGACACAATTGGTTTTTATACCTCTTTTTTTAGAATTAGTTTTTATACCTATGAGCACGTTAGGGACGGGCTCTTGCAAAGCCCACTCCTTGAATTTGTCAATGCCTCTCTCTCTCCTCCACAAGCGGGCTTATAGCCCAGTATTGTACTACTACTTGCTATGAATGCGGGCAGCTGGTGTCTGAGGGGGAGCACGCGCGGTAGTGGGGAGGGGTTTTCTAGTGGCCTAGGGCGGTTAGAAGCGGGCTTGGAAGCGTTCCGGACTCCCGCAAGGCCCACCTCACATTATCACCATATTTATTGGAGTCTGTGCGCGGCGGGCGGGCGATCTCTTCTCCCTCCCCCGTCTCTCTCTTCTCAGCCGACGCCCGCAAAGCGATTAGACTTCGGTTATCGATGGCTTATTCCATTCCAGTCACACATGTCAGTGAAGATGCAAGACAACGCGTGTCCCCTCTGGTGAGCGGCGGGCGAGCCGGACTATCGGGGGTGCGACGGGAACGCGACAGGTGTGCTTTAAGTGTGCCGCCTTTTCCTTTTGATCTAGCAAAGTGCAACATTTTCGTGCGATCGATTAATAGAAATCCAGAACAAAATGATGAGGGCCGGGCTTTCCCGCGTGTTAGGCGGACTGCGAAACATGGCGGATCCGATGTTGATGGAGGGATAACTGTTCCCTGTGAAATAATGGAGCACTGTTAGCAATTATAGCATGATAGTTAGGGCATCTCCAGTGCTGACCCACAAATTTACACCGGCATCTGTTTGAGGACACTGATGCTAGAGGATGCCATCCAATGCTGCCCCCATACCTTTCGACAACTATATGAACTGACCTGACCAAATTCGTGCAAACAAAGAAAATTTCAAATTAATCGGATGAAATTCATTACATTTCGAAAACATTTCCAATAAACTGGAAAAAATTCATTACATTTTCGCAAAAACCATACTAAAACCTACTGTAAACCTAATCTAAACGATCGACGGCGCCGGACAACCATGTCCGGCCATGAGCCACGAGAACTGATGCTCTGGCTATTGCCTTTGCCTCCTCCTCATCCTCCTCGGCTTTGTCCAGCTCCGCCTTGATAACCTCCTCCTCCTGAGCACATGGTTTTGAAGATTTCCACCTCCACGTTGCTGTCAAGCGGCTAATCGACCGCCAATGTTTACCCCACCAAGCTTGGCATCAACTAAGTGGAGGAGCGGTGGCCTTCCTGGAACCAGAGCGGCGGCGACCTACCATGTGCTACTCTTCCTCGTTGCACGGTTGCTCCTGCGCACACGCACCAGCATTGTAGTCGTGGCGGCAGAGGGCGGCAGGGGGAGCCCGCACCTTCATCTGCTCCTATGATAGTACGTCCAAGAGAGCTTTGGAGCACGCCTGGAGCGGAACCGCCGATGCCCTTCGTCTACTCCTACGGTAGTATGTCCAAGAGAGCTTTGGAGAACCAGGAGGCCATGGTTGGAGTGGTGCCGACAGAAGGAAGGGACCAGAGGAGAATGACTATGGGTCTTTGGCTATGCCTCGAAGCTGGGGCTGAAGTTAATATAGCGGGCGAATGGGAATGAGCCGCGACAGACGGATGGACGGCTGGCGCCGGAGTAGGTTCGTTGGCTGCCACGTGTCACTAATGTGGGCGGTAGATGGACGGATGGACGTTGTCGGTGTCAAAACCGGCGGATCTCGGGTAGGGGGTCCCGAACTGAGCGTCTAGGCGGATGGTAACAGGAGACAAGGGACACGATGTTTTACCCAGGTTCGGGTCCTCTTGATGGAGGTAAAACCCTACGTCCTGCTTGATTGATATTGATGATGTGGGTATTACAAGAGTAGATCTACCACGAGATCAAGGAGGCTAAACCCTAGAAGCTAGCCTATGGTATGATTGTTGTTCGTCCTATGGACTAAAACCATTCGGTTTATATAGACACTTAAGAGGGCTAGGGTTACACAGAGTCGGTTACAATGGTAGGAGATCTACATATCCGTATCGCCAAGCTTGCCTTCCACGCCAAGGAAAGTCCCATCCGGACACGGGACGAAGTCTTCAATATTGTATCTTCATAGTCTTGGAGTCCGGTCGATGATGATAGTTCGGCTATCCGGACACCCCCTAGTCCAGGACTCCCTCAGTAGCCCCTAAACCAGGCTTCAATGACGACAAGTCCGGCGCGCATATTGTCTTCGGCATTGCAAGGCGGGTTCCTCCTCCGAATACTTTATAGAAGATTGTGAACACCAGGATAGTGTCCGGCTCTGCAAAATAAATTCCACATACCACCGTAGAGAGAATAATATTTACACAAGTTCAATCTGCTGACGTATTTTGTGGTGTGACATCACACCACAACCAAGCCTTTACTCGAATCATTTTTATTATACCACCTCCGCGCGTTTAGCGAAGCGGTTTCCTTGGCACGTCTTGTCGAAGCAGAGATCGTGTTCCCCTTATTTTGGGATTCCCATCAATACGGACGTGGGTAACCCAACCGCGCCATTGATTGCGGCGCTTGGGAGATAAGCGAGTTTTATCATGCCAGTGGGGACACATGGTTTCGTCCGCCCATATAAGGGGATAAAGATCCACCCTTTTACCTACGCCTTCTTCCTCCTTTGCTTATCCATCTCCGTGAACTCAAGCTCCAGCGCCCAAGTCCGCACATCTTACCTCAACCTTCTCAACTATGTCCGGAGCGGGAGGCAAGTGGATGGCCTCCTCCGTTATGGAGGGGCATATCAAGAAGCTGCGCAGCGCCGGATATCTGTCCAGCGACATCGCACACCGGCTCCCCAATGAGGGGCAGCTCATCCCCACCCCCGGGCCCCATGAGAGGGTAGTATTCCTTTCCCATTTCCTCCCCGGACTGGGCTTCCCACTCCATCCCTTTGTCCGGGGGCTCATGTTCTACTACGGCCTGGATTTCCATGATCTGGCCCCGAATTTCATCCTCAACATCTCGGTGTTTATCGTCGTGTGTGAGGCCTTCCTCTGCATCCAGCCCCACTTCGGCTTGTGTGTCAGGACCCCGACTCGATGTCACATCGATCTAGCCTGTAACACCTCATATCACTTTGCGGCCTCACGCACGGTATCCCCACGGGTGTCGCCTTACCTTTGCCCGGGACCGTTTGCGCCTTTTGGCTCACGTATATGATAGTGTCGCTAGCATCCATATGATAAGGAGCCCGGGCTGACATGACTAGTCGTAAACCCAAAGTGGCACAGACTTACAGGGACATGCATCCATGACCCAGCTTTGAACGTGTCGGTCATCAGCAAGTGGGTCCGGGCTGTAGCACTGGGCTAGCAGGACTCCGGTAAACCGGGCTGTAGCGGGCTAACAGGACTCCGGTACTCAATGCGTGACATTTCCCCGAAGGGACAGACACCGGAACGAAGAAGGACACATGCCGGCCAGCCTAAGTGTTCCAGAGCAGTAGCAAGCTACCATGGCTCAGCGGTAACACTAGGAGACATTTCCCGGTAAGAGAGGCTACTAAAGATAAACAACTAGATAGTCAGATCCCACACATACCAAGCATTTCAATAACATACACACAGTATGCTCGATATGTGCAAATACAACATGGCATCACAACATGACTCTACGACACAAGTACTTTATTTAAGGCTCAGAGAGCCATACATAACATACACATAGGTACGGGTCACACGACCCAGCATTCAAGTCATACAGTCATACAAACCAGCAGCGGAAGTAGCTTGTCTGAGTACAGACAACTAGTAAAATAAAAGAGGCTTGGGAAGCCTAGCTATACTACATGGTCCTTCACAAGCTCAGGATCACCACCTGGGCCTTAGCCTACTCATTGATGTCAATGTCTACGAAGAACCCATCAGAAGGGGTTGCAGCGTCTTCTGTAAAAATGTAAATTATAGCAACATGAGTACAAAGGTACTCAGCAAGACTTACATCAGATCCTACATACATGCACATTATCAAGAAGGGTTGGTGGAGTTGTTGCAGCAAGCCAGCTTTGACTCTTGGCTAGGCTATCCTACGAGACTCCAACTTGAAATGGTTTTGCGCACACGAGTCCACTACTCACCACTTCAATACACTACCGAGGATCCACCTCCGTCTTCCTACGGAAGAGCCATCCTCGGCACTCACACTTATCTTGAGGTTTTTGGTAGTTTCCATTTACTTGTCTATGAACTGTATAGGCAACCAAGTAGTCCTTTACCGCGGACGCGGCTATTCGAATAGATCATGTTAACCCTGCAGGGGTGTACTTCTTCATACATGTTCTCACCACTTACCGTCGTTTACACGACATGTACTCGGCAACCTTCAAGCGGAAGCCCAACGTGGGTGTCGGCCACGACCTACCTAATCACCTAAGTCTCTAGTCCAGGTTTATCGCCTATTCGGGTTCCATCCATGAGGAGATCCGGCCGAGGTATCGCTCACAGCCCCAAACGATGTGAACAGGGTTCCCGAGATACCTAACGGGTATTCGGTACACCGTGCCACGTACCTACCGCATCACAGCCCACCCCTACGGTCAGCGCTGTCCACGGCCTCCAGTAGGCTACAAACACCAGAAACTACTTGCAACTCCTGGACAGAGAACTAGGGTGAATAAGAAGTCGAGAGGGTCCATTGTTTTCGGGCCCAATGCATGGTAGTAGCTGAATCTTAAATCACACATACAGATCTCAGTGCTTAAGGTCGGCTTCAATGAAACAACCCACCATGTACTCCTACATGGCCTCTCATCGATACCTTTACCAAATCGTGTTTACCACACCACTCTCATTACCGACATAATCATTTCACTCTAGTCCATCACTCAGATGAACCAGACCTGACACGACTCTAAGCATAGCAGGCATAGCAAGGTAGGAACAACACATACATATGGCTCAATCAACTCCTACACATGCTAGTGGGTTTCATCTAGTTACTGTGGCAATGACAGGTCATGCAGAGGAAATGGGTTCAACTACCGTAGCACACAGCAGTTTGAAACGCGTTGTCTAATGCAGTAAAAGAGAGCAGGAGCGAGAACATGGGATTGTATCGATATGATCAAATGGTTGGTTGCTTGCCTGATGGTTCGATGCACTGATACGGTTCTTCGTTAGGGTAATCACGGTACTCCTCGGAGGCAGAACCTGCCGCAAAGAACACCGATACACAACCATCACCAAACAATGTGCGACAATATGATGCATGCATGAAACATGGCAATATGAGTGTGTTGGGCTAATGCAACTAAGACTAGAGGGGTTTGAACCAATTTGAATCAAAGATTCAAATTTCAAACTCATACATGCCCCTTTAAAGTGTTTTTCCTTGTTCTGCACTAAACATCAAGTTAACTTGTTTAATCATGCATGAAAATAGTACAGATGGATAGATTGGATTTTTCTGATCATTTTTCATATATAATTTGTCTGATTTGGAGTTACAGAATAAAAGTTATGAATTTTTGAAGTTTAAACTATATTCTGGAATTTCCTATATTAGATTAAATCCAGAAAATCAATTACTGCATCAGCCTGACGTCAGTGTGACATCAGCAGGTCAACGGGACACGGTCCGAGTCAAACCTGACAGTGGGTCCCGCGTGTCAGTGTGATTAGATTAGTTAAAGTTTAGTTAAAACTAAACCTGTTTAATTAACAGGGCTGGGCCCCACCTGTCATTGACTCAGGAGAGTCAACCAGGGCCCACCCGTGGTCAAACCCGGGTCGGCTGCACCGGCGTTTAGCCGCCGGCGAGCCCGACGTGGCGGCGGAAGTGGTTTTTGCCGTTCCGGCAACCAAACGAGCCGCGGAGGCCACCGGAGAGGAGCTGAGGACGAACCGCAGCTCTTGGTGGAGTCCGTTGGGGTCGGGGTGGCCGGAGTTGGCCCGGCGACGACTTTGGCGGCCACCGGAGTTCGGCCGAAGTCGAACTTGACGCAAGAGGGGTCGGTGAGGTGCGGGGAGTAGCTAGTTAGGTGCTACGTGACGCGGTGAGCATGATGGACACCGTGGAGTGGCCGGAAGATGACCGGGAGCACGTCGGCGACGAGCTCCACGGTGGTGGGTGCGGTTGAGCTCCGGGAGGTCGCTACACGGCTCGGGAACAAGAGAGGGAGGGTAGGAGGGGTAGCTAGGCTCACAGCGCACCCGTAGAGGCCACCGGCGGGGTCGGGGACGAGCTGAGGCGGCGACGGTGTTGAAGGGGATCTCCGGCGACGGCGGTTCGGGCGAGGTCGTTGCGGTGGACTCGAGCGTTGCGAGCGCTCGGGGCTCGGCTTGCTCGATGAAGTGGACAGCGGCGGAGCTCCTGGACATGACGAGAGGACGCACGGGCGGCGGGGAGCGCGGCTATGACGTAGGCACGGCGGCGGTAGCGTCGGCCATGGCTGGGGGGGCGCGAGGGGGAGGAGCTGGAGAGGAAGGGTGTCTGGGGGGTTCGGGGAAGAGAGGGGGAGTGATCCACGACGTCACCGGGCGAGGGGAGCGGCGAGGCGGCGAGCAGGTGCGTGGCGCGCGCTGCGGTCGCCGTCGGGCACCTGCCTGCCTGCCTGGCCGGCAAGCAGCTCGCTGGAGCGGCGCTGGGCTGGGCCGGCAGGTGGGCCGGGTGCTGGCGCCAGGTAAGTTTTTCTATTTTTTTCTATTTTCTGTTTTTTAATACTTCTGCAACTTTGTTGAATTAATAAAAATACCTAGGCAACTCCTAAAATCACCAAACTACTCCTGGTCCATAGTTGGATTATTTCCAACATGAAACATTTTAGTTTGGAGATATTTGAGCATTTAATTATTTTATATAATTTTAAATGCCCAAATTCAAATATTTATGATTTAATTCAAAAACCCTGAGATGGCCTAGGAAAATGTGCATCACTTCTGGCAGAGGTTCTGAACCAAGACAAAAATGATGGGCATTTTAGAAGGGCATTTCAGGTTCATTGAAAAAGTTTTTAGTAAACCCTAGTTGGTTTCAAAGGGGGCTGGGGGTTCTGTCATCCCCATTTCAGGTTTCTGATGAAAGAATAAACATGATGCAACACTCTAATGCATGAACTAGCTAGGGTGTGACATTGTGGCTCAAGACCTTCAGTGTCAAGCCGAAGGTTGTGAAGGGCAGCCAAGCGGAGTGCGGAGGCGCCATGGTGGGCAAGATGCCCAACGTTACTTGGCTCGAGGGCACCTTCGTGGAAACCATTAAGGGGTGGCAATCGGGGTGGTTCTACATCACCAAGACGCATGACCCTGAATGGGCAGCGGCCCCCGAATTCAGATCTGGCATCCCCATACGGCTCACCTCCTGGAAAGAGAGTGGCTTGACATGGGGTGATTCGGAGGAGCTGACCGGACTCCAAGCCTGCGTCCAAAAGCTAGTGAACAAGAAGCTCAAGCTTGTCAACATAGTCTAGGTCATGCTCATCCGCCGGATTCTCCCGTGCCAACAACGGGACTTCAATATGTGGGTGTTCAATTCGGCGCAGCACCAGACTTTGAGCAGGCTCTTCGACACTATGTACGAAGAGGCCTGGAGGGTGCTGTTTAAGGGTGCCGAGGCTCCCGCATCCGCTACCGTAGATCACGGATTCAGCTCTCAGCGTCTGGCTAGCGAGGTAAGCGATTTTACCCTTTACGGGACACTTGTTTTCCATAGTTTGAATCTATGCGGGATCTAAACTCCCTCTTCTTTGACAGGACTAGCTGAAGAAGGCCGAGCGGACTAACTGTCCGGCCCCTTTGCCAGAAGACCCAGCGGACGCCCGCTTAACAGGGCTGCTGGTTCCGGCACCCCATGTGGTGCCGGAGAAGAAGGCCAAGAAGAAGGCCACGGGCACTCGAAAGAGTTCCCGTTTTCAGGTGTCATCGGACTTATCGTCCGGTGGTTCCGAGGCGGACTCCTCCCACGAAGGCGAGGAGGAGAAGAAAGAGGCCTCTCCCCCAGCGGGGGGAGGGAAGAAAAGGAAGTCCTCCCAAATGAGGGAGGCCGAAGGGTCCAAGAAGGGAAGGACTCTTCCCCCAGACTGCTCTGCCAACACCGGCGATGACTGGCCTTCAAGGGTCAAGCCCCTAGCGAGATCGTAAGTATCTGGACTCCCGAATAACTTCATGATTTTTCTTTTCGCCACATGGTGTCTTTCTAATGCCGCATACAACCCTGCAGTCCGCCCAAGGATGATCTTCCCGCTTCGTCGAGCGGGTCCTTGGGTGCGTCGGATATGGATTCCCTTCCGACCGCCTCCACCCCCCGTGATGCGGACGATGCCGAGGTGGGATCCCGGGAAGGGACCCGCAGGAGGAGGAGGCCCTGGAGGTGCCGCAGGGCAACCTCCCGGACTTTGCACCCAACTCCGCACTGGAACCTATAGTGGCTCCAGAGTCTGGCGGGCGGCCGCTTCGTAAGAAGGGCAAGATCGTGACTCGGCGGCCTCCGTCCAACCGGAGGCGCTGGATAGCTTGCTGGAGGTGCTCAACGGCGCTTCCATAAAAGAGGAACACCGCACCGTCATGAGTGCGGTGATTCAGAAGGTTCAGCTCGCCAAGAGCGGGCTGACCGAAGCCTGCAACAGCCTTCTAACAGGCTTTGAGGTAAGAATTTTGATATATGTAAAATAGTACCGCATAGACAGTAGCCCCTGATGCTCGGTTCGGTGTTCGAAAAGAAAAGACGGACTGAGGATCTAAGAGGATAAACGCAGGAGTCATAAAAAATATGTCAATATGGGATTGCAGGCTATGCTGCTGACCTCTGCCGCACTGACTGCGGAGGTCAATGCTTTGAAGCAAAGCCTCGAGCGGTCCGAGAATGAGCTCGGCCGTGCCAAGAAGAAGCTCGAGGACAAGGAAAGTGAGTAACACCTTATTAAAATTGTACCTTACAGAAAAGGATTTGGTTGCAAGAAGAATGACAAGGATAACGTGGGTATTGCAAGGGCCACGAACGAGGTGGCGACCCTGAAGGAGGCGGTGTCCGCGGCCGAACATAATGCGGCCGCGGAGCGCACCGAGCGAGAGAAGCAGGAGGCGCGGGTGGCGGAGGTACAGCAAGAGCTCCAGGCTCTCGTGGAAAAACTTGAGAGTTTGGAGCGCAACTCGAAGACTCGAGAGTCCGAGCTTGCATCGGCTCTTGAGAGTGCCAAAGCCTCTAAGGCCGAAGCCTACAAGGCCCTCCAGGAAATCGAGGCGTTGAAGAAAATAGCGGCAGGTAAGGCATTTTTCATGCAAAGCAAGCAGGCGAGTGTGAATTACCTATCACTTACCCGAATTCGGAGCTCTCCAGGAGCGTTCGCAGATCTGCCCCGCAGCGTGTTCGATGCTGCCGCTTTCTACAGGGCCGAGGAGGGGAGCTCGACGGAGAAGGTCTTCTGGTCTTAGTATGCTGAGGCCGGACATCCGGTGCCCCTTAGCGACCAGCTGAAGCAGCTGGTTGAGCTCCACAAGGTGGCCGAACAGGCCATGAAGTGCCTCATAGTTCGGCTGTGGCCCAATGAGGCCATGCCTGGGAGCTACTTCGGCCTGGTGCGGCGGCTGGTGGATGCTTGTCCATGGGTTGAAGTCATCAAGCACTCCGCCTATATTAAAGGTGCTCGTCGGGCCCTTGCCCGCGCAAAGGTGCAACGGGGCAAGATTGATGCTGAGAAGCTTGTGAAGGACGCGCCACCGCCGGGCAAGGAGTATCGCACGCCCGAGATGTATTATAAGAGTGTCCTGAAGGGTTCCCGCATTATTGCTGGTGAGTGCTCCAAAGATGTAATATTTGAGTAGAATCGCATTTTGTTATCCTGTGCGCTGAAAACTTTGTTCATATGCGCTAAGCAACGCTTGTTAATTTAAAATATTACCTTCTGTGGGGCCGTTTATCAAATCTGAGAGATGGCAAGTCGTCGGCTTCAGCCCCCATGCCACGAGTGCTGGGGTGTTCGGGATAAATTTGAGCACTCTTGTTCCCATTTTTGGGTCCATCTAGGGAGGCGCTCAACACAACGAACGAGGCAACCGGACTTATAATGCTTGAACACTCTCACTTAGCCATAGAATTCTATAATTTTAAATTTCGGCGAAGTCCCTAGTGTTCAGAAGGCCGAATTTGGGGTGCTATCCACGCCTGGGCCGAACAAAGCCGGTTCCTCGCTCTAAGCGGCATAAGTCTTTAGGGACTCGAAAAAAACCTCTCGAACAGTGACCGGCTCTCGCCTCATCATGACGGTCAGTTTTAGCTTTCTCCACTGAGGCGCTCGCCCAGCTCAACTGGGGCGCAATCGCAGTGGTTCTCCCAGTGCTACCTTAGCCGATACAACGGAACGTAAGGTACCAAAACATGGGAGCCGGGCAAACCCAACTATTGACCCAAGACATGACTCGGAGCCGATGCATATAATGCTATAAGTTCGGGGTGCCGCACTTGTGAAAGTGTTCGGACTTATCACACCATGATGTGGGAAACATAAGCCCCTGGTGTATTTAGCCGTACCAAAGTGTACGGATGCAACATGTCATAAATGAACATATGTATAAGAAAGAAATGCAATTATAAGCAAAGAGGTGCTGCATTGTTTATTCAAGAAATACTGCCGTGAATGCAGAATGATACAAATAGTGCGGTAAGCAAGGGATGGGACTATTAAACATGTCCCCCTCCAGGGGTAGGCTGCGGAATGGTGTATAAAACAGATTTAATGCTCGTAATGGAGACCACCTGGATATTCGTCGTAGCCTTTCTCCTTCCCTGGCTGTTGCATCGTGAGTTCGGCAGGTCTACTACCGGACAGGGCCTCTGATGAACGGAGTCCTGTGGGTAAAAAAAAGAAGAGAAAAAAGAAAAAAGAACGACACACTTGAGAGCCCCTGGTGTGGTTAAGCCGCATTCTGGGCCTATCGTGGTCGTGCCCCTCCCCCTATGCCCATGGTATCTCCAGAGCATAATGATGTACACGAAGGACCAGTCTTGCAATTTTGCAGGGGCTGGGGTTGGGGCCGCATTGCTACGGGTGCTCGGAATGTGCCAGGTGGTCTTGTTGTAGGTTACTCCAGGCACGTTTAGCCGTGTCCGGTCGCTTAACGGCCGGACTCGAGAATTGCCTTAAGAGGCTGCACTGTACTTCTGCCGCGAGAGCCGCTGTATGTTCCTCCGCTCGGAGAGAGCGTTCAGTGTTTCCGTTGACCGTGATGACTCCTCTAGGGCCTGGCATCTTGAGCTTGAGGTATGCGTAGTGCGGCACCGCGTTGAACTTTGCAAACGCGGTACGTCCGAGCAGAGCATGATAGCCGCCGCGGAACGGAACTATGTCGAAGATTAACTCCTCACTTCAGAAGTTACCCGGGATCCGAAGACCAATTCCAGTGTAACTGAGCCTGTACAATTGGCCTCTACACCTGGTATGACGCCTTTAAAGGTCGTCTTTGTGGGTTTAATCCTTGGGGGGTCTATGCCCATTTTGCACACTTTATCCTGATAAAGTAGGTTCAGGCTGCTGCCGCCGTCCATCAGGACTCTGGTGAGGTGAAATCCATCGACGATTGGGTCTAAAACCAATGCGGCGAATCCGCCATGGCGGATGCTGGTGGGGTGGTCCCTTCGATCAAAAGTGATCGGGCAGGAGGACCATGGGTTGAACTTCGGGGCGACTGGCTCCATCGCGTATACACCCCTGAGTGCACGCTTCCGCTCCCTTTTGGGTATGTGGGTTGTGTATATCATGTTCACCGTCCGCACTTGTGGGGGGAAACCGTTCTATCCTCTATTGTTCGGCGGTCGGGTCTCTTCCTCGTCATCGCTATGCAGCCCCTTGTTGTTGTTTTCGGCAATTAGCTTGCCTACCTGCTTGAATACCCAACAGTCCCTGTTGGTGTGGTTAGCTGGCTTTTCGAGGGTGCCGTGTATCTGGCACGAGCGATCGAGTATTCGGTCCAAATTGGACGGACCCGGAGTAGTTCTTTTGAATGGCTTTTTCCGCTGACCGGGTTTAGAGCCTCTGAATCCAGCATTGACTGCCGTATCCTCATTATTGTCGTCGTTAATGCGATGTTTGTTCTTGTTGCGACGCGACCTGCCATTGCGGTCCTTGATATCCGGACTGCCAGAATTTTTGTTGAGGTTGTTGCTGCGGGCTAGCCAGCTGTCCTCTCCCGCGCAGAAGCGGGTCATGAGTGATGTGAGGGCTTCCATGGATTTCGACTTTTCCTGTCCTAGGTGCCGGGCAAGCCACTCGTCACGGATGTTATGTTTGAAGGCCGCGAGGGCCTTCGCATCCGGACAGTCGACGATTTGATTTTTCTTAGTTAAGAACCGTGTCCAGAATTGTCTGGCCGATTCGTCTGGCTGCTGAATTATATGGCTTAGGTCATCAGCGTCTGGTAGTTATCAAGGAATGTGGCTTCCAGGTCCTCCCAACTCCCAATTGATTCTGCTGGCAAGCTGGTAAGCCAATGCCGAGCTGGTCCTTTAAGCTTGAGTGGGAGGTATTTGATGGCGTGAAGATCATCACCGCGGGCCATGTGGATATGAAGGAGATAGTCTTCGATCCAAACCGCGGGGTCTGTTGTGCCATCATAAGATTCAATATTCACGGGTTTAAACCCTTCAGGGATTTGATGATCCATTACTTCATCTGTGAAGCATAGTGGGTGTGCGGCGCCTCTGTATTGGGCTATATCACGACGAAGCTCAAAAGAGCTTTGTCTACTGTGTTCGGCCCGGCCGGACTTGCTGTGTCTGGCGCGACGGTTGTCGTCACGTATCATGGGGCGCCCACGCGATCCGTAGATCGATCTTGATTGTCTTGCCTTATCCTCCAATATATCTCGCAAGTCTAGAGCGTTCCCCTGTGGCCTTGTGCTTTTTGAGCGATGCCGGGGTATGGTTCTAGTGGGGGGCCTAGAGGCCTCTCTATCGCGGCCACGGGGTGGTCGGTCAGCCATATTGTGCGCTGGTGATGCAGGTTTATATGCCTCCTCCTCTAATCGGGGGAGCAGCTTGCATTTGGGGTAGCTTTTGGAGGGGCGTTCGAGCTCATGCTCTTCGGCCGCAAGGACTTCAGTCCATCTGTCGGCTAGCAGATCTTGATCAGCTCTAAGCTGTTGCTGCTTTTTCTTGAGGCTGTTTGCCGTGGCCATAAGCCTGCATTTAAAACACTCTTGTTCGACGGGATCCTCAGGCACGACAAATTCTTCGTCGTCGAGGCTTGCCTCGTCTCCGGAGGGAGGCATGTAATTATCATCCTCTACCTCTTCGTCTGCCTCTCTCTCATCAGGGTTGGCTCCTCCATCCTCCTGTGCTGAATCTTGCTGGAGGGGGTTGTCTTCGGCACTGTCTGGGGTATTATTATCTCCGGTGCCGGAATCTCCATTCTTGCTGTGGCGGGATTTAGAGCGGCGCCGCTGACGCCGGCGCTTGGGCTGTTTCTTGGAGGGGTCATCCTCCGCTGTTCCTTCCCCATTCCCATCCTTTGGGATATCCACCATGTATATGTCATATGATGAGGTGGCTTTCCAGTGCCCAGTAGGTGCTGGTTCTTGGTCGTCTCCGGCATCGTCGTCCATACCATCGATGTCTTCGGAGTCGAAGTCTAGCATGTCGGTTAGATCGTCGACAGTGGCTACTAAGTGGGTGGTGGGTGCGCTTTGAATTTCTTCGTCGTCCGCATCCCAACCGTCCTGACCGCAGTCCGGCCAGGGCTCTCCTGATAATGAGAGATACTTTAGCGAACTCAAGATGTCGCCGAAAGGTGCATGTTGAAAGATGTCCGTAGCAGTGAACTCCATGATCGGCGCCCAATCGGATTCGATTGGAGGGGTCGCGGGAGGTACGGAGTCCGGCGAGGAGTCCGGCACCTCGGAGTCACGAGCTTCACAAGGGACAAGGCCAGTATTCGGCTCCATCGCCATAGAGGTTGCAGCCCTCGAGGCGGTGTCTAGCCACCCGTCCTCGAACTGCGCAGCCGGCTCCGAATCAAGGGTCGGAGCGGGCTCGTGTGCGGCCTCTAGGGCACTGTCCGGCTGCAGAGCTAAATCATGCCCATCGTGACAGTGCGGCGCGCTCGGCTGTGGCTCGAATCCATCGAAGATCAAGTCTCCGCGGATGTCAGCCGTGAAGTTCAAACTTCCAAATCCGACCTGACGGCCAGGGGCGTAGCTTTCAATCTGCTCCAGATGGCCAAGCAAATTGGCCCGCAGTGCAAAGCCGCCGAATATGAAGATCTGTCCGGGGAGAAAAGTCTCACCCTGGACTGTGTCGTTGTTGATGATCGAAGAAGCCATCGAGCCTATCGGTGACGACACAGAGGAACTCTCAATGAAAGCACCAATGTCGGTGTCAAAACCGGCGGATCTCGGGTAGGGGGTCCCGAACTGTGCGTCTAGGCGGATGGTAAAAGGAGACAAGGGACACGATGTTTTACCCAGGTTCGGGCCCTCTTGATGGAGGTAAAACCCTATGTCCTGCTTGATTGATATTGATGATGTGGGTATTACAAGAGTAGATCTACCACGAGATCAAGGTGGCTAAATCCTAGAAGCTAGCCTATGGTATGATTGTTGTTCGTCCTATGGACTAAAACCATCCGGTTTATATAGACACCGGAGAGGGCTAGGGTTACACAGAGTCGGTTACAATGGTAGGAGATCTACATATCCGTATCGCCAAGCTTGCCTTCCACGCCAAGGAAAGTCCCATCCGGACACGGGACAAAGTCTTCAATCTTGTATCTTCATAGTCTTGGAGTCCGGTCGATGATGATAGTTCGGCTATCCGGACACCCCCTAGTCTAGGACTCCCTTAGCCGTGGTGTAATTAAAGCGGAGCAGTCGCTTGCACCAGGATGCCGTGCTGGTGGCGCTATCTCGGCTGTCGCGCTCCTGCAATGATGGCGGCAGTGAGAGGTCGAGTCGGGCGTGAATGCGGCATCTATGTTTTGGATCGACGGTGACCGTTTTAGGCGGCAAGTGCGCACTAGTGATGGAAGGGGTTTCAGTAGGCCAGGGCAGTCAGACACTATCATGCTGGCAAAATGTGAACTCATGGACAACCAGGCGTCCATGCAACCGCTCTTGTCGCCAGCTAGCCTTCGAAGACCACCATTAGACACCACATAGCCATGCATAACTTACGAGTAATGGACGAATTGATCAAACACACACCCGTGTGCAGCGGCACTATGACGGGCGCTCACGATACATATATAGGTACCATAGTACCCTCTCTAGCTAGGCTGTTTTATAGATTGTCGTTCTGATGGATGATATACATGAGCAAGGCGCCGAGTCACATCGTCACGTCATGTGCAGAGCCATGGCTAATGTCTAGCAGCTCGGTGCCAAGCACAAGTATGATGTTCGTGTTGAGCCATGTGAATACATGCTCGGTGTTCGCGGAGGCTGCCAACAAACGTCTAAACAGTAATGTCAGGCACCGCCGGGGCATGCAGGTGACGGGCTCGCCGTTTGCATTGTGCCAGGAGGAGAACTTTGATTGAGAGCGCGACATGCATGCATTAGCATGGTTTGACAACATGAGCGTGAGTGTCTGCACGCGTACATGCTACTTGCATCTATGCACGATGTGCACTAATGTGTGCATCACGTATAATAAAAAAAATCGGTTTGTGCATTTAATGTAAAGTATTTCATTGTCATTTCGCTGATGAGTGTGCGTTCAAGCGACGAGTCCATGGTTTGATTCCTCACATACGCATAATTATTTTTCTTTCTCCATTGACAGGTAGGCCCACATAGATAGATAGATACAGAACACGAGCTCATGAGGCGCATATAGACTGTTTGACTGGTCAACCTATGAAAGCACAAGTTCTCCCTAGGTGGTTTTGGTAATTAATGTCAACATATCTCTTGTTGGACTAACACTTTTATCTAGTATATTTCAGACAAGTTCAACAATGAAGTGGCATGGACTAAAGGATGTGGAACTCCTTCAAGATGCTAAGGACAAGGGATTGGCTAAAGCTTCAAGCTCAAGACTCTTCATTTTATATTTCAGTGATCAAAGATCACATTGAGTCTATAGGAAAAGCCAATACTATCAAGGAGGGATGAGGTGTTGCTTAATGAGCCTCTTGCTTCATGTGCTCAGTGATATGCTCCAAAACCCTCAACTACTTTCTCACATCCACATATGACCTAAACCTAAAGCCCAAATCGGTCACACCGATTCTTTCTATCTGGCGCCACCGAGTTCAAATGTCATAGCCACTGCCACAAACCCTAGGAAAATCGGTCTCACCGATAGGGATCTCGGTCTCACCGAGATGGGATTGTAATCTCTGTATGTATGTCCATTATCAAAATCGGTCTTACCGAGTTTGAGCAATCGGTAGTACCGAGACTACAATGCAAACTCTCTATTAACTTATTACCAAATCGGTCCCATCGAGTTTAAGTAATCGGTCCCACCAAGTTTGCCTGACCAACTCTCTGGTTAGCTAATTACCAAAAACGGTCTTACCTAGTTTGTGTAATCGGTCTCACCGAGATTACGTTATGCCCTAACCCTAACCATATTGGTCCTACTGAGTTGCATTTCGGTCCCACCGAAATTCCTAACGGTCACATTGTTTACTAAATCGGTCTGACCGAGTTTGTTGATTCGGTCCCACCGAGATTGATAAATTGTGTGTAACAGCTAGATTTTGTGTGGAGGCTATATATACCCCTCCACCTCCTCTTCATTCGTGGAGAGAGCCATCAGAACAAACCTACACTTCCAACTTACCAGTTCTGAGAGAGAACCACCTACTCATGTGTTGAGGCCAAGATATTCCATTCCTACCATATGAATCTTGATCTCTAGCCTTCCCCAAGTTGCTTTCCACTCAAATATTCTTTCCACCAGATCCAAATCCTATGAGAGAGAGTTGAGTGTTGGGGAGACTATCATTTGAAGCACAAGAGCAAGGAGTTCATCATCAACGCACCATTTGTTACTTCTTGGAGAGTGGTGTCTCCTAGATTGGCTAGGTGTCACTTGGGAGCCTCCGACAAAGATTGTGGAGTTGAACCAATGAGTTTGTAAGGGCAAGGAGATCGCCTACTTCGTGAAGATCTACCGCTAGTGAGGCAAGTCCTTCGTGGGCGACGGCCATGGTGGGATAGACAAGGTTGCTTCTTCGTGGACCCTTCTTGGGTGGAGCCCTTCGTGGACTCGCGCAACCGTTACCCTTCATGGGTTGAAGTCTCCATCAACGTGGATGTACGATAGCACCACCTATCGGAACCACGCCAAAAACATCCGTGTCTCCAATTGCGTTTGAATCCTCCAAAACCCTTCCCTTTACATTCTTGCAAGTTGCATGCTTTACTTTATGCTACTCATATACTCTTTGCATGCTTGCTTGCTATATGTTGTGAATGTTAAAATTGTGCCTAAACTCCACTTAAACTTAAAAAGGCTAAAAACTACAACTTTGGTACTTAGTGTCTAATCACCCCCCTCTAGACACCTCTTCTCAAGGTCCTACAAGTGGTATCAGAGCATTGGTCTCCATTGCTTTGGTTTAATCACCATTGGAGGAAGATGGATGACTCTACTTTGGGGAGTCTTAGACATAGAGTGCCTATACTTGATGGAGAGTATTTTCATGAGTGAAAAAATGAGATGCTTGTAATTTTCAATCAATATCATTTGACCAAGTACATTGCTAGTCCTTGTGCACCTTGTGTTGATCCTATGCATCCTACCCTTGATGAGTCTATCGACATGATTAGGAATGTTAGAACTGTTAACCTTATCACTAGAGGCTTGCCTAGAAACTTGATTATAAAACTGCCTACTCTTGAGTGTGCTTACACTATATGGAAATTTCTTGAGGAATGGTTTCCTGATTATTCTTTGAAAAATCTAGATGAAATTCTTCATAAGTCTATTGCCTTGACTAAGATGAATTCCAATGATCCTATGTTTGGTGATCGTCTATTTGAATTTATAAATCTTATGCGTGCCAAAGGAAATGTTGGAATTATTAGCGATATCATTTCCGAAGCTACTAGAATTCATAGAGGAGATTATTGTCAAACTCATACTAATGAATCACTCTCACTAGGAATTGATCCACCACATGACGATGTTGAACATGGATACTATGATGGGGATGATGATGATGACTTTGATCTTGATGATGCAATGAGACATTTTGGTCTTATGGCAAATCTTCGGGGATATATGGCAGGAGGAAAGGAATGGGTCCTTGACAGTGGATGTACCGATCACATGACCGGAGATAAAGACATGTTTCGTGAGCTTGCTAAAAATGATAGTCCTCGAAAGTATGTCACTTTTGGTGACAACTCGAAGGGTAAGGTGGTTGGCCTCGGTAAGGTGGACATCTCACATGATAGCTCCATACAAAATGTTATGCTCGTTGAATCTCTTGGCTACAACTTACTTTCAGTATCTAGACTTGCTGATTTTGGTTTCAATGTCCTATTTACTGAAGTAGATTGCCAAGTGTTTCGTCGAGACAATCATAAAATGGTCTTTACCGGCATACGTAGAGGTGATCTATACATTGTTGATTTCACTAAAAAGGCTCAACCTAAAACTTGCTTCATTGCTGAATCCTCAAAAGGTTGGTTATGGCATAGACGACTAGGTCACGTTGGCATGAGAAACCTTGAAAAGCTTATTAAAGGGAATCATATCCTTGGTGTTAATGATGTCATATTTGATAAGGATAGACTTTGCAGTGCTTGTCAAGCAGGTAAACAGGTTGGAGGAAGGCATCCCGTGAAGAACATCATGACCACAAGGAGGCCACTTGAGCTACTTCACATGGATCTTTTTAGTCCCAACTCTTACAAGAGTCTCGGTGGAAATTCTTTTGGTCTAGTTATAGTTGATGATTTTTCAAGATTTACGTGGGTGTTCTTTCTCGATGATAAATCGCAGGTCCAAAAGATCTTCAAAATCTTCGCTAGGAAGGCCCAAAATCAGTTTGAAGTGAAGATCAAGAAGGATCGCAGTGACAACGGAACGGAGTTCAAGAACGCAAATGTGGACACCTTTCTTGACGAAGAAGGGATTTCACATGAGTTCTCGGCTACGTACACACCTCAACAAAATGGAGTTGTTGAGAGGAAGAACCGGACACTCATCGAAATGGCGAGAACGATGCTTGATGAGTACAAGACACCGAAGCACTTTTGGGCAGAAGCGGTTGAGACAGCTTGTCATGCAACAAATCGCTTGTATCTTCACAAGCTACTCGGCAAGATGGCATACGAGCTCCTCACTGGTAACAAACCCCAAGTTGGATACTTTCGAGTATTAGGCTCAAAGTGCTACATTCTTGATAAGCATCGTCGTTCTAAATTTGCTTCTAAGTCTCATGAAGGTTTCCTACTAGGTTATGGCTCAAACTCTCACACATACCGTGTCTACAACAATTTCACCCGAAAGGTTGAAGATACGGTAGATGTGAAGTTTGATGAATCTAACGGCTTGCAAGTAGAGCAATTGCCAATTGATGTAGGAGACAAAGATCCTTCGGAAGCAATCCAAGACTTGTCTATTGGCAAGGTTCGTCCAACGGAGGTGAATGAGAGTACCTCGTCCGTCCAAGTGGAAGCTTCTACTTCACGACAAGGTGAACCAAGAGTTGATACGGAAGCATCCACAAGTGGGACACACCAAGATGAAGAAAACGAGGAAGTGCACCAAGAATGTCAACAACCTCCTTCTCCACGACGACAAGAGAACGACAACGCCAACAATGAAGAAGATCAAGAAGAAGAAGAAGATGAAGAAGATGTTCAACCAAGAACCAAGGAAAAGCTTTCACGAGTTCGAGCAAGAATTGCTAAAGACCATCCCGTCGAGCAAATCTACAAAGATATTCAAACCAGGAGAATCACTCGCTCTAAAACTCATTTAGCTAACTTTTGTGAAAACTATTCTTTCATCTCTAGCATTGAACCTATGAAGGTCCAAGAAGCATTGGAAGATCCGGATTGGATAAACGCTATGCATGAAGAGCTACACAACTTTGAGAGAAACCAAGTTGGGACATTGGTTGAGAAGCCCGACAACAACCACAACATAATCGGTACCAAATGGGTGTTTCGCAACAAGCAAGATGAAGATGGACAAGTAGTTCGCAACAAAGCACGTCTCGTCGCCCAAGGCTACACACAAGTCGAAGGTATGGACTATGGTGAGACTTATGCTCCCGTTGCTAGACTTGAGTCTATTCGCATCTTACTTGCCTATGCTAATCACCATGATATCACATTGTACCAAATGGACATTAAAAGTGCTTTTCTAAATGGGGAAATAGAGTAGGAAGTTTATGTTAAACAACCTCCCGGCTATGTCAATCCCAAGAAACCCAATCATGTCTATAAACTTCGCAAAGCTCTTTATGGTCTTAAATAAGCTCCTAGAGCTTGGTACAAATGCTTAACGAAGTTTCTTCTTGGAAAGGGATTTGAAATTGGGAAAATTGATTCTACTCTTTTCACTAAAAGGGTTAATGGAGAATTATTTGTATGCCAAATTTATGTTGATGATATCATATTTGGATCAACTAACCCTCATTTTAGTGAGAAGTTTGGAAAGCTAATGCCGGAGAAGTTTGAGATGTCAATGATGAGTGAACTCAAATTATTTCTTGGGTTGCAAATCAAGCAAACTAAGGAAGGTACTTTTGTCTCTCAAACGAAGTACACTAAGGACTTATTCAAGAAGTTCAATATGCAAGAATGCAAAGGTATGTCTACACCCATGCCTACTAGTGGACATCTTGACTTGACCAAAGATGGTGAACCGGTTGATCAAAAGGTTTATCGCTCTATGATTGTTTCATTGTTATACCTATGTGCTTCACGTCCCGATATTATGCCAAGTGTGTGCATGTGTGCAAGATATCAAGCTGCTCCTAAAGAATGTCATCTTAAGGCCGTGAAAAGGATAGTGAGATACTTAATACATACACCAAATTTTGGCATTTGGTATCCTAAGAGGTCCTCTTTCTATCTTGTTGGCTACTCTGACTTAGACTATGCCGGAGACAAGGTTGATAGAAAGTCCACTTCGGGTACTTGTCAATTTCTTGGTAGATCTCTTGTGTCTTGGTCCTCTAAGAAACAAAACTCGGTATCCTTATCCACTGCCGAAGCGGAGTACATTGCCGCTGGTTCATGTTGTGCTCAATTACTTTGGATGACCCAAACTCTTAAAGATTATGGGATATATGTGAAACATGTTCCATTGCTTTGTGACAATGAAAGTGCTATCAAAATTGGTCATAATCCTGTGCAACATTCTCGAACTAAGCATATTGAAGTTCGTCATCATTTCATTCGAGATCATGTTGCTAAGGGTGACATTGATCTTAAGCATGTTCGCACCGAAAAGCAATTAGCGGATATATTCACTAAACCTCTTGATAAGAAAGTGTTTTGCAGGTTGAGAGGAGAATTGAACATCATTGATGCTTCAAACTTGGAGTAGAAACTCCATTGGATACATGCAAGACATGAGCTTATGACTAATCCTTGATATTTCTCTTATGATGAAAATCTTATGTCTTGGATATATTTGCATCTTGCATGTTATCTAACCCATATAGGTACTTGGTTGAATCAAATTCCATGAGATTGTAACCTACTCATATCTTGAGCAATCTCTACATCACCAAGTCTCTATACAAAGGTGGTTGAAGACAAGGAAGCACGAAACCATTCAAACATATCCTTTGACAAATTCTATGTTGAGCTTCATGATTGTCATTTTTGGATACACAAGTGCTTTTCCTTGCAAGAACTAACCCATGTAGGTAGATGGACTCAAATTCCAAGTGGTGCTCCCAACTCTTAGCTACATCAACCTTGAGCAACCCACACAAGTTCAACTACATGATCAACACCACCAACCAAGGTATGTTATTCCATCTTAGAGAAGCTTTACTCCAAGACATGAGCTAAAGCAACTCGACAAGATGTGAATACATCAAGATGCTTAAACAAAAAATGGTAACCCCATTTTGAGCTTAAACGATGAGTATGACCTATGATCAAGTGATCTCACTTGACTCCTAAGTCAATATACTCTAACATAGGTGACTTTGTCGCCGACCATCTCTAGATGAAGTTCTCTTGAGTTCGTATCTGTGTTTTTGCATTTGTCTCATGCATATTTGTTTCCCCTTTCAAAAAAAAACTTCATCTAGATTTCTTTCTTTTCTTCTTGTTTGCTCTGCATTTTATGCACCCAATTCATTGCATATCATTTAGTTAATTCCTTGCAAATCTTTGTGAGATCCTTTTAGTCTAGTTAGCTGAGGTGACAAGTGTTTTCTCTGCGATGAACTCGGTTCCACCGATTAGTTATTTTCGGTACAACTGAATTCTTTCGGTACAACCGAAGCATACACCTCGGTGCCACCGATTTCACCACAGGAAAAATAGTCTGCCACTTATTCTGTGTTTCATCTGTTCCAACTCCACTCAATGAATCTTGTCCTCTACAAGCATCACGTTTTTACAAATGCTTTGTGCTGTGACTCAAGGAACAAACCCATTCACGACAAATTCCAGAAGCCCTTCTTGGAAATTGATGTCAAAGGGGGAGAGAGAGATCACATCAAATCTTATCATTTAGAGAGAGATCACATCAGAGAATATCACTTCCACAGGGGGAGAGAGAGATCTCCAAGGGGAGAAAATACTCAAGTAGAAAGTATTTCTCAAGGATCCCAGATGCTTGGTGTTCAAGAGGAGAGATGCCACATGTCTTTTTGGGGAAAGACATGTTCATATGTGCTTATTTGCATTAGTTTGCACTAGCTCTGTTCATTCAGATTCTTTCAGCTCTGATTTTCTGTTCCCTATCTTCTCCCAGTATCCCATGCTAGATCCAGGGGGAGCAAGACATCTAAGGGAAAGAAATCATTTAAATTCATTGCATATCTTTACTCTTGGGGACATGTCTAATCCAATGTGGTACTTAGTACTCACTCTCTACATGTCATCCCAGTCTTGGTATTCTTGTAGTTTCTTTTGTTTGCTTTGGCTAGTAGATGTACCTGTGTTATCTAACCTTGTTTGTGCAGGTTCATTCCATCCTAAGCCAACTCAAGACTACAAGGTAAGTATATGCATCACAATCATGTGTATGAGGATTTCTTGCTGATGTACATACTGTTTGCAAGGACTCATGAGCATGAAGGTATTTTCTTTAATATTCTTTGCTCTGATGCATATGGCCAAGATACATGTAACTCATTGCTTACTCTGCCATGGTTATGCTCTCACATGCTTCTATACTCTAGATTTCACATTATTGCATACATGTAGGGGGAGCCTATGCTTGTTACATGTCTTTCCAAAGCTTTACTTGCTATTCTTTATATCCTTATCTAAAGCTTTGATGTATGTTGTCATCAATTACCAAAAAGGGGGGAGATTGAAAGCACAAGTGCTCCCTAGGTGGTTTTGGTAATTAATGTCAACATATCTCTTGTTGGACTAACACTTTTATCTATATTTTAGACAAGTTCAACAATGAAGTGGCATGGACTAAAGGATGTGGAACTCCTTCAAGATGCTAAGGACAAGGGATTGGCTAAAGCTTCAAGCTCAAGACTCTTCATTTTATATTTCGGTGATCAAAGATCACATTGAGTCTATAGGAAAAGCCAATACTATCAAGGAGGGATGAGGTGTTGCTTAATGAGACTCTTGCTTCATGTGCTTAGTGATATGCTCCAAAACCCTCAAGTACTTTCTTACAACCACATATGACCTAAACCTAAAGCCCAAATCGGTCACACCGATTCTTTCTATCTGGCGCCACCGAGTTCAAATGTCATAGCCACTGCCACAAACCCTAGGTAAATCGGTCTCACCGATAGGGATCTCAGTCTCACCGAGATGGGATTGTAATCTCTCTTTGTATGTCCATTATCAAAATCGGTCTTACCGAGTTTGAGCAATCGGTACTACCGAGACTACAATGCAAACTCTCTGGTTAACTTATTACCAAATCGGTCCCACCGAGTTTGAGTAATCGGTCCCACCGAGTTTGCCTGACCAACTCTCTGGTTAGCTAATTACCAAAATCGTTCTTACCGAGTTTGTGTAATCGGTCTCACCGAGATTACGTTATGCCCTAACCCTAACCATATCGGTCCTACCGAGTTGCATTTCGGTCCCATCGAAATTCCTAACGATCACATTGTTTACTAAATCGGTCTGACCGAGTTTGTTGATTTGGCCCCACCGAGATTGGTAAATTGTGTGTAACGGTTAGATTTTGTGTAGAGGCTATATATACCCCTCCACCTCTTCTTCATTCGTGGAGAGAGCCATCAGAACAAACCTACACTTCCAACTTACCAGTTCTGAGAGAGAACCACCTACTCATGTGTTGAGGCCAAGATATTCCATTCCTACCATATGAATCTTGATCTCTAGCCTTCCCCAAGTTGCTTTCCACTCAAATCTTCTTTCCACCAGATCCAAATCCTATGAGAGAGAGTTGAGTGTTGGGGAGACTATCATTTGAAGCACAAGAGCAAGGAGTTCATCATCAACGCACCATTTGTTACTTCTTGGAGAGTGGTGTCTCCTAGATTGGCTAGGTTGAAAGTGCGTTATGTCGACTAGAGGGGGGGTGAATATGCGATTTTTATGAATTCTTCACTGAGGAATTTGCCGGTGAGGAAATTCCTTAGCAAAGAACTATTAGTAGCGGAATAAGTACTCAGAAGTAAGCATAGCAGAATACAAGCATGGTCATCATGATGAAATGAAAACTAGCACAGAGTACAGAAAGTGTAATCACATGATAACACAAGATGAGGACAAACAGACTGAAGAAATTGAACTGAGGAAATTGAGAAAGTCTTCAGTCAAAGTCTTCAAACACAGATATGAACAAACACTCAACACAGTAATGAGGAAATGAAAGGGTTGAGGAAATAGAACCAGTAGGTTGGTGAAGACAATGATTTGGTAGACCAGTTCCAACTGCTGTCTCAGTTGTATGTCTGGTTGGAGCGGCTGAGTATTTAAACTCGAGGACACACAGTCCCGGACACCTAGTCGCTGAGCACGCAGCTCAGGACACCCAGTCCTCACCGTATTCTCCTTGAACTAAGGTCACGCAGACCTCGTCCAATCACTCGTGGTAAGTCTTCAGGCGACTTCCAAACCTTCACAGACTTGGTCACTCGGCGATCCACAATTCCTCTTGGATGCTCTAGACCTTGACGCCTAACCGTCTGGAAGGAGCACAGTCTTCAAAGGTAACAAGCGTCGGATCCATGCAGGATCAATCTCTTCAGTGATGCTCAATCACTTTGGGTTTGTAGGTGTTTGGGTTTGGGGTTTTTCCTCACTTGATGATTTTCGCTCAAAGTCCTCGGAGGATGGGTTGCTCTCAAATGACAAGTGTCAAGTTCTCTCGGAGCAGCCAACCAGCTAGTGGTTGTAGGGGGCGGCTATTTATAGCCTAGGGAGCAGCCCGACATGATAAGACATAAATGCCCTTCAATGATATGACCGTTAGGTGGATAAGATATTTTGGGACAGCTGGCGCGCAGCACAGCAACGGTCGGAAATTTGACTCTCAAATTCCTCAGGGCTATCATGTTCCTCAATGTGCAGGTAATTCGCACTGACGAATTCCGAACTCCTCAGTCAGAACAAATTCATCAGTGACCAGAAGAACTTCGTCTCTGTCACTGAAGAAAGTGACTGAACTGTATGAGATTTCCAAAGGCTTCACTCGAAGGGATTGGTAGGTGTAGGATTTTGAGTTGAGCATCACATGGAAATTTTTCCTTAGTATTTCCTCGACCCCCTTTAACAGTACGGTGTTTCCTATGACTCAAGAAGGAGAAAATGAAACTACGAAAACAAAAGTCCTCACGCTTCATGTTCCACAAATGAATACCAAGTCTTCAAGGTCACACCAATTTCTTCACTTTCAAAGTCTTCAAAAAGTCTTCAGAATATCAAAGTCTTCAGTTGAAGAACTTCATTTTTAGGGGTCGACTTTCTCTGTAAATATCAAACTCCTCATAGACTTATAGACCTGTGTACACTCACAAACGCATTAGTCCCTTAACCTATAAGTCTTCAATACACCAAAATCACTAAGGGGCACTAGATGCACTTACAATCTCCCCCTTTTTGGTGATTGATGACAACATAGGTTAAGTTTTCAACGGGGATAAACATATGAAGTGTATACACTGATATTGAGGAATTTGATAGCAAGATATAGAAGAACTCCCCCTGAAGATGTGCATAGTGAGGAATTTGCTTTTGAGGCAATGCACATTTGAAGAGTTGAATCATGGAGATCTCCCCCTATATCTTGTAATTCATACACGCATTTGATATATAATATGAAGAATTTGAAATGCATGATGAAATATGGCGCCTGAAGAGATTCAGCATGCGTGCAATGTCATTAACGAGGAATAAGCATGCAGAGCATAATGCAACAAAAGTATCAGCGCACCATCGGGTTTAAGATTACAACTCGATCCAAACAAAAGTTTCAGAAGAACGAGAGTTGTAACTTTAAAAAATGCCCTTAATATAGACCCGCTTGAAGACTAACTCAGATTTCTCCCCCTTTGTCATCAAATGACCAAAAGGATTGAAACTAAGGACTAACGCCCCTGAAGAATTTCAAGTCGATGGAGGAGCGCCAGCGTTGTCGGGGTTGTTTGTTGTAGCAGGGCCTGCCGCAGTGTCGTCCAAATCTTCATACTCATCAGTGTCGCGCGATGAAGAATAAGAGCTGGCCACCAGTGGAGGAATTTTGACCCTCTTGAATTTCTTCGGAGGAGGTGCAGACCAGTCAAATTCTTCCTTGAGACCCATAGTCTTCAGTTCTTCAGCGCTATAGACATGAGTGAGGACAGCCCAGGTGCGGTTGAAGGTTTCATGAAGGTAGTATTGGTTCTTCTTCACTGCATTGTGTGTTGAGGTCATATTGTGAAGAAGTGCACCAAACTGACGCTTTACCCATTTGTGATTGAGATCAACCTTCTGATGAAGACTGAGGAGTAACTCACGGTCAGTCATCACCCTAGGTGCTGTGGCTTGAGGATTTTGCTTGGCTAAGGTATTTGCGGCAGAGTCATGTGTGGCGGAATCGTCATTGGTAGAGTAAGATGCAGCCTTGCGAAATTGACCATCCAATGGACGAATGCCTTCATCGATCACAGCAGCGGCCTTGCCTTTATCATCAGGTGATGAAACTGTCCGTTTGAGGACTTCAATGGGAGGCAAGTAGCTACCGTGGTTCAGAGTGTCAGCTTTGTAATTCAGTGAAGATCTTGCCCTGATGAATCTCATAATCCAAGGAGCATAGGGCTTCAGCTCGAATGGTGACATAGCAATATTGGCCAGAGTCCTCATGAAGAAATCATGGAAGTTGACGGGAATGCCATGAATGATGTTGAAAAGCATATTCTTCATGATGCCAACGACTTCTTCATCATTTGAGTCGTGGCCCTTGATGGGACTCATTGTCTTCGTCAGAATTCGATAGACAGTCCGAGGCACATATAGTAATTCCTTGACGAGGAATTTGGTTCGTGGGGCCTGCCTTGGCTTCAAAGGCTTCATCAGCACTTGCATATAGTGATTTGAAAGTTCTGGTTCGTTGTAGATACAATGAGCATCATCAACTAGAGGACTGAGTGGTAGAGCACGAAGCAATTCAGTTGCTGGTGCCTTGTAGTGAGTATTTTTAGACATCCAGTCTAATACCCATGAGTTCACGTCTTCAGTGTCTCCTTTGATGTGTAGAGTTGCATAGAATTGAAGAATGAGTTCTTCATTCCAATCACAGATATCAATGCAGAAATTCAGAAGTCCTGCGTCGTGAAGAACACTGAGGACTGGCTCAAAGCCGGGCAGAGACTCCATGTCCACATGAGGAATATGTGCATGATCGAAGACTTTGTCTTTGTTGAAGAGCACTGAGGAATAGAAATTGGCTTGGCTGGCAGTCCAGAAACGCCTCTTCCTTATGCGAGCAGAATCATATGGATTATAGTCAGTGAAGAATACGTGCTCGACAAAGAAATCTTCAGCCTTGAACTTCTGTTTTCTTGAGAACGGATTCTTTTGCTTTGGCAGAGGGGTGTCTGTGAGTTGCATCACCACCTCAGGAATCGCGAGCTCAGGTTCTTCAGGCTGAGGAATTTCTTGTTCCTCAACAGGTGCAGTCTGAGGATCAGCAGCAGCAGGTTCATCAGCACTAGTGGCTGGAATTTATTCATGCACAGACAGAGTGGGTTGAGTTTCTTCAAAGCCCATTTGAACTGTTGGTGCAGGGGACTGAGGAATCTGTTGGATCGGGGTGAAGAGAGGAGTATTGGGATGCTGACTTTCCCAAAAGTCATCATTCATCACAGGTGTGGTACACCCTATATCCACATCTTCATCTTCAATTTCCTCAACACCAGCCTCTTCAGCTGTGAACTAAGGCATAGGTGAGGAAATGACTGGCGTTGAAGGGATTGCGTCCTCTTCAATTTCTTCATCAATCTGCTCTGACGAAGCAGCAAAATGATGTTCTTCATCAGATCCGATTGGGATCTCATAGTCTTCTCCAAAAGGAACAAGGTCCTTTGATGGCATGGAGGAAATCGGAATAGCATCAATTGGATTTTCGAGTGAGCTGGTCATTGGCTTCATTTTCTTCGCAGCCGAAGAATGTGACACAGCTGATGCCTTCCTTTTCTTCACTGCAGCTCGCTCTGCAGCCTTGGTCTTCTTCACATCAAAGGCAGATGGAAGAATTGGAGTTGGTGTTGGCGCAGGAGGAGCTGAGGAATCTGGTTGATTTTCTTCAGGCGCAACTGATGCAGTTGCCCTGACTTGTTCAGTTTCTTCAGGCGCACCACTAGTGGATGCCCTGGCAATTTCTTCAGCGGCTGGAATGGGATCATCAGCCCTGGAACTGGCACTTTCATCAGCAGCCTGAACTTCATCAGCGGTGCTGGCATGTTCTTCAGTCGGCTGAGCTGAGGTTCCAGCCTGAGGAATTTCATGTTGCATTGGGGCAGCAACATTGGTGAATTTCTTCGTCAGGTTAACGAATCTGACTTTGGCTCCTTGCCAATCAGCATAGTAGGCATCAAAGTCCTTGCTGAGGGCTTGAATTTCAGAATGAGCCTGGAGAAGTTCCTCAGATGTCATTCTGACAATGTTTTTCTTCAGGAGCTTCTCCTTTCTGTATTGAGCTTTCTTAATCTCTGTTGCCTTTTCAAACTTCCATTTCTCTTCAGTGATGAAATGGGTCAACATATGACTTTGTCCAGGGGTCAGATGAAAATCAGGCATTGGGGTGTTTGGATCCTTGTGTCAGAGATCAATATAATCGAGGATTTTCCTCGGATCCAATAGCAGTGGCACAGATGTGCCTTTGGCTCTAGCGGCCCTTTCTTGGCGATCTCTGATGATTTTCGCAAGTTCATCATCAGAAGCTTCATCATCAGAAGGCACATGGAATGCGACCTGTTTCTTCTTTGGACTTGGCCGAGGACCTCGTCCAGCTGTTGCTTTGGTCTTCAGCAGAGTCGGGCCAGATGATGAAATTGGTGCAGCTGAGGAACTTGCTGAAACACCAGAGGCAATCAAGAAACCAGCAGTCCTTTGACATGTAGCCAGATGCACAGGAGCTGAGGACTTTGAAGGAGCTGTTGAGGACTTTGGTGGAGCTGTAGCAGTGTGAGGAATTTGCCGTGAGGGCGCTGCTGAGGAACTTTGCCTTGAGGGCGCTGTTGAGGAACTTGGCCGTGAGGGCGCTGTTGGTGAAGCACTTGGCTTACGAGCAGGCTTCTTTGGCATGGATTTCCTCGGTTTGACCGAGGCCTCAGTAGCAGTAGCAGTGGCAGAATCCTCATTGAATTTCTTCACTGCCTCCTTGGCTTGTCTTGCCAATTTAGCTTGGCGCTTAGCCCATTCTTCAGGAAAGTCCTCACCATGTTTGATGCTTGTGGGGTCAGCTACTTGGCCAGGTGCCAATGGAGCTCTTGGGCATGGAAGATTGAGGGCGAATTTCTTCATGTACTTTGGAGTCACATATCTGTATTCCCTCCATTCCCTTGCCCATCTCCGTTCAATCTTCTGAATGCGCACCTTGCGCTGATTTTTGTTTTCTTTGCCAAATTTTGCTTCATCAGGTGTGCAATAGTCAGCATAAATTTCCTCAGGGATTTCAAACGCAGTCATAACCTCAGGTTTCTTTCCTCCTTTCTGCGGCTTCTTACTGTCTGCCATATTCTTCAGTTGAGGAATCTGAACAATTGAGTTCTCTGAAGAAGTATGCAGTTTTTCTTCGAGGAACGCTGCAAATGAGTTAAGTTGATGAGAACCTAGTGATTCAGCACCAGACATGAGTACCTGTGAACATAGTACAGGTTCGAGGAATTCGGAGAGGTCATATGCGTTCTGAGAAGGTTTTTCAAAAAGAACAAGTTTTGAGGAATTTGACCAGATGAACCTTGAGGAATTTCACTAAGCATTCTTGTCTTAGGTTCCAGAGTTGTACAGATCGAAGATCCACACAATTAGGGAATCTTGAAGAAAATGATTGCTTAGAGAAACAGTTCAAGATCATATGATGTGTGTGGTGTTCATATGTGTGAAGATTTGAAGAATAAACACCTTTGAAGATTTTCAGGAAAGCTTGAGAATCAAGGCGAGTAATAAAAGTAACTTTTAATTACCCGAAGTGAAGAACACGACAAACTGAGAAGAACAGATGGGAAGTTCATCAGGTTAGATCTTCCTTGCCCTAACTCGACGGAGGAAGACAGCTACGGCGGCGGCGGAGTGAAGATTTCCGCGGTCGGCGTGAGTACAACGGCGACGAGGTCGAGGCAGCGAAGCTCTTCCTCACCGGCGACGATGGAGTAGCGGCGGCGCTAGGGTTTGAGGAGCTCGAGTGGGAGAGAGAGGTCGAGCGGAGTAAATGAAGTGAGGAAGGGGAGAGGGGTATTTATAGACACGGTGAAAAACTGTTCGCCCGAAGATTTGGGACGAACGTGCCCCTGCCCTTTCTCCTTCACGCGACATGTGTCACCCACGTACTGTGTAGTGGAGATCGTGTACGATCGTGGGTGAATAGAATAATGCATCGTGGGATGCGGAACAGTTTGAGCGGCAAAACCGAAAATTTGGATAAGATTTGTTTTAAAGTTTCGTTCGCAATTTCTTCAGCTGACCAGGACATAGTGAAGATTTTGAACGAGTTTCAAATAGAACGCACATGAAGAATTTGTGAATAGATTGGGTTGAGTATGGCATAGAGGGGGAAGGGTCCGATCACATTCACTTAGCAGAAAAAGCAACTTGAAGAAATAGCTATAAGTGAATGCTGTATAGGACATAAACTCATATACATATATATATATATATATATATATATATATATATATACATATATATATATATAGCGAATGAAGAAAAACGAAGGAAACGGTGAAGATTTTGCAAAGTTGAAGAATTTGAGAAACTGAAGAATTTCAAAATTGAGGAAAAACTCAAATTGAAGATTTTCAACTTTTTGTGGTGGCGTGACCCACCGTATAAGAATGATGATTTCAGACACCGCGTACAATTGTCATAGGGCTCTGAGAATCAAATTCTTCATTAATTTCTTCACACTTAGAGTGTTATTCTTCACTGATTGAAGAAAAACGTTTCTTCATGTGTTGCACATCTAAGTCATCAATTTTGCATAAGTGTTAGGATGTGGGTCCTTTTCAAAGAACATTCGAAGATTCTAAGATATTTAGCTCACACCGCAACTTGCTAAATCTCTTCTCATCCAAGGACTTAGTGAAGATATCAGCTAGTTGTTCTTCAGTCTTCACGTGCTCGATGGAGATGTCGCCCTTCAACACATGATCACGAAGAAAATGATGACGAATCTGAATGTGCTTTGTATTCGAGTGCTGAACTGGGTTGTGAGCAATCTTGATGGCACTCTCATTGTCACAGAGGAGAGGCACATTCTTCACATTGACGCCATAGTCTTTGAGTGTTTGCTTCATCCAAAGCAGTTGAGCACAGCAAGAGCCAGTAGCAATGTATTCAGCTTCCGCAGTGGACAGTGATACGCAGTTCTGTTTCTTCGAGGACCAACAGACCAAAGATCGTCCGAGGAAATGACAAGTGCCAGGTTGACTTGCGGTCCACACAATCACAAGCATAGTCAGAGTCAGAATATCCAATGAGATCAAAAGCAGAGCCCTTGGGATACCATAATCCTAGTGTTGGTGTGTGAGCTAGATATCGAAGAATATGCTTCACAGCCTTATGGTGTGATTCCTTCGGTGCAGCTTGAAATCGGGCACACATGCAAACACTAAGCATTATATCTGGCCTAGATGCACATAAGTACAATAAAGAACCAATCATGGAGCGGTATACCTTGTGATCGAAGTCAATACCATTTTCATCAGTGCATAGATGGCCTTTTGTGGGCATAGGAATTTTGACGCCTTTGCAATCTTGCATGCCGAATTTCCTCAGTACATCTTTGAGGTATTTCTCCCGAGATATGAATATGCCATTGCGTTGTTGACGAATTTGAAGACCTAAGAAGAATTTCAACTCTCCCATCATAGACATTTGATATTCTTCACTCATCATATAGAGAAATTCATCACTATAACATTGGTCAGTACAGCCAAAGATAATATCATCAACATATATTTGGCACACAAACAGTTCACCATCATAAGATTTAGTAAAGAGAGTAGGGTCGAGTGAACCAGGTGTGAAGCCATTCTTCACGAAGAATTCCTTCAATGTATCATACCACGCCCGAGGGGCTTTCTTGAGGCCATAGAGGGCCTTATTAAGTCTGAAGACTTTGTCAGGATTCTTTGGATCTTCAAAACCTGGGGGTTGAGCAACATATACTTCTTCCTCAAGCTTACCATTGAGGAATGCACTTTTCACATCCATTTGATATAAGATGATATCATGATGATTAGCATAAGCAAGTAATATGCGAATAGCCTCAAGTCTAGCAACAGGTGCAAAAGTTTCATCAAAATCAATTCCTTCAACCTGTGTGTAGCCTTGAGCTACCAGTCGTGCCTTATTCCTTACCACAAGGCCATTTTCATCTTGCTTGTTGCGGTAGATCCACTTTGTGCCAATGATATTATGCTTGCGAGGATCTGGACGTTTGACCAGTTCCCAGACATTGTTGAGCTTGAACTGATGTAATTCTTCTTGCATAGCCTGAATCCACTCCGGTTCCAAAAATGCTTCATCTACCTTAGTGGGCTCTGTGATAGAGAAAAAAGCATAGTGCCCACAAAAGTTAGATAAATGTGAAGCTTTTGAGCGTGTGAGAGGACCTGGCGCTTCAATGTCATTGATGATCTTGTCAACTTGTACTTCTTTTGCAACGCGAGGATGAGCTGGTTGTCATCGAGGTATTTGATCATTTTCCTCAGCACCATTGTCTTCAGCATTATCTTCAGGTGCGTCAGCTCGACGTTCTTCGCGTACTGGAATGAATTCTTCAGCAAATTCTTCAGTAGGAATGACATCCTCAATTGCCTTGAACTTGATAGAATCCTCAGGTGCTGGTTCATCTAACACACAAGGTAGGTGCTCTCTTTGCGAGCCATTAGTTTCATCGAACCGCACATCTACAGTTTCAACAATCTTGTGAAGAGCGATGTTGAAGACTCTATAGGTGTGCGAGTCCTTTCCGTAACCAAGCATAAAACCTTCATGTGCTTTTGGTGCAAATTTAGAATTGTGGTGAGGATCTCTAATCCAACATTTAGCACCGAAGACTTTGAAATAACTCACGTTGGGTTTCTTGTCAGTGAGGAGTTCATAGGCCGTCTTCTTGAAGAATTTGTGAAGATATACTCTGTTGATGATGTGGCACACAGTATCAATTGCATCAATCCAAAAATGATGAGGCGTTTTGTATTCATCAAGCATAGTGTGAGCCATCTCAACAAGAGTTCTGTTCTTGCGCTCCACGATGCCATTTTGCTGAGGAGTATAAGGAGCAGATAACTCATGAGTAATACCAAGTTCATCAAGATAGTCATCAATACCGGAATTCTTGAACTCAGTTCCATTGTCACTTCTGATGTGCTTGATCTTCACACCAAAGTTGGTTGAAGCCCTCGAGGAAAATCGTTTGAAGACTTCCTGCACTTCATGTTTGTAAGTAACAATGTTTACCCATGTATATCGAGAGTAATCATCAACAATGACAAAACCATATAGATATGCAGCATTAGAGACTGCTGAGTAATGATTAGGTCCGAAGAGGTCCATGTGAAGCAATTCGAATGGACGAGTAGTGGTCATGATAGTCTTCGCTGGATGCTTGGCCTTGGTCATTTTTCCAGCCTCATAGGCTCCGCATAAGTGATCCTTGAGGAATTTGACATTCTCAATGCCAATGACATGCTTCTTCTTCGCAAGCGTGTGCAAATTCCTCATGCCTGCGTGACCAAGTCGTCGATGCCATAGCCAGCCTTCTGAAGCTTTTGCAAGTAGACAGACGGCTGGTTGTGGTCCTGTAGAGAAATCAACAATATACAAATCTCCTCTCCTAAAGCCTTCGAAGACTTTGGAATTGTCAGCTTCCATAATCACAACACAGCGATACTTGCCAAAGACAACAACCATATCAAGATCACAAAGCATTGAGACTGACATGAGGTTGTATCCTAAGGACTCAACAAGCATGACTTTGTCCATGTGTTTATCCTTAGAGATCGCAACCTTACCAAGACCCGATACCTGACTTTTGCCTTTGTCAGCAAAGATGATATGCTTCAGATGTGGCGGTGATAAGGGAGCATCCATCAAAAGATTCTTGTCACCAGTCATGTGATTTGTACATCCACTATCGAGGACCCATTCAGTGGTTTTGGGTTGATCATCCTACAGATGAATTAGTGTAACTTACAATCTCATATGCTTCATCAGTGAAGAATATGATATCAAGTTCATCAGATGAATTTCATCAAGCGGTAAACAGATATAGCAGTAGGAGGACGTGCGAAATGAAAGTTCATTTCATCATGGTTAGCCTGCGTCCTTTCAGGCAATTTTGTTAGGTCCCCAGCAAATTCTTCAGACGTTAAGGCACGTCTGGAGACCTGACCTTGCAGAAGAGATTAGTTCTTTTTCTTCACCACCCACATCTGAAGGGGTGGCAAAGAGTTCATCACTCTGCGAGCACCATACGAGAATGGTGGCATAGAAGCCAAACCATTTCATTTCACATAAGAGCGGTTAGGGTAAGCATATGAATAAGCAGAGAAATTCTTCGAGGACTTATGAACATAATGATTTGAAGAATAATGTGCATATTCATAGCCCTTAGCTCTACCCTACAACTGTTAGCACGATGATAATCATATGAGGACTTTGATCCATTCGAGGAATTTGATCCATATGAGGACTTGGATCCATATGAAGAGTTTGTTCTGGGGTTCCTATTCTTCACAGGTGGTGTCATGAGGACATTCACCTGAAGACTTTCAACATAACTTTTGGGAACCCAAATTTTCTTCATAGGGGAACCGTTCCTGCAGTTAGTCCCAACATATCTAGCAAATACTTCACCATTCTGATTTTTGAACAATTTATAGTTGGAGTCAAATGACTCATCAGAAGAATGAGGAGATTTACATGTAAAGCCAGATAACTTGGATGGATCAACTGGAGGTCCCTTTGCAGCAACCCATGAGGTTTTGGGGTACTGCTCAGGCTTCCAATATGTTCCATCAGCATTAAGTTTCCTCTCAAAGGCAATACCCTCTTTCCTAGGGTTTCTGTTGAGGATCTGCTTTGTGAGCACATCACAAAGAATCTGATGCCCTTTGAGGCTTTTGTACATGCCTGTCGTGTACAGTTCCTTCAACCCTGCATCGTCAGTGATACTAGCAATGTCCTCAGATGAGGAATTAGTGATAGCAGAGGCAGGTGAAGAATTTGTAACAGTTGAAGCATTTGAACATTCAGGTGAAGAATTAGCAGATTCACGTTCAATGCACTTTAAGCATGGAGGAACAAATTCTTCCTGAGAAGTGCTAATTTGTTGAGCAAGTAATGAATCGCGCTCCTTCTGAAGATCTTCATAACTCACTCTTAGCTTCTCAAGATCTTGCTTTCTTTGAAGAAATTCATAAGAAAGTTTCTCATGATCAGATAAGAGAGTGTTATGATGACTTTGAAGGTTATCAAACCTAGACTGAAGTCTCCGAAGATTTTCAGTCAGGGCTTTAGTGCGATCCATTTCTTCACCCAACATATCATCACTTTTGTCTAGCATGTTTTGAACCTTTTCCAAGGCATGTTGTTGTTTGGTGGCAATGCAAACAAGTTTGGTATAGCTATGTTCAATATCGTCATCAGATTCATCATCATCAGATTCACAGTCACTAAATTCAGATGAGGAACATTCGGTTACCTCGATACCCTTTGCCATGAGACATGATGCAGAAGATGATGATTCTGGTTCGAAAGTCATCATTTTGAGAGATTCCTTGAAGTCCTCAAACCAAGGATCATGATGGGTTCGATGACCTTCATAGACGTCGGAGATTCGGTCCCAGATAAGGTTTGCATTGCAAAGATGCATAATGTGCCTGAATTGATCTCTGGATAGGCAGGAACAGATGATATCCTTCGCCATGAAGTCAAGTCGAGTGTATTTGTGAATATCATCTGCGTTCGCCGACTTGCATAGATCAGTAAGACCAATCTTAGTGACGATCCACAGCTCGCTGTCCCTTGCCATGAGGCGCTTCCTTGTCATGGCCTTCCACTTGGGATAATCATGACCGTCAAAGATAGGGCATGTCACTTTCTTCATACCTGCGGTCGACATAACTAAAACTCCAGGCGGTTAAACCAAAATCACACAGAACGAGGGAGTACCTTGCTCTGATACCAATTGAAAGTGCGTTATGTCGACTAGAGGGGGGTGAATAGGCGATTTTTATGAATTCTTCACTGAGGAATTTGCTGGTGAGGAAATTCCTTAGCGAAGAACTATTAGCAGCGGAATAAGTACTCAGAAGTAAGCATAGCAGAATACAAGCATGGTCATCATGATGAAATGAAAACTAGCACATAGTACAGAAAGCGTAATCACAGGATAACACAAGATGAGGACAAACAGACTGAAGAAACTGAGCTGAGGAAATTGAGAAAGTCTTCAGTCAAAGTCTTCAAACACAGATATGAACAAACACTCAACACAGTAATGAGGAAATGAAAGGGTTGAGGAAATAGAACCAGTAGGTTGGTGAAGACAATGATTTGGTAGACCAGTTCCAACTGCTGTCTCAGTTGTACGTCTGGTTGGAGCGGCTGAGTATTTAAACTCGAGGACACACAGTCCCGGACACCCAGTCGCTGAGCACGCAGCTTAGGACACCCAGTCCTTACCGTATTCTCCTTGAACTAAGGTCACGCAGACCTCGTCCAATCACTCGTGGTAAGTCTTCACGCGACTTCCAAACCTTCACAGACTTGGTCACTCGGCGATCCACAATTCCACAATTCCTCTTGGATGCTCTAGACCTTGACGCCTAACCGTCTGGAAAAAGCACAGTCTTCAAAGGTAGCAAGCATCAGATCCACGCAGGATCAATCTCTTCAGTGATGCTCAATCACTTTGGGTTTGTAGGTGTTTGGGTTTGGGGTTTTCCTCACTTGATGATTTTCTCTCAAAGTCCTCGGAGGATGGGTTGCTCTCAAATGACAAGTGTCAAGTTCTCTCGGAGCAGCCAACCAGCTAGTGGTTGTAGGGGGCGGCTATTTATAGCCTAGGGAGCAGCCCGACATGATAAGACATAAATGCCCTTCAATGATATGACCGTTAGGTGGATAAGATATTTTGGGACAGTTGGCGCGCAGCACAACAACGGTCGGAAATTTGACTCTCAAATTCCTCAGGGCTATCATGTTCCTCACTGTGCAGGTAATTCGCACTGACGAATTCCTAACTCCTCAGTCAGAACAAATTCATTAGTGACCAGAAGAACTTCGTCTCTGTCACTGAAGAAAGTGACTGAACTATATGAGATTTCCAAAGGCTTCACTCGAAGGGATTGGTAGGTGTAGGATTTTGAGTTGAGCATCACATGGAAATTTTTCCTTAGTATTTCCTCGACCCCCTTTAACAATACGGTGTTTCCTATGACTCAAGAAGGAGAAAATGAAACTACGAAAACAAAAGTCTTCACGCTTCATGTTCCACAAATGAATACCAAGTCTTCAAGGTCACACCAATTTCTTCACTTTCAAAGTCTTCAAAAAGTCTTCAGAATATCAAAGTCTTCAGTTGAAGAACTTCATTTTTAGGGGTCGACTTTCTCTGTAAATATCAAACTCCTCATAGACTTATAGACCTGTGTACACTCACAAACGCATTAGTCCCTTAACCTATAAGTTTTCAATACACCAAAATCACTAAGGGGCACTAGATGCACTTACATAGGTGTCACTTGGGAGCCTCCGACAAAGATTGTGGAGTTGAACCAAGGAGTTTGTAAGGGCAAGGAGATCGCGTACTTCGTGAAGATCTACCGCTAGTGAGGCAAGTCCTTCGTGGGCGATGGCCATGGTGGGATAGACAAGGTTGCTTCTTCGTGGGACCTTCTTGGGTGGAGCCCTCCGTGGACTCGCACAACCGTTACCCTTTGTGGGTTGAAGTCTCCATCAACGTGGATGTACGATAGCACCACCTATCGGAACCACGCCAAAAACATCTGTGTCTCCAATTGCGTTTGAATCCTCCAAAACCCTTCCCTTTACATTCTTGCAAGTTGCATGCTTTACTTTCCGCTGCTCATATACTCTTTGCATGCTTGCTTGCTATATGTTGTGAATGTTAAAATTGTGCCTAAACTATACTTAAACTTAAAAAGGCTAAAAATTGCAACTTTGGTACTTAGTGTCTAATCACCCCCCCTCTAGACACCTCTTCTCAAGGTCCTACAACCTGACAAATACGGAGCTATACGCTGAGCCTGTGACCGTATAATCACCATATCTCGTATACAATGAGCAAAGTGAGCTATCAAGACTATTTCGAGGACCGCCAATGCATTTTATTCGGTAATAAAGGACCAGGATTGAAAGGGAATCCAAATTTCCTTCATCTTCGTTCCTTGAGCTCTTGACAAACTAATGCACTATATACGGTTGTCCGGCCACTCCGCCCCAGAGCTCTCACCAAGCGTCATTCATGCCACCATGCCACACACTAACCGGTAAGGAAGCAATGGCTCCTGCCGCGCCGAGTTCCTCGCCGCCCACGACCGCACACGAAAATGGTAGGGAAGCGATGGCATCCCGCCGTGCCGAGTTCATCGCCGCTCGCGGCCTCACTCCTACGTGGGTGAACTTTGAAGCTGCCAAGGCCAAATGGGCGGTAGAGCAAGAGGCAGCCAATGCCATAAAGAGGGAGCGGAAAAGGTAGAAAACACTTAAGAAAAGAGAGGCCCACCGCCTCAAGAAAGAAGAGGATGCACGCGTTGCTGCGGAGAGCTCGGAAAAGATCCAAGCACGGTGGGCTGTCACCAACAAAACCGAGAAGGAGAATGATGACATCTGGCCAACATGTGAGAAGTAGTAGTACTACTAGTAATGTGTGTGTCTGGGTCGCTGTCGGTGTCAAAACCGGCGGATCTCAGGTAGAGGGTCCCGAACTGTGCGTCTAGGCAGATGGTAACAGGAGACAAGGGACACGATATTTTTACCCAGGTTCGGGCCCTCTCGTTGCAGGTAAAACCCTACTCCTGCTTGATTAATATTGATGATATGGGTAGTACAAGAGTAGATCTACCACGAGATTGGAGTGGCTAAACCCTAGAAGCTAGCCTATGGTATGGTTGTTGTTCGTCCTATGGACTAAAACTCTCTGGTTTATATAGACACCGGAGAGGGCTAGGGTTACACAGAGTCGGTTACAATGGGAGGAGATCTTCATATCGTATCGCCAAGCTTGCCTTCCACGCCAAGGAAAGTCCCATCCGGACACGAGACGGAGTCTTCAATCTTGTATCTTCATAGTCCGGGAGTCCGGCCAAAGGTCTTAGTCCGGCCATCCGGACACCCCCTAATCCGGGACTCGCTCAGTAGCCCTTGAACCAGGCTTGAATGATGACGAGTCCGGCGCGCAAGTTGTCTTCGACATTGCAAGACGGGTTCCTCCTCCGAATATTCCATAGAAGATGTTGAACACCAGTATAGTGTCCGCCTCTGCAAAAATAAGTTCCACATTCCACCGTAGAGAGAATAATATTTGCATCAATCTAATCTGCTGACGTATTCCGCAGCGTGACATCATGCCACTGCAAGGCTTTTATTCATCTTACTGTTCCACCTCAGCGCGTTTAGCGAGGCGGTTTCCTTGGCACGTCTTGTCAAAGCAGAGATCGTGTCCCCTTATTCCGAGATTCTCATCAATACGGGCATGGGTAACCCAACCGCACCACTAACCGCGGCGCTTGGGAGATAAGCGAGTTTTATTAGGCCGGTGGGGGCTCGTAGTTTTGGTCGCCCATATAAGGGGATAAGAATCCGCCCTTTCCATTCACGCCTTCTTCCTCTTCTGCTTATCCGTCCCTGTGCGCTCGAGCTCCAGCGCCCAAGCCCGCACTTACCACCTCAACCTTCTCCAACCATGTCCGGAGCGGGAGGTAGATGGATGGCCTCCTCCGTCACGGAGGGGCAAATCAAAAAGCTGAGGAAGGCCGGATACTTGTCTGACGACATCGCGCACCGGCTTCCAGATGTGGGGCAACTCATCCCCATCCCTAGGCCCCATGAGAGGGTTGTTTTTCTTCCCCATTTCCTCCACGGACTGGGTTTTCCTCTTCACCCGTTCATCCGGGGGCTCATGTTCTACTACGGCCTGGACTTCCATGATCTGGCCCCGAACTTCATCCTCAATATCTCGGTGTTTATCGTCGTGTGCGAGGCCTTCTTCCGCATCCAGCCTCACTTTGGCCTATGGCTGAAGATCTTCAGCGTCAAGCCGAAGGTTGTGAAAGGCCGACAAGCAGAATGCGGAGGTGCTATGGTGGGCAAGATGGCCAACGTCACTTGGCTCGAGGGTGCCTTCGTGGAAACCATCAAAGGGTGGCAATCGGGGTGGTTCTATATCACCGAGCCGCGTGACCCTAAGTGGACAGCGGCCCCCGAATTTCGATCGGGCATCCCCACCCGGCTCACATCTTGTAAAGAGACGGGCCTGTCGTGGGGCAATCCGGAAGAGGTGACCGGACTCCAAACCTACGGCTGAGACCTGGTGACAAAGAAGGTCAAGCTTGTCAACGTAGTCCAGGTCATGCTCTTCCGCCGGATCCTCCCGTGTCAAGACGGGACTTCAATTTGTGGGAGTTCGACCCGGCCCAGCACCAGACTCTATCCCGGCTCTTCAAAACAAAGCACGAGGACACCTGGAAGGTGCTTTTCAAGAGTTCTGAGGTCTCCCCGCCCGTCACCGAGGATCGCGGATTCTGCGCCAAACGTCAAGCCTCCGAAGTAAGCTTACATTTAGTCTCTTACGGGACACTCGAATTTCATAGTGTGACTCTATGTGGGATCTAAACTCCCGTTCCTTTGACAGGACTGGAAGAGGACATCCGGACAGTTTGACTGTCCGTCCTCTTTGCCCGAAGGCCCAGCAGACGCACGCTTGGTGAAGCTACTGGTTCCGACACCTCACGTGGTGCCAGAGAAGAAGGCCAAGGAGAAGGCCACGGGGACCCGAAAGAGTTCCCGGCGCCCGGTGGTGTCGGATTCATCGCCCGACGACCCCAAAGCACCCTATGCCTCGGAGAACAAGGAGGAGGAAGAGGAGGAGGAAGAAGAAGCCTCTCCCCCTCCCACGAGGGGAGTAAAGAAAAGGAAGGCCGCCCCCACTGGGGAGGCCGGGGGATCCAAGAAGGGGAAGACCCCTCTGCCGGACTACGCCTCAGATGCCGAGGACGACGGGGAGGAATGGCCACCCAGGGTCAAGCCCCTGGCAAAATCGTAAGTATCCGGATATCCGAATAACTTACGGCGCTCCTCTGATGCATGGTTCCTTCTGATGCTAAATTTAATGATGCAGTCCGCCCCGGGCTCAGCTCGACGATTCGTCGAGTGGATCCCTGGACTCGTGGATGTGAATAGCGCTTCACTTCTGACGGCCTCCTGCCCTCTCCCTACAGACGACGCTGAGGCAAAACCAGGAGGAGGTGGTCCTGGAGGCGCCACAAGGCGACCTCCCGGACTCCAGGCCCAAAGGGGGTAAAGCTCCGGAGGGATCTAAGTCCGGCCCCGGGCCGGACACTGCTCTAGAACCGTCGATGGTTTCGGAGCCCGACAGGCGACGCCTTCATAAGAAAGGTAATCCTACGACACCGGTGACCTCCATCCATCCGGAGGCGCCGGCCAATTTGCTGGAGGCGCTTAATGGCGCTTCCGTCAACGAGGAACACCACACTGTTATGAGTGCGGTGATTCAGAAGGTTCAGGCCGCCAAGAGCGGGCTGACAGAAGCCTGTACAAGCCTGTTAACAGGCTTTGAGGTATGTGTTAAAAAACATATAAAAAATGTTACTGCATCGACAGTATCCCCTGATGCTCAGTTCGATGTTCAGAAAGAAAAGCCGAGCCGAGGATCTAAAAAGATATACGCAGGAGTCTAATAGAAATGTGTCAATATGGGAATGCAGGCTATGCTGCTGACCTCTGCCGCACTGACTGCGGAGGTCAATGTATTGAAGGAAAGCCTCGAGCGGTCCGAGAGTGAGCTCGGCCGTGCCAAGAAGTAGCTCAAGGATAAAGAGGGTACATAGTACCTTCTGTAAATGTATATAGAAATACTTGATTGCAAATAATAACAGGACCAACGTAAATGTTGCAGGAGCCACGACCGAGGTGGCGACCCTGCAGGAGGCAGTCTCCAAGGCCGAAAACAGTGCGGCCCTGGAGCGCGCCGAGCGAGAGAAGCAGGAGGCGCTGGTGGCGGAGGTGCGGCAAGAGCTCCAGGCTCTCGTGGAAAAACATGAGAGCTTGGAGCGTGACTCGAAGACTCGAGAGTCCGAGCTTGCCTTGGCTCTTGAGAGTGCCAAGACCGCTAAGGCCGAAACCCAGAAGGCCCTTCAGGAGATCGAGGCGATGAGGAAGATAGCGGCGGGTAAGGCATTCTTTATGCAAAGCAAAAATATAAATGTTAATTATCTGCTACTTACCTGAATCCGGAGCTCTCCAGGAGCGTTCGCCGATCTGCCCCGTAGTGTGTCTGATGCCGCCGCATACTACTGAGCCGAAGAGGGGAGCTCGACGGAAAAAGTGTTCTGGTCTCAGTATGCTGAGGCCGAACATCCGGTGCTCCTGAGCGACCAGCTGAAGCAGCTGGTCGAGCTCCACAAGGTGGCCGAACAGGCCATGAAAGGCCTCATAGCTCGGCTGTGGCCTGGAGAAGTCATGCCTGGGAGCTACTTCGGTCTGGTGTGGCGGCTGGTGGACGCGTGTCCGTGGATTGAGGTCGTCAAGCGCTCCTTTTGTATTGAAGGTGCCCGTCGGGCCCTTGCCCGTGCTAAGGTGCACAGGGGCAAGCTAGACGCGGAGAAGCTTTTGACGGACGCGCCACCGCCGGGCAAGGAGTATCGTACGCCCGAGATGTATTATAATGGCGTTCTGAATGGTGCCCACCGTATAGCGGATGAGTGCTCCAAAGATGTAATTTTTGAGTAGACTCGCATTTGTTATCCTGTACACTGAAACTTTGTTCATATGCGTTAAGCAACGCTTGTTAATTTAAAATATTACCTTCTGTGCGACCATTTATCAAATCTGAGAGATGCAAGTCATCGGCTTCGACCCCCATGCCACGAGTGCTGGGGTGTTTGGGATAAACCCGAGCACTCTTGTTCCCATTCTTGGGTCCATCTAGGGAGGCGTTCAGCACAACGGACCAGGCCATCAGACTTATAATGCTTTATCACTCTCACTTAGCCATAGAATTCTATAATTTTAAATTTTGGCGAAGCCCCTAGTATTCGGAAGACCGAGTTCGGGGCGCTATCCACGCCTAGGCCGGATAAGTCCGGTTCCTCGCTCGAAGCGGCATAAGTCTTTAAGGACTCGAAAAAACCTCGCGAACAGCGACCGGTCTCTCGCACTATCATGACAGTCAGTTTTAGCTTTCTCTACTGAGGTGTTAACCCAGCTCAACTGGGGCACAATCGCAGTAGTTCTCCCAGCGCTACCTTAGCCAACAATGCGGAACGTAAGGTACCAAAACATGGGAGCCGGGCAAACCCAACTATTGACCAAAGACATGTTTCAGAGCCGATGCATAGAGTGCTATAAGTTTGGGGTGCCGCACTCATGAGAGTGTTCGGTATTCTCACACCATGTTATGGGGTGTTGTAAGCCCCTGGTGTATTGTCCGTACGAAAGTGTACGGTTGCAGAATGTCATGACTGAACATATTTGTATATAAAGAATAGATAAGTACAATAATAGATAAGACTATATATTGTTTATTAAAAGAGGGCTGCTGCGAAAGCAGAACGATACAAGAAGTGCGGTAAGCAAGAAATGGGAGTATTTGACATGTTCCCCTCCAGGGGCAAGCTGCGGGATTGTAAGTAAAACAGGTATTAAACTTGTTATAGAGACCACCTGGACGTTTGACGTGGCTTGCTCTTTCCCTGGCTGTTGCATCGTGGGTTTGGCGAGTGTATTGCCGGACAGGCCTTCCAAATAGTTGAGTCCTGAAAAGTGTGTAAAAAGGAAAACGGCGAAATAGGGAGCCCCTTAGTGCGGTTGAGCCACATTCTGGGCGTGCCGTAGTTGTGCCCCTCCCCTTATGCCCATGGTATCTCTAAGGCGTAATTATGTACGCGTGGTACCAGTATCGCCATTTGGCGGGGGTTGGGGTTGGGGACGCACTGCTATGCTTGCTCGAAACGTGCCAGCCGGATTTGTTGTAGGTTACTTCGGGCTCGCTTGACGTTGTCCGGACGTTTGACGCCTGGATTGGAGAACTGCCTTGAGAGGCTACTCTGTACTTCCGCCGCCAGGGCTGCCATGTGCTCCTCCGTTCGGAGAGAGTGTTCGGTGTTTCCGTTTACCGTGATGACTCTGCGAGGTCCTGGCATCTTGAGCTTGAGATATGCGTAGTGCGGCACCGCATTGAATTTTGCAAATGCGGTCCGTCCAAGCAGGGCGTGATAGCCGCTGCAGAATGGGACTATGTCGAAGATTAACTCCTCGCTACGGAAGTTATCTGGGGATCCGAAGACCACTTCGAGTGTAACCGAGCCTGTACAGCTGGCCTCTACACCTGGTATGACGCCTTTGAAGGTTGTTTTTGTGGGTTTAATCCTTGAAGGATCGATGCCCATTTTTCGCACTGTGTCCTGGTAAAGCAGGTTCAGGCTACTGCCGCTGTCCATTAGGACTCTGGTAAGGTGAAATCCGTCAATAATTGGGTCTAGGACCAGTGTGGCGAATCCGCCGTGACGGATGCTGGTGGGATGGTCCCTTCGATCGAAGGTGATCGGGCAGGAGGACCATGGATTGAACTTTGGGGCGACTGGCTCCAACGCATAGACGTCCTTGAGAGCACGCTTTTGCTCCCTTTTGGGGATGTGGGTTGCGTATATCATGTTCACCGTCCGAACTTGCGGGGGAAATCCCTTCTGTCCTTTGTTGTTCGGCGGCCGGGGCCCCTCCTCGTCATCGCTATGTAGCCCCTTGTCTCTGGTTTCGGCACTTAACTTGCCTGCCTGCTTGAACACCCAACAACCCCTGTTGGTGTGATTGGCTGGCTGTTCTGGGGTGCCGTGTATCTGGCACGAGAGATCGAGTATCCGGTCTAAGTTGGATGGGCCCTGAGGGTTTCTTTTGAATGGCTTCTTCCGCTGACCCGGTTTAGAGCCTCTGAATCCGGCATTGACTGCCGTATCTTTAGTACTGTCACCGTTAATGCGGCGCTTATGCTTGTTGCGACCTGACCTGTCGTTGTTGTCCTTGGTATCCGAATTGCCGGGGCTCTTGGTTATATTATTGCTACGAGCCAGCCAGCTGTCTTCTCCCGCACAAAAGCGGGTCATGAGTGTCATGAGGGCTGCCATAGATTTCAGCTTTTCCTGTCCTAGGTGCCGGGCAAGCCATTCATCTCGGATGTTGTGCCTGAAGGCTGCAAGGGCCTCGGCATCCGGGCAGTCGACTATTTGGTTTTTCTTGGTTAGAAACCGTGTCCAGAATTGTCTGGCCGATTCCTCTGGCTGCTGGATTATGTGGCTTAGTTCATCGGTGTCTGGTGGTCGCACATACGTGCCCTGGAAGTTGTCAAGGAATGCGGATTCCAGGTCCTCCCAACAACTAATTGACTCCGCTGGCAGGCTGTTAAGCCAATGTCGAGCTGGTCCTTTAAGCTTGAGCGGGACGTATTTGAAGGCGTGTAGATCATCACCACAGGCCATGTGGATATGAAGGAGATAATCCTCGATCCATACCGCATGATCTGTTGTGCCATTGTATGGTTCGATGTTTACGGGTTTGAAGCCCTCGGGGATTTGATGATCCATTACTTTGTCTGTGAAGCATAGTGGGTGTGCGACGCCCCTGTACTGGGCTATATCACGACGCAGCTCGGACGAGCTTGGTCTGTTGTATTCAGCCAGGCCGTACTTATTATGTCCGGCATGACGGCTAGCGTCACCTGAAGCGGGGCGCCCATGCGATCCGTAGATCGATCTTGTTTGCCTTTCCTTATTCTCCCAGATGTCTTGCAGGTCTGTTGCGTCTCCCCGTACTCTGGTATGTTTCTCCTCAAGTTGGGGTAGCAGCCTGCGCTTTGGGTAGCTCTTGGATGTGCGTTCTAGTTTATACTCTTCGGCCGCCAGGACTTCGGTCCATCTGTCGGCTAGCAAGTCTTGGTCAGCTCTAAGCTGCTGTTGTTTCTTCTTGAGGCTGCTTGCCGTGGCCACAAGCCTGCGTTTGAAACGCTCTTGTTCGACGGGATCCTCTGGCACGACGAATTCGTCGTCGTCGAGGCTTGCCTCGTCTTCGGAGGGAGGCATATAATTGTCGTCCTCAACCTCTTTGTCGGCCGCTCTCTCATGAGGGCTGGCTCCTTCGTCCTCCTGCACTGAATCCTGCTGGAGGGGGTTGTCTTCGGCACTGTCCGGCGTGTTGTTATCTCCGGTGCCGGAATCACCGTTTTTGCTTTGGCGGGACTTAGAGCGGCGTCGCTGACGTTGGCACTTGGGTTGCTTCTTGGAGGGATCATCCTCCGTTTTCTCCTCGCCATCCCCCACTTTAGGGGTGTCCACCATGTATATGTCATATGATGAGGTGGCTTTCCAGTTCCCTATAGGTGCTGGTTCTTGATCGTCTCCTTCATCGGCGTCCATGCCATCGATGTCTTCGGAGTCAAAGTCGAGCATGTTGGTTAAATCGTCGACAATGGCTACGAAGTGGGTGGTGGGTGGGCTTCGAATTTCTTCTTCGTCTGCATCCCAACCGTGTTGGCCGTAGTTCGGCCAGGGCTTTCCTGACAAAGAGATAGACTTTAATGAATTCAGGATATCGCCAAAAGGCGAGTGCTGAAAGACGTCTGCGGCGGTGAACTCCATGACTGGATCCCAATCGGGCTTAATCGGAAGAGGTGCGGGATTTACGGAGTCCGGATCGGAGTCCGGCACCTTGGAGTCATGGGCCTTGCGAAGGACTAGGCTGGTATCCGGCTCTATCGTCATAGAGGTTGCAGCTTCCGGGGCGGCGTCCAACCGTCCGTCCCCGACTGGCGCAGTGGGCTCCGAGCTAATGGTCGGAGCGGACACCTGAGCGACGCTCTGGGCGTTGTCCGATGGCAGAGCTAAATCATGCCCATCGTGACAGTGCGGCGTGCACGGTTGTGCCTCGAATCCGTCGAAGATCAAGTCCCCGCGGATGTCGGCCGTGTAGTTTAAGATTCCAAACCTGACCTAGTGGCCAGGGGCGTAGCTTTCGATCTGCTCCAGATGGCCAAACGAGTTGGCCCGCAGTGCGAAGCCGCCGAATACAAAGATCTGTCCTGGGAGGAAAGTCTCATCCCGGACCGCATCGCGATTGACGAGCGAAGAAGCCATTGGGCCTAAAGGCGACGACACAGAGGAACTCTCCATGAAAGCACCAATGTCGGTGTCAAAACCGGCGGATCTCGGGTAGGGGGTCCCGAACTGTGCGTCTAGGCGGATGGTAACAGGAGACAAGGGACACGATGTTTTTACCCAGGTTTGGGCCCTCTCGATGGAGGTAAAACCCTACTCCTGCTTGATTAATATTGATGATATGGGTAGTACAAGAGTAGATCTACCACGAGATCGGAGTGGCTAAACCCTAGAAGCTAGCCTATGGTATGATTGTTGTTCGTCCTATGGACTAAAACTCTCCGGTTTTTATAGACACCGGAGAGGGCTAGGGTTACACAGAGTCGGTTACAATGGGAGGATATCTTCATATCGTATCGCCAAGCTTGCCTTCCACGCCAAGGAAAGTCCCATCCGGACACGGGACGGAGTCTTCAATCTTGTATCTTCATAGTCCGGGAGTCCGGCCAAAGGTCTTAGTCCGGCCATCCGGACACCCCCTAATCCGGGACTCCCTTAGTCGCCTATACATTTGTTTAATTAATTACGAGCATGTACTAGTACTAGTTACTACTGTAGTATTTAGAGCAAATTATTAGTTCACTAGCCTATGCTCAATGGAAAAATTCCTATCGTATGCATCAAATGGCATCTCTTTCTCTATTGGAATTGAGATGCATGTCATCTCACTTCCTATGATTTTCATATTCCTATAAAATTCCTATCATATGATCCAAAGGAGGCCTCTGCAGGAGTATACTCCTACTGTAGCTAGCAGTACTGCTAGTACAGTAGTTTTCTTCAAGAAAGGGAATTCAAGGAAGTCATGATGGTTCCTTCATTCGAGCAACTTCACACTGGGAAAGGTTGGGCCTGTGATTTGACGGCTCATTAGTGACTATTACCACGGCGCGACGACCGGGGTGACTCTCCCTTAAAGTTCTGCGTGCATGACAAGTGAACTAGGATGGTCAACGTCCAACATGTCGGCGGACGGAAGTATTCTTTATGATATCGAGGAGCAAGGAAATCACTAGGTATAGTATCACTGCTGATTTATATTTATTTTTTATTTTTGATGAAAGCTAGCGTTTCAACGCTTACGATGAAGAAGTGCCAAACACGGCACACGCTGGATGGCCCACACATCAGTGAAAGGAGTGCGACATGAACAGTGTGGTAGAGTCTCTCCACTTCTTCCACTTCTAGGTTGCAGACCACACGTAGTACTAGTGGTATGAACTATACAAAGTGCAACCCGGAGAGAAACACACGTCAAGTTGGAAGGTCACGGGCCATACACATAAACAAATATAAAACCTAATATGTGCCTCTAATTAATATATTAGTACAGTACTTAGGCACGTACATCATAACATCACCATGCATTGCACGTACAACATTTAGTGGTAGGAAGAGACAAGTGCCTATATGCCACGCATGTTCATACTATTTGTGCCTTTCTACTTCACTTACTGCGCTACATTACAGAGGTTCGTACATGTCCATCTCGTAGTTCTAGTCCCACATGTTCTTCATAGATGGAATGATCCATAATGGTGGGCAACGGGAGTCCATATCTTCGAAGCTTCTTAGTGCGGCTCCCCATGTTGGAGACTCAACCAAATTGTGGCCAGCCTCGACGCAGAGCAGTCACACGTGCATCAAGAAGCAGCGCTCTCTCGTCCGTCGCGCTGCTTCATAGTTGGCGCCAGTGAGTGATCGCCTCTGCTATGGCCGGGCATTAATACAGCACTGACACACCACGGCGATGCTGACCATTTCACCCGAGAAGCACGCGCCGGCAAGGGAGTGGGTTTGGGTCGGCCAGGGCGGTCAGACGCGGGCGTGGTGGTGGTACTGATTTTGAACCGTTTCAGTTGTAGTACTGGTAGTTTGCAAAACTAGTCAATTATTGCACTTAGTTTCCTAAGAAATTGTGGTAAGAAACGTTACTTGCAATGCACGCATGCGTGACCAATATAAATAACCAATAAAAAACTAGTAGATGCACGCAACTATTTAATGGACATTGCAATCTCAACATGCGATGGGGATTTGAAACTTATGAAACGAAAAATTTAAAAACAAAATAAGCTGGAAGAGAGGGAGTATATCGTAGGACATCCCATACAAAACAAGTCCCTTGGTTTGTCACCGCGAAGATGCGGTTAGAGAGGAGCACAACGTCTATGTACTCATATGGCAACAAATCGGCCGCATACAGCATGGTCCACCTTTGACCGCCATGTGCAGGGTTCGGGAAAGCAATCACGATGTCGAACAATGCGATGAGATTGTAATTTTGGTTGGCTGACGACCTTATCAGGGCTTCCGGGATTGCATTCTGCTTCTATCTCACCGTGTTTCCATCATACCAATTTAGGCGAGGACCCGTTGCATGGTTGATCCCAATGTTGGACAATGGTTCTACGGGAATTGTGTCACCGTTGTAAATGTTGTGCAAAATAATGATGGTACCCTCCCGTACATATGCAAGGCAATCTCCATTAGCACCAAGCCTAACCTGTGAAACAGTGGGCAGCGGGGGATTATAAATGGACACGGAAGTAGTCTTTAGAATGCATTTACTACGTGATAAAACCCATCACTTACCTGCTCATCGAACAAAATCCGAGTGCCCCTCAATGTCGGCATCTCAAGGGGCGTCAACTTGCAACTACGGCCACGCCGCGCTAGAGAGACCCCAAGGAAACATCCTCGGGCATTGCACGTAACATCAAGATGCATTTGTATGAGTAGTTTATCTTGTGAGAGAAAAGGATGAATGAGGAAAGGACTTATTTGCAAATGTGGAGAGGGGTGTGGGTATCTTTTTGAAAAATTGCCATAGTTTCCTTCCTATCCATCAGATATAAATCGGACGACCTATATTGCAGGATGGCAGGCTCACCATCATCAGCAACACTGTTTTTTGATAAGAAGAGTAGTAGAAGTAGTAGAAGAGAGATAGAGATAGATAGATTGATTATTGTAACTATTATAAGAGTATAGATAGAGATTAGGGAGCTGGTGGGCGGTTCGTTGGACGGCACGTTCGCGTCCATCCACTAGCCCGGAATTAATGCATGCACGATGTTTACAGCGACTGGGATTAGTTATTTTCCGGGTGCATGGACCAACGCGGACTAGCGGACCTGATCGCCCTTTTTAGAGCACGCCTTCGACAAGTACGTGTGTGACATGCGTGCATGCAAATCTTGCATGTCCAAACCATGCGAAGCGGAGTGGTAGGCTGTCGAACTGCATCCTGCATGTTGCAGCCATGTGATCCACACACAACCTGAAGGCCAATTCATACTCCGTTGGACTATACTGTAGAACTATGCATTGTTTGGCACAATCATTTCTTGGAGCTCGTGCTACAACTGGCATACTCCACAGGCTGCTTCCCTTCTCCTTCCTCTTCCATCGGCCGCGCATGTCCGCGGGAAGCGACCGGTCAACCCTTATATAGGAATGCTAGCCCAAAAAGATGCATGCATGACCACTAAAATTTCCTTTCTCTTGTCTATGAAATAAATGTGGTGTCAAACTCAAAGCCCTTTAAGTACAAGTATAATGGAAATCATCGTCCTTCTCCGGCTCCATTTCACCCACATCGTCGTCCTGTTGTTCCGGCTCCGTGTCGTTGTTCTCTTCCTCAGGCTTCGCGTGATGCTCCGCCTCCAACGCCTGCGATCCGCGCTTCGCGCCGCCTCTAGATTAAAGCGCCGCTCCGGCGGGAGTATGGCGTATGTCTTTACCTTTTGCTGGGCCATTGCTATTGGGCGACGGCGAGCAGAGAAGAGGCGGTGGGAGGAGAATGAATACAGCTAATGTTTAGGTTCGACGTCCGTCTTAAATAAATGCGCACCATCACGTGTACTCACGGGTGCACAAATTATAACATACGGTTCTGCTTAGGGGGCGTCACGTAATTGGTATGTGTGTGAGATTCTGAGAGACAGAGTGCGTGTGTGCGACTCTACTCTTCGGACTTGTACTCAACCTTCTGCATCGCGATATAAGTATATTGGTATTACACTTTAGCTAGTCATTTACGTGGCCATGTTAACGTGGCTGTGTAAAAAATGTCACTTCCTGCTCGTGATTTGCATTATATAATTATGAGAAGCTTGCTAACTACTAAAGTAAAGTGGAATTTGTCCATGTTATACAAGTAAACTAAGGTGTTTGTTTATCATACGGGTAAGGTTGGACGAATGGTGGTAGGAACAAATGCTCCGCCTAGAGCATGTGTTTGTGAGATGGAGTCTTAGTGTGTGTGTGTGGGTGGGTGCGTGCAGGCGTGTGTGTGTGTGCGTTAAGAGGAGTCTTCGGTGGTGAAAGTAATGTAAGTGTGTGTGGCTTCATCGTAGAGAGGTGATGTCTATGGCAGACGCCACCAACGAGGGGGTGCGTGAGAGAAGATTCCTGTAGAGAGGAAAGAGAAGGCGTGTGCGCGTGAGAGGAGTAGACATTGAGAGAATGTGTTTGTTCGAGAGACCCCGAGGAAGACTACTATATATCGATGGTGCATGTAAGCAGTAATTAAATGAAGGGATGGTCTTATTAGTTTCAGGGATATAGGAGAAGAGTGAGAGAGGGGGTAGCTAGAAGGAGATTGTTAAGTGTGAGTGTGTGTTTTACTCATCCAGACGGAAGTTATGTGCACAAAAGTGCATGTGTTTTTGTCTTTAAGAGATAGTGGCGTGGGCTGGGGCATGCATCTATGGCGAGCAGAGGGAGCGAGAAACAACGATTGTGCAAAAGAGATCAACCTATAGATGCATGTATGGAGAGATAGATATACTGTGCGTGATAGGAAGCAAGAGTGCGTGCGACATAGAAATGTTGACAGAGAAACTACATATAGATAGAGAGATAGAGATGCTAGCTAGAGCGACATCGGCTAGCTTGTGTGCTAGAGATGACCGCCGAGTGGTTTAGAGGGTGAAGTTATGTGTGTGTGAGAGAAAGATAAAAAGAGGACGCATGACTCCAGGTAGAAAGAAACATAAATAGTGTGCATGATAGGAAGCAAGAGTGAGGGCAAGAAAGAAGGTTGATGGAGAAACAGATAAACGGAAAGATAAAGATGCTAGCTGTTGTGTGTGTTAGAGATAAGAGTCGAGTAGATCAGAAGGCCGAGTTATGTGTGTGGGTGTGAGAGAGATAGATAGAGGGTGCGTGTGAGTCACATACAAGCAAACATGCACTCATACGCGTCGGTGCTATACAAACGGTTTTAAACCCCTTTCACGACGACATTTGGAACCGTCACCTAGTGAGAGTGGGTGATTAGGGGGTCCTTCCCACACGACCTAGAAACCGTCGGGGATAGGGACCCTACAGTACTCCTTTTCATTTGTGGACGGATTGTCATCGCAGTCAGTATTCTGTGGTGCTACGTTTACGATGCCTGGCCCATCACAAACGGTTCACTATTATAGAACGTGTATGATAAGCATACAATCACACACATTCACTTTTCACAAACCATATGCGATAACTAATTAAGAAGATTAGCTAATCGTCGTACGAGTGTCAGATAGGATTATGAAACGTCGGACCGTCGTAACATCGTCGTACACGACAACTATCGCACACGCTATTCTGTGGTAAAATGTTTATGATGCATACTTCATGAGAAACAGTTCATGCTTGTGAATCATGTATGATAAGGCAACTATCGCCCACGCTATTCTCGGGTGCAATGTTTACGATGCATACTTCATTAGAAACAGTTCATGGATGTGAATCGTGTACGATAAGGAAACTATCACAAACTGTTAGTTTGCCAGCACCGTCTGTGATATTGTCTGACATCGCACATGCTATGCAAACGGCAACTGTGTGCATGTTTGCACATGGTTCCTCTCTGTGATTGTCTCGGATTATGGTGTATATCGCAAAAGTTTGTATTTTACAAACCGTGTGTGCCGTAACAACCTGGACAACGAAATTTCACCGTAATTTAATTGCTGCTATATCAAATTGAAATTGAAATTGAATCACTAGTAGAAAAAGGGCCTAATGTTTAGCCCTTTAGTCCCGGTTTGTAAATTAACCGGCACTAATATGACCATTAGTGCCGGTTCGAATGGCTATGCATTAGTCCTGGTTCGTGTTGAACCTTTAGTATCGGTTCGTGGAACGGACCAGTACTAAAGGGGTGGTGGCAGGCTGGCGTCAAGCCGGGGCCTCACGAGCTCCTTTAGTCCCGGTTTGTGACACGAACCGCGACTAAAGGTCTAACCTTATAGTGCTGGTTTGTGTCACAAACCGGGACAAAAGGGGTCTAACCTTTAGTTCCGGTTGGAGACACAAACCCGGACTAAAGGGAAATTTTCAAACTCTACCCCCCTAGTGTATCTCCATTTCATTATTGTAAAAAACAAAAGAAAATGATAAAAAAACATCAAAAATTAAAATCCTTCGAGATGTAGTTATGTTACTACATCTACTAGTTTGGAAAATTAAAAAAATATAAATTTGGAAATGTTTTGCAAAGAAGTGTTATGAAAAAGTAAAACGGCCATATCTTTTGCATACGATGTCAAAAAAACGCATAAAATCAAAAAAATCAGCACAAACATCCGCATCCGATTTTGATTGCCGTAGGCCTGTTTGCAAAATTTTAGAATTCTCATATTCTGAAAGGAAAAAAAGATATGCTCAAATTTCATTTTTTGACTTTTCATTAAATTTAGTCCGTGGTCAAATTATGGTCAAACTACTTATTCAAGAAATATAAGTGTTAATAAATAATTATTTTTAGTTTTTTGACTTTTGGTTAAACTGTGGTCAACCTATGGTCGAATCTGGTCAAACTATGGTCAAACTACTTACTCAAGAAATATTACTGTTACTGAATAATAATTATTTTTTAGAATAATAGTTTCAAACTCAAACGGTGAAACATGTGACTTCATGCTGAAGCTAAACTCCTGAGAGTTAATAAGGTTGACAGCTTACTATTGTCAGGTAAACAACAAGTGCAGACTTGGAAACTAGGGGGAATAGAACTCGGAAGTTAAGCATGCTCAGGGTGACCGACCGGTAAGTTAGATGATTTGGAATGATGAGGGGTGATTAGAGCAATGTTGAGGGGTGATTAGAGACTAAATAGTCAAATAATTCAGAAATTTGAAAACCAGAAAAAAATCAATTTTTTTCAAAAAAAAAATCCTTTAGTACCGGTTGGTGTTACCAGCGGGTACTAAAGGTCCCCCAGACCACCGCGCGGGCTCGTGCCACGTGGTGGGCTTTTGACCCTGGTTCGTGTTGAACCGGGACTAAGGGGGGGGGGTACCTTTAGTCCCCACCCTTTAGTGCCGGTTGCAGAACATGGATTAAAGGTCCATACGAACCGGTACAAAAGGTCATTTTTCTACTAGTGAATGCATGTTATAGCTATATTCATATCCACCAGGTTCAGACAACCAACGAATTATTCGATTCATAGGTACACATCAAAAATTACATAAGAACCAAATAAAGAATGATGAACCACAATTATATACTTGTACTATTAAAGACGTTAAAGAAAGAGGCGGAATACATTCTGGTGCTAAACAAGGTGAAGCGGAATGCCCATATTGTGCCCTCCTCCATGCAAAAGGCACGCACAACTCTAGTCCAACCCCTTGTGATGGCCGACTGCCCACCCTTCACGATCTTCATGGAAACATCTAGATAATCATCGTGTTCTGGTAGAAATACTCTAACCTTTGCATGCCAACCAATCATGTAGTGTGAGAGGTAATCTTTAGTAAACTACTTTGGGAACCACTGCAATGGAAAAAAGATTCAGACATTCTCATCTAACAAACTCATTATGGACAGTAAAAGAAGGCTGCAGAGTTCTTACTTACCATCCCGCAGTTCACTATTGTATTGGATAAAATGTAAACAAATAGTTTAGTTGCCATATTTTGACCCATTTATTAACAGTCTTTATCCGCTTCCTCACTTGATACTGGTTCATCGATATCTCATTTCCCCATACGCAGAAAGGGTCAAAGCGCGGATCTTTACCAATGATATATGTACCTAAAAGCACGAAGTTAATATTAGAAGATAAACACCAATTGCACAATGATGTAGTACAACACTCTTATATAATATCTTGTAGCATCCAATATATTTACATATTAGATCAATTAACATCTTATATTGTGGTCCGGAAGGAGTTTATTGCATTCTTACAAATTATCAATTGATTAACTGCTGTTGTATCCATGGGTTAGAGTTAGTTTGAGCTAGTTCGGGCTCAAATAGCCCTGAAGTAAATCTTAACATGAGGGCTAGTTTGAGCTAGTTGCATCTATAACCCACCCAAAAAAACTATCCAACCCAAGAGGTGCTAATTGGAGCTAGTTCTCCTAGTGCATTTATTGTCAATCTAAGTATCTAATCCCTTCATCCAAACACCTCTTTGGATGGAGTTAGTTCAGGGTTAGTCATGAGCTAGAAACTAACTCTAACCTCTAAGCTAAGTTGAGCATCCAAGTAGGGTTGTGTTGTTGTTGTTGTTGCTGCTGCTCTTCTACGTGTATCTAGACATCATCCGAACATTAAGGTAACACTCTTCCTTGCTGCTATGTCGCCTTGGATTGCATATGTAGACATTAAGTATAGTGCATTTTGCTATGTAGCCTCGAATATATTACATATGGCCCTAGTTAACCTAATGTTAAATGGGTTGCAAATATATTCAGTTAAAAGTCCGATTCACCAATTAGTCTCTTATCAGCCCATGGCCTATATGGTACCAGCTACCGATATCCTGAACAGTGAGCATATATAAGCCATGGGATGAAACTAACCTCGACGGAGAACAGCAGTCGTTCCCAAAATTGTCCTGTGTAGGGACATCGAGAAGCATGTTAAGCACAACAGGCTAAACATCAACCAAAATTATCCATGGCAGACAAAAAAATCTCCAAAAGATAGCTTCAATGTGCAGGTTTAAGGATGCTAGTAAAGCAAAACAAGTGAAGAGGTGTGTGTTAAGTGCAACAAGCCTAACAGTTAACAACAAGCAAACATAGTCATTCAAACTGGTATTGTACCGATCTAAGTACACTGGTTATTGTTAAATAAAAATGGAAGGGCGTGCTTAACTATAAGATGTAGCAATCAAATGTAGTCATGCATGCCCTGTTTGTTTCAGCTTCTTTTGGATTTTAATCACCTATGGATTCGCTTCGGTGGCGAAGCTGTTTCTGCAAATCAGCTTCACCACCGAAGTACACTTTGAGGTGCTTCAGGAAATTGCACTAAAAATGACCCAAATTCAGATTCAGCTTCACTAGCAAAGCTGATTTCAAATAGCCGTTTGTTTTGGATTCCAGATTCGGCTTCACTGGCAAAGCTGAACCTGGTCTCAGAATCCGAAACAAACAGGGCCATAGTGGTATTGTTGAAACTGGTACTTATGAAATTGAACTGCACAGTTCATACTTGCACATATAGAACATCATGTTGTGAATAACTGGAATAAACAAGGCATACTACGAACAACCAAAGATAGCATTTGAATCTGGATATATGCTAACTACCAACAACAGAACAACAAAAAACTTTAAAATAGGCATATGCTAGCTATAACAGGCTTAACAACAAGCAAATATATACATTCCTATCGGTATGTTTAAAACTGGATTGATGAAATGTACTGCACAGTAAATAATTGCACATACAGAGCATCACATTCTGAACAACTGAAATAAACAAGGCATACTGCAAACAACCAAATATAGCAATTAAAACTGAACATATTCTCACCACACTACAAAAGGGACTCGACAAAACAAATCATGGGTTTCCCCCTATGAAGAGGCACGGCAAAACAAATCATGGGTTTCCTCACTTGTCAAAGATGGGCTCATTCCCGTGGGAAGAGAACGGACCCTAGATGCGCTCCATCTTGTCGCAGATGGACTCCTTCCCCTTGGAAGAGCACGACTGTACAGTCCCCTCCCTGATGTCGCAGACGGTCTCTTTCCCCTTGGAAGAGCAGATGGGCTCTTTCCCCTTGGAAGAGTCGGAGAGGGTGCCCTCCTCGTGGTCGCCGTCGATCAGGTTTGACTTAGAAGCTGTGGATCCCAAGCCAGTGTCGCAGAATGTGTCATTTAGAAATGACAAAAGGGGCTCGTTGGTGATGTAGGATGGCAAGTTGTTGACAGCGAGCCAAAGGAGATCAGCGGCGGGGCCATGCATGAGATCGATGGAGGTTGAACCCGAGGGGTTGTGGGTGGGCCCCTTAACATGTGACATAGCCCGCTTCAGGCCATCCCTGTCCATGACCTCGATGTCATAGCTGGCAGAAGAGACATGCCCGCATACTCTAGCCCGCTACTTGAGTTCCTGCCGCCAGTAATGGTTGTCAGCTTCCTCGGCGACGTCGGGCGAAGAGACCGCCATACACCTCTTTTGGGTTAGTCGCTCCTTGAGCTCCACGGGAAGCGTAGCCGGGCTTAGGCTGCGACGCTCTGGAGTGGGGGATGGGGATGGGGATCTGTGGGGAAAGGGTCGTTTGGCAGGAGTCATCGTAGAAACTCAGGGCGGCCTTGGTATGGACATCAGTGGGCAAGCTGCTCGGGTAAATCGGCAGATGTTGACAATGGAGGTCTCACGACCGCGGCGGCGGCAGCGGGGACCTTGCTAGGGTTTCAATCGAGGGAGGGTGTGAGTGTGTGTGTGTGTGCGTGCGCACGCATGCTCGAGGAGGATTTGGTGTGTGTGTGTGTGTGTGTGGAGGGGGGTGTTTGTGGAAATGACGCGGGTACTGAAAATTTTACAACGCGGGAGTCATACGCGGGAGCGAAATGCCGGGGCTAATGAAAATTTTGATGATGGTGCATCCCACACGGTCCAGAGATAACAACCTTGTGTTATTAAACAGAAAAACCCTTGAGGCGGGTAGATATTTTCTAGGGGCAGGCGGGATTGGTAACAAGAACATCGCACATAGTCCGGGGATAACAACCGTGTGTTATGAAACACAAAAACCCTCCTCGAGGCGGGCAAATATTTTCTAGGGATGAAGTGGGGTTGGCAAGAAGAAACATTGCACACCGTCCGGAGATAAAAACCGTGTGTTATGAAAAAAAACTTGAGGCAGGCAGATATTTTTGAGAGAGGGGCCTCATGCAGCCCAATGTACTGTGTGGATGTGTGCGTGACAGGGGCACCGGCGTGGCACCTGGTTAGTTTGAGTGAACCGTGTATGTTGCGTCATTCGACTTGTCTAATGTTCATAAATTTGGTGAAAAATGACGCGGGAGACTGTCAGAACACGAACACACTTGCATGTGGACCAAATTTATATGTATGAAAAGGGTGGTTTGATTTTCAAATACCAAATGCAACTTTGATGTCACACCTATCTCGCAAAGCGCATGGTATTGCTTGCCCCCCCTATCGTCTCAGCATGAAGGGAATCCTAAGCTATGAATGCATTCCCTGTGCCCCCCCCAACCGATGCTCACCTAGCAAAGTGCCAACTAGCTAGCAGCCCCCCTCCCTCATGTCAGCACAAAG
>NC_041383.1:58380341-58463457 GCF_002162155.2 Triticum dicoccoides
TGAATGGATTCCCCCCCAACCATGGTTCACCTAGCAAACCCTTAAACCCAAATATTGTTTTGAGAGTCCACCATACCTACCTAAGGATTGAGCAAGATCCTTCAAGTAAGCTGTCATCGGTGCAATAAGGCAATAAAAATTGCTTCTAAAAGTGTTAGATCTTTTAGTGTAACAGAAAATCGAGCATTGTACAAACTTGTGATGGCAAAGAATAAAAGAGACAAACTGCATAATAAAGGTTGCTATCATAAGGGGCAATATAACGTGACATTCTTTTGCACTAATGGGTTGAGCATACAAACAAATAAGCGCATGGCAACGTTTGCTTCCCTCTGTGAAGGGCCTCTCTTTTACTTTTATGTATTCACTTTCATGCAAGAGTCAAACTCTTTCTCTCTATTCCCTTTTATTTTCTCCTTTGGCAAGAATCATGTGGTGAGGAAAGATCTAGGAACATATGTCCAACTGAATATGGGTAGCATGAGTTATTATTGTTGACATCACCAAAATGTGAATACATTGGGAGGCAGAATTACAAGCCCCTATCTTTCTATGTGTCCAGTTGAAACATTTTGATCATGTGTATGCGGTGAGTGTTAGCAATCATAGAAGACTATATGGTAGTTGAGTATGTGGAGCTCTTACTTAGACTCTGTTGAATAAGTTGAATTGCAATTGTTTGGTGACTGAGAACATAGGTTGTTGAGTTTCAAGAGAATTCATTGTTTGGACCTTAACATGTGAATTGGTAGCTACTATAACATGAGAAGTTTTGTAAGAAAGGATTGTTGTTATGATGCTAGAAAAAATGATTGAAATTGTCATTGATCAAACTTATGCACTTTGCTAGCATTAACACTTCATAAATTATTACTTTTTTCATTTACCTACTCGAGGACGAGTAGGAATTAAGCTTGGGGATGCTGATACGTCTCCAAAGTATCTATAATTTATAAAGTATTCATGCCATTATATTATCATTCTTGGATGTTTTACAATCATTTTATAGAAACTTTATATCATTTTTTTGGGACTAACCTATTGACCCAGCGTCAGTTGCTGTTTTTTGCTTGTTTTTTACATCACAGGAAATCAATATCAAACGGAGTCAAAACATCGCGAAACTCCTGGATGATTTTTGATGGACCAGAACACTCATGATGGGCCAGAGCAGCACATGGCGGTTGCCCCGAGAGGGGCACAACCCACACAACCCAGCAGGTAACGCCTGGGCCCCCAGGCGCCCAGGTGGGTTGTGCCCACCTCGGTGGCCTCCCACACCCCTTCTTCACCCTATAAATTCCCAAATATTCCAAAACCGTTCGAGGTATCCCTAGATCAGAAGTTCCGCCACTGCAAGGCCTCTGTATCCACGAGATCCAATCTAGACCCCGTTCCGGCACCCTGCCGGAGGGGGAAATCATCACTGGTGGCAATCTTAATCATCCCGGCGTCCACCACAATGAGGAGGGAGTAGTCCACCCTCGGGGCTGAGGGTTTGTACCAGTAGATATTTGTTTGATCTCTCTCACTCTCGTGTTCTTGAGATGTCATGATCTTGATGTATCACGGGATTTGTTAATATAGTTGGATCATATGGTGTTTTCCCCTCTCTATCTTGTTGTGATGAATTGAGTTTTTCCCTTTGAGATTTCTTTGTTATCGGATTGAATACTTTTATGGAGTTGAGAACACTTGATATATGTCTTGCAATTGAATACTCATGGTGACAATAGGGTATCATATTGATTCACTTGATATATGTTTTGTCATTCAACACGCGGATTCCCGCGGTGGCATTGGGGTAATCTATGCATAGGGGTTGATGCATGTTCTCGTCTTTGTTTCTCTGGTAGAAATCTTGGGGCACTCTTTGATGTTCTTTGTGTTGGATTGAATATTATAAATCTGAATTTGCTTTGGTGTTATTTTTGTACGAAATCTAGGATAGATTGAACGGAAAGAATAACTTTGTGTTATTTTAGTACGAGCTGTTGAATAGATTGAACGGAAAGAATAGCTTTGAGGTGGTTTCGTACCCTCCAAACAGATCCTCTTATGTTCTCCGGTAGATAGGAACTTTGGAGTGATTCTTCATCGCACTTTAAGGGATGGTTATATGATCCAACTATGTTAGCATTGTTGAGAGATTGCACTAGTGAAAGTATGCACCCTAGGCCTCATTTTCAAGCATTGCAATACCGTTTTTGTGCCCGTTTACTATTTTCTACTTTGCTGTTTTTATTTATTCAGATTATAAAAATATATTTCTACCATCAATATTACACTTTTATCACCATCTCTTCGCCGAACTAGTCCACCCATACAATTTTCCATTGTATTGGGTGTGTTGGGGACACAAGAGATTTCTTGTATTTGGTTGCAGGGTCGTTTGAGAGAGACCATCTTCATCCTACACCTCTCATGGATTGATAAACCTTAGGTCATCCACTTGAGGGAAATTTGCTACTGTCCTACCAAAGTTTGCTCTTGGAGGCCCAGCACATGTCTACAAGAATAAAGTTGCATAGTAGACATCATACAATAGGCAAATCCCGAGGCAGTTTATGCAAGAATGCATATCAGGCGTATTAGGACCTGGAATGGAGGCTATCGATGCCCATTCTGCAACCACAAGCTTCATGACGCGTATCAAAGTGTTCTGGCGCATGCAAGAGGACGGGCCGTTGGCTCCTTCAAGCGGAAGTATGCTCGCAGTGTGGAGCACGACGCGTACACCAAGTACATGGAGAAGCTTCAGGATCGGGCCGGCTTGTGAGATGAGATGTGGGATCGAACTATGTACGCTTGAGCATGCTTAATGACGGTGGAACTATGCATGTGTACGTGTACGGTTATTATCTATGTCTGAGTATATTTAATCTATGTTTACTTATGTCTAACTGTGGGATATGGATGGAATCAGTTCGGTTGATGGAATCTACTTCCGTCCTTGTTTAGTGGTCCCCTTTGTAATTTTTGTTAAATGTTGACCAAAGATTTAACTGACAAAATGTTAGTGCAGGCCAGCAAAAATTATATTGTTGGATGCGTATTTTAACATAGTGTTCAATGATATTATTTTGGGTGGCATGCATAAACATTTCTTAGTCAAATATTTGGTCGAAATTTAGTACAAATTATAGAGGGGACCAATAAACTAGGACGGAGGTAGTACGTCAATCACACACGGTTTCCAAAATTGGAACCATGTGCAATGACTTTCATTTTTCCTGTTGCTTCAATCACACACGGTTCCCAAAATTGGAAATATGTGCAATGGCTTTCGATTTGCTTCTTCCTTCAATCACACAAGGTTGGCTCTAGCAAACCGTTGCCACCGAAATTCTTTGTGGGACAGAAAACCCTCAGCACCCAATTCAAAAAAGAAAAAAGAAAACCCTCGCCATCCCCACTTCACAAAAACCCTCCCCCCGGCAGCCGCCCCATGCCTCCGGTCCCCATTCATACATGCACAAGCTCCTCCGCGTCTATGCATGGCACCGCCTATCACGGCGGTAACCACTTAGCTCGCTGCCTGCCGCCGCTGCCAGGCTACCCGCAAACCCCACTACATTTCACCACTTCCTCTTGCCACCTTCTATCGCCATCGACTTTATCGACGCTGCTCGCGATCGACCCAACTCTGCTCGGTTGGGGAATCTGCCGTCCTAAGGGTTTTTTCTCATGGACGACAAGGTAACTAATTTAATGAGATATTATCTCATCTCTCATCCCAGTTCATCTGCCTTCTTTAATCACCCGGTGGAAATCACCGTGAATTCATTTTAATTCGTGCTGATTTGAGGGTTTTATTTCATTCATAGAGTGTATAAGGCGCCAACACATCAGGACTTTGCGACCTCCGCCAGAAATTCCATCTCACCAAACCAGATGACTTGAGCATGTGCGCGGTATGTTCAATTTCACCCTAAATCGGTTGGCATGGCCTACTTTCCTGAATATATTCTAAATATTGCTACATTTGGATAAAAGGTGCCACATGCTCCATATACGTCAAAGGGGATTTTCCCCTCTTCTTTCTATATTAGGCAAATTAATGATGTATTGTTCTTTCGATTACGCTCATATTTCCATGACATCATGTTTACCCTATCTGTTTAATTATAGATTTTTGTCCTTCGATTTCAACTGCTGTAGAGTTCTTTCAATTTGGGCCCATATTTGCATGTTACCATATTTTCTTTAACAATCCTACCATTTTCTGCAGCGCATCCCTTGCTATGCAACAGATTATGTAGTGCACAATTTTCCCTTTACATAGATCAAGGCTGCATGGATGTCATACTGCACACAAACCATGGATTTACAATCGCTGCTACTGTATTACTTGACGAACATGGTGACTCCTGTTTTGGCGCTGGCTTCTGGAAAGAAATTTCTAAGTTTATGTACTGAAAGCTGGCAGTAAAATTGGACTGCACATAAAACGGCCTGGTCATGAGATATATGCTAACTTCCCCAACAAAATCATTCGTCCTGAGTTTGTTCGAAGTAAGTTTTATTTTCAACTATCTGCATGTTGACTTACCCAACAATGTTGAATGAATTGTGTAGTATTTAAGCAACCAATTTTTATTCCCTTTTCTTACTATATTCCTACCTAATAACTTCTCGTTACCAATACACTTTTCTATTGCCCTGTTTTAAATAAATACTCCCTTTACTCTCATTTCTATCAGAAAGCGCCGCTGACAAGGAGACTCCAGAGGTGGAGAATGGGCCTGCCACCAAGCAGAGGCGGGGCAAGCTAGAACCACAAGCGACTCCAACAGGCATAGACTTCATCAGCAGTCTCCCTGATGATATGTTGACAGTCATCATTTCCCTCCTCCCAATCAAATGTGGGGCACGAACAACCGTCCTTTCCCGGCGGTAGCGCCCCCTATGGAACTTCAACCGTCTCGACCTCATCGACACCCACGAGCTCTGCCATGGCTATCACAAAAGCTTGGATGCATTCTCCAAGATCCTCAGTAGTCATCCTGGCCCAACCTGAGGCCTTATAATGGGCAAGTTCCGTTCGAACGACAGGGACAAAGCCAAGCTTGATAACTGGTTCAGATCCCCCGCCCTAAATCAGCTCGAGGAGCTCACTTTTGATGATGGGCATATGCGCTCGTTGCCAACGTTCGTGCTCTGCCTCGCGCCCACGCTGCGCGTCACCAAGTTTAGGAACTGCACCCCCCCCTAATGACGCGCCTGCTCTTATTCTACCATGACTGAAGCACCTCAAGCTCGTCGCCGTCTGCCTCTCAAATGGTGACATGGAGCGCCTGCTCCGTGGCTGTACTTCACTCGAGTATCTTCGTCTTCAGGCGATCAACGGGTTGAGTACATTCCACATCACCTCCATGACTCTTCGGACTATTTATGTGTGTTGCTGGTTCGGTAGGAAGACATCACAAGATGTGTACCACAGTATGGTCATTGAGGACACACCTGCACTTGAGAGATTACTTGTACTTGATCAAGTAGGTACAACAAGAATCAATGTCATTTCTGTGCCGAAATTGATAGTGCTGGGCTACTCTTCTTACAAATACTCCAAACTTGATATTGGATCCACACCCGTTCAGGTGATTCCGACAAGCCTGACCACGAAACTGTGCACAGTGAAGGTCTTGGCTCTATAATCTATCGGCCCCAACCTGGAGCAAGTTTTCACTTTCCTGACATGCTTTCCGTGCCTGGAGAAGCTATATATTGAGGTGATGTTCCTTTCCTGTTAAATGTTAACCATAAGGGAGTTCAATTTGTGACACCTTTTTCCAGGTTTACAATGACAATGTACTACGATTTCTGATGGAATCTTTTGGAGGATTACAGTACATACATGTCTCCTTTTCCAAGTTTACAATGACAATGCTTGATCCATATGGTTACAATCCATATGCATTTATCCTTTCGACTCATCTGTACTAGATTTCTTAGGGAAGTTTTCATCCACTCCAACATCTTGTGAAGATGGATGATGCCATGTTAATGCCCATGTTAATCATGTCAGGTCAAAGATGGCATGTTAGTGCATTTTACAAATCCTGCAAATCAAATAGGCCTATAGTAGTGTTCAAAACTACATCTAGGCACTAACATGTTTTCTTCTTTTGCAGATGAGATTAGACCCAGTGGTGGATAATCTGATACAATATAACAATCACGTCAAATGCCTAGATCTGCATCTTTTAGAAAATACTTTGAACTCCTACCGAGGGACCTTACCGGAGATTATATTCACCAGGTTCTTTGTTGTCAGAGCAAGGGTGATGAAGGTAATGAGGTTTGCCCTACATTTATTTCGGAAAAATGAATGGTTTGTTGATCAGCGCCGGCGCTTGTGACAGAATGGAATAGGCGCCAAAAATGCTGAATTTCATTTTGGAACTTTAGATGATAGAGTAATAAGAACTCATCGTGTCAACCCCATACATAACTTCTCAGTGGCTGACCCCTTTGCAAAAGCTGTGAGGTTTCGAAACCAGACTTAAAAGTGGTAATATTAGTTTGAACCTCTCTGATATCCATGTTCAGCGGATCAGCGCGAGCGTTTGCAGCTGATGAGCTGAATTTCATTTCTAATATCAGTTTGAACCTTGTAATCTTCGAATTTGAGCCATATAACTCTGAATTTGAACCTTGTAATATTTTGAGCCTTTGTGTTACAATCGTTGATATAGCATCGTATGAGACTCGTATATTGGTAGCACTATTTTGAACTTAATATGCAATGGTCTTAGATTTGATTTCATTAACCATTCTTGAATCGGTTACCTTGTCGATCTCACATCACATGATCTGTATAGCTAACTTGACTGCAATCTTGGACATTATTGCATACAGTTGGTTTCTTCCACCATGTGCCCTGTAGAGCGCAGAATTAATTATCTCACTCGAGTGTCCATCATCACCCTTCTGTGTAACTTTGACCTCTTCACCCACGGGTAAACTTGAGACCGAAGTCATTCCACACACTTCGTTTTTACAAAGCTTTTTGCCAATAAACGCCCACGGTTTGTCCCTCTTCTAGCCGACGCGTGGCAAACCAAGCTGGGCGGGAAGCTTGCGCGGTGGTGTGGGAACAGGCTCACCGATGATACATTTGGTGCCTCTTCGACCCTACGCATCGTCAAACTGCGGTGCAGTGTTGTCAAGCATGCACTGGAATCCTCACTGCGGTGCGGTGTTGTCAAGCGTGCACTGGAATCCTCCGCTATGAATGTCGTGACAAGACGTGACGATTACAGGCTGACTAGCCCCCATTTGTTACAATGGCTATTTAACCCTTGTGTCTCTTCAACCTTTCGATCACACCCCACCATTGCAAGAAGCACACCCACCATGACAAATTCTTAGAGAGTATTCTGCGCGGCTCCAATGGCGCTCCAAGCGGATGTCGACAACGAGGAGCAGCTCACCATCCATGCCGTAGTGGACACCCACCGAAGGTTCGAGGAGCTATCGGTGGTGTACACCAACCACCTGGTCTGGGTGGAGCACTCCATCTCCATCATGGAGCTGTTGCTTGCCGACGAGAAGTACAAGGTGGCCGGGTTCGACATCAAGCACACCCACGCTCGTGTCAGGCCTCATCCGAAGTCTTCATTACCCAGATGTGTGTGGGCCACCACGTCCTCATCTACCACTACTGCCTGGCCACAAGGCCTTGTGAGTGTTTCGCCAGGTTTGTCAATATCCCCCACTACATGTTCCCTACGATCGACATCACCAACTATGTCAAGGTGCTTAAGAATTCGGTCATCGCCTGCCAGAATCTTTTCGACATCCATAGCCAATACAAGATCTGGGGCAACATGGAGTGTGAGAAGGACTCACTGGTTTACCTTGCCGAGGCCATCATTGACCCCTACTATAGAGACATGAAGGATTGCTGCAACAAAGACAAGCGTGCCTGGCACTCAGCCTGGATGTAGATCCTCGACAAAGATCACGTCGTGTATGCAGCTAAGGAGGCGTACACGTGCTACGACATGTATAGGCGGATCATTGACATGAGGAAGTGCCTCCTTCCCCAAAACGGCAAGGGATCCAACCCGAAGCAGAGCAATGTCAAGCATCATCGCAACAAAATGTAGATGATTAGATCCTCGTTTCTCCTAGTTTAGTATGCATGTAATTGCTTACTTGGTGTGTGAAATGTTGTCTGTGTAGTCACTTGTCTATTTGTATGCATATTTTGGTTATGCAATGCTGTCTTTTTAAGTATATTTGTTGATGCTCTGTAGATAGAGCAAATCACATCACACACGGACTAAACAAGGGAACCCATCAGTGATGATTTCATCAATCACTGACAATGGTATACCAGCAATCGTTTGATCACAACACAAACGGCTTATTAACAGGAATCGTCTGTATTTTTATCGGTCTTCCCACACATTTCTGATTACAGACCTATTTGCCGCATATCACACACATCTTGTTATATTGAACTGTTTCTGTTCTCTTGTCTCAACACAAACAGTTCATCCGAGTGAACCGCATGCTGTATATCGCACACACACCTTGATCTGGCTGACCGTTTCTTTTGTGTTGCCTAATCACAAACAATTCATCTTAGTGAACCGTATACTGTGTATCGCACACGCCTTCATCTGGCTGCCCGTTACTTTTGTTCCTCCTCATCGCAAACAGTTAATTGAACTGAACCGTATGCCCCGCATCGCACACACAAGTAAAATCTGAACCATGTTTGATGCATCCGTCATTGCAAAGGTTTTGCACATTTTAGACGGTTCTCTGCCAGCACCATTTGCGATGCATCGCACATAGTTTCTCGAAGGGTCTGTGATCATAGTGTCGTGTTAGCAGCATCCTGCAGCAGTGACGATAGAGAAATGAGATCCCGAGAGACGGAATTTTGTGTTTGCGAGAGATAAAGATATTTCAAAACAAGAGTGATAGAAAGAGAGACATATCAGGGAACACGAGATATCTCTAGAGAGAGAGATTGAGCGACATACAAGAGAATGGTGGAGAGATATGAGACCCTGGGTGATGGAGTTTGTGTTTGTGTGTGAGAAAGAGATATTTAAGAGGAAGAGTCATAGCTTTTCATACATAAGGAGCGCAAGACATCTATGTGTGAGAGTGGGTGTGCGAGTGGCACACAGGGGAATAGTAGAGAGAAATGAGACCCCAGGAGACGAAGTTTGTGTTTGTGCGAGAGAAAGAGATTTCACAGGGAGAATCATAGTTAGAGACACATGTCAAGAAGCGAGATATACTTAGAGAGAGATAGAGTGAAGGTCGAGGGAGAGAGTACCGTCAATGTGTTATGAAGATGAAAGATCATTGTCGACATACAAATAGCACAAGAGATACCAAAGAGAAGATGAATGTGTATAGGTCTAGAGAGAGACATAAGCATGAGTGATAGCTATATGAGACGAATATCTGGATTAAAGGGGATTCAAATATTTAAACTAGAGATCACGACATCGATGATATCATAACGAAAATTCGTTTATCAAACATGCATATTCATTAGAATTTGGGCACACATGTAATGTTATATAGTTTATCAATATTACTGATCCATAGATTCTTTAATTAGACACAATGCATGGTTTATATGCAAATAATGTCTAAACATGATTACACTATATGTTGCATGTCTGAAACACATTATACATGTTTGAGAAGTAAAAAAACCCGCCTGAAACACACATTAATTGGAGATAGTTAGTGAGGAATCACTACTAGGTAAAACCTTATACACAAAATCTTACCAGTAGCGCGTGTTAAAATGAGGCGCTACTGCTACTTAGCAGTAGGGCGTTGGCTTAAAGGGCACTACTGTTATCCACTTAGCAGTAGCGCGCCAGGAACAAAACGCGCTACTACTATAATTGCCACACCGTTCCCGACGTGCTATGTATAGTAGTAGCACCCTTCTAAAAACCGCGCTACTACTACAAAATTAGTAGAAGCGCACTTTTAGGGTAGGGCGCTACTGCTAAGTTTGAATACACCATGGAACGGGCCCATCTTAGCAGTAGTGAATTTGTCAGGGCGCCCTACTGCTACGGATTTTAGCAGCAGCGCATTTTTGCTCCCCACGCTACTGTTAAAGCTATTTTCACCCAACCCACCACGCGAGCTTCCCTCTCCTCTGCTTCCTCCCCCAATTCCCCACTCTCTCTTCCCCCCCTCGTCGCCTCCGCCGGAGCCCCTGCCCTCGCCCTCGCCGGAGGCCCTGCCCTCGCTCTCCGTCGGAGTCTTCCGCTCGACATCGTCGCGCGCCTGTGCCTCCTCCACCTTGACCTCGACCTTGCCGGAGCCACTGCCCTCGCTCTCCGCCGCCGTCTCCCTCGACCCGCCTCGCCGCCGTCTCCCCCGACCCAGCCTCGAGGCCGCCGTCTCCCCCAACCCCATCTCTTTCCCCGCCCTCTTTAAGCACTCTCCCCTTCCCTCTTCTCTGCTCTCTGTTAGTATGAACCCTAGCTATTTAGTGCTAGTTAGTATGAACCCTAGGCTATTTTTAGTGCTAGTTAGTTAATTAAAATTAGTATAAACCCTATTTAATTAGGTAGTACGAACCCTAGTTAAAAAATGGATACTTATATGGTAATTAGGGCAATAGTTCCTAGGTACTAATTAGTTAGTACGAACTAGGTACTAATTAGGTACTAGTTTATTTTTATTTATAGTAAGTTTATTTTTAGTAAGAACTAGTTGAATTAATAGAACTAGTTAGTAATAACTTGTTGCTATTTTTTTAGTTAAAGCGATCTTTCCCGCATCAACGTGGACGATGCCTATCCCGCATCCTCGTCGTCGAGTCGGTGGAGGACGACACCTGCTTGACCAGATGGGCCATGTCCGGGACTGGGCTCCGCCGGGGTGGTATTGGGAGGCGCTACCTACCGGGGGCGCAGGTTGGTGAGGAGCCAGTCTGTCGTTGACCCGAACCTTCTTTGGTGGCGGTCGCGTGGGGCAGTGATGGTCCAGAGGCTCGAGGACCCCGCAGAGGTGGTGCGTCCCCGTGTCAGTGAGGAGGACGCGCACGTCCGTCGCTAGTTGTTTGCGTTGGAGCACAGGTTCTCCAATACCTGGCAGGTTCTCCAGGGATCTCACTGGAGCTATGATCCCATGATGGTTCCTTCTCTGTGCGTTTCCACCGCCCGCGCCGATACCCGTCATGTGCTAGGGTTTTAGCTGTATTAGTGATGTTATATGTATGATACTATTCGGGATGTATTAGTGATAATATTCAATGATGTACGGACGCATGAGATGATTTACTTTTGTTTATTGAATGCATGCTAATTTGAGTCCTATAAGATATTTTGAAATGTATATCTTCTGTTGCTCAAATAGGATATGTGCTTGCCCAAGTGGCCATTCATGTTTGCAGGTTACACCTCCGAGTGGCCTATGTTCTGCCAGAGTGTTGATTCATTTCCATTCTGGCAAATTTCAGGCGCTCGATATGTCCTATTTTAGCAAAGGTCATGCCGGATTTTTCCGTGAATTTTGGCATGACTTGTGCCAGAATATGTAGGAAATATCGAGTGCCCCAGATTTGTGTGTTGAGTATCCTGGTAGTTGTCTTCGATCGATTTTCAATTAATGTTTTAAGTATGAACATAGGAAATGTCTGACGACAAAAAGGATTTCGGTATTTGCAAATACTGCGAAGACGAGCACGACCTGTGCGACGAAATCTTCCTAGATGAAGATAGGCGCTTCAGCATCAAGCTGGACGAGAACTTCTAAGTGGATACAGTAAGTCACAATGACAAGTCTTTTTTCATAATTAAGCATGACATCTGCTTCATTTGCTTCAACTTATATTTTTTTACTATTCTACTAGCGTATTCCCTGCCATGCAAGAGTTTTTGTATTGGATAAGATAGGTTTCAGTCCTACTATGGAGGCAAAGAAAGTTTACTTGAAGACCGAGCATGGTTATATTTTCCATGCAAAATTATACAATTCAGACGACTACACCTATTTTGGATGCAAAACATGGTGAGCACTATGCAAGACTTATGCATTTGAGCCTGATATGGTTATCACCTTTGATATTCATCCGGAAGATGATATTGAAGGTAATACCGACATCTGGGTCGATGTGCAGACGCCTCCAGTTATACCATTATGTGAGTTTCTCAACCATATTTATGTCTTTGATATTGTTTATTCAAAAATAGTTGACAACTAATTTCTATTGTCAGCTTATTTCCATTCAAGCAAACATGTCCATCGCTTGGTAGACAGGACCTGCTACTATCCCGGGGCTGAACTAAACTGCGAGGAGCTAAGTCATTATGTTTCATGGCTTGCGGATCTTGATACTGTCAAGACAAATTTTCTTCCAGGATTTAGAAATGTTAGTATTGAAAACGTGCGACGAATAGAGTTCGTAATGAACTACGGTCACATCTATTTAGGAAAGATGGTAAGATTTTTACTCTTTGTCCTCAGTGCATCTTTTCCATACATTATTTTTTAAGCTAAACTTCATTGCTAAGTATGTTACCATACGATGTTCTTCAACAGGGACTCCCGATGAATGTTGTGCCTTATGGGATCGAGACTAAAGGTACGATGAGTATTGTTAGCTTACGGCCAAGATGTCCTACAAATCACTATAGGTCATTCAGGATTAGCGACGAATTCTTAATAGTGAAAGACTGGACCAAATCTGTGATGGAGGAGCGCAGACAAGTACTAGGGGGCAGCAAGCAGAAGCACAGCCCACGATTAAGAGACAGGTTCATCTGCATGCTCCAACTTGATGAAGGAGGAGAGCTACACATGTTTTATGTTATTTTACCTGAGAGAGAGCAGCATGAGTGATTAGCTAGCTAGAAATGAGTTTAAAGATGATGATGTGCTACACTATGACTATCATGATTAAATAGCTAGTGTCGGTGGTAATGACTATGATGATTATTATGAGCTAGTGTTAGTGGTGATTAAAAAATACTATTGGTGCTAATGACTATGATGATGATTAAATAGCTTGTGCTGGCGGATTAGATTCAAGTGGAGGCAACATGTGGTGCACAATGAAAGTACTACTAGTCCAAACTAGATCAAGTTTGGATTAGTAGTATACTTTTGACATGCACCACATATTCCCTCCACTTGAACCTAATCCACCTTCATTTGACACACTGTTATGGACATAATGATATAAACCTCATAATTGGTATTGTACCAAAATTTGTATAACGACGTATAAATGCACTAAAAATAAAAAAAGAAAAAAAGAATACTAGTAGCGATGGATAGTAAACACGCTGCTACTAGCTAGATTAGCAGCAACGCGGTAGGTAACAAGCGTTGCCGCTATGTGTCTTAGCAGTAGCGCGTGTCGCGCGCGCTACTGCTAAGTAATAGCTGTAGCGCCTTATTAGTAGCGCGGCTGCCCGCGCTACTAGTGGGCATTAAACCCGCGCTACTACTAGGGTTTTCCCTAGTAGTGAAGGTATACATTGGATTTCAACAAAAGTGGTTTCAAATATTTGAAAATCCAAGTTAAGATGGATCCAGCCTTATGAATCTGAGATCATGCCATTTGTAAACCATATTTATGTATAAAGGGTGTTGTGCTTTTGAAAGTATATTTTAAAAAATGATGTATATAGATTTGTATTAGAATTTAAAATGGATCCTGCCCGAAAAAAATACAAATAGGATTCGAGTTGAGTTGGCACGGTAAACGTGCACTCTTTCTCTGCAAAAATTTGAACGAAGCGGGGATCGTCACAATATTCGCCCAAAACCAAAATCTATGAGATGGAAATTACTTCCTATCCCTGACACGCAAAGCCTATCGGCTCGATTTCTATAGGTTTCGATAGGGATAGGCTTGTAATTTCAGTCAAATGTGACATAACCGCCTCCACCTCTCACCTCCCTGGATTCATACACGATGGTCGTCAAAACACAATTCCTCCTCGGCCAAAATCGCCTCTGACCTCCCTCCCCGATTCATACATGGTGGGCGCCAAAACAAGCTCTCGTAGGCCGAAATCTCCGTCGGCAAATATTCAGCGTATGTGAGATTACCGTCCCATCCCCATCCGAGTATTGCTGCTATGATGTAGGAAGTTTTAAACGGGTGCTAAGTTTGTAAATTTCCACGCATCTGAGTATTTCCACGCATCCTGAAGACATGGTCCCCCCTTCCTCTCTCCCTCCATTACCCATTCGTACTCTGTGGGCAGCAAAACACCCTTTCCACCGTAGTCTCCTTCGTCCGCCACCCCATCCACAGCCGTCCTCCTCTACCATGCCGGAGCTGACACCCCAACACCGTCGTCCATTACAAGAGATCGACCTCTCTCTTCCATGGCTTTGGACCAGGATCCTGGATTCGCGTCCTCTCGCTTCATCCGCGTCTTCGTCCTCCTTGCCAAGGTCGCTCGTGTGACCGTCTCGTACACCGCATCGGGATATTTCCCTCGCTGCCACCGTCTGCCCTCCTAGATCTGCTTCCATGTCGACGACAGCCAAAGCTACCGCAACACCCTCAACGCCTCAGCAGATGCATACACGGCGCCACACTAGAGGCGATACTGTTTCATATCTGCTCAAGTTATTTATCTCAGCAAGAAAATAGATCGCCACTACTTTACTGTGATTTCTTGTCCCTCACTTAGAATCTTACTTGTTAGTTGAAACCAATCATTGGTTACGATGTTGCCTTTGTCCGCTATGCACCTTCAGATCCGCCGTGGCACGTGCACCACCATACTTGCATTGCTTATGGTTTTCCCCTTTTATATTCCACATTAGGTTAAATGAAAGTTGAAAGAATTTCAAATTGGGGCCAGTCCATTTTTGGGAGTTCGATGGAGGGAAGGAAGGGGCTCACCGGAGGGTTGGCCGGGGACGGCGGATGATCGGAGGTGGTGGGCGGTTCAGGGGAGGGCGGGGGATGGTGGTTCGGCCGGTGACCCGTGCGGTGGTCTTTAGGGAAAGAATAAGAAGCGAGGAAGAAGAAGGGTTAGGAGACGTAGGATCTTCATCCAACCGCCTGAAATGGTCGACTGACCCAAATGACAAAAGTGAGGCGACTTGCATGTAGACATTTCCATATATTTAGTACTATTATTGTAGGTGCTTCAAGACGTACATGTAAGCTGCTCCTCAACCCATCAAGCTAAACAACATGCCAGTCATAATTCCCAACTTAGTTTCTCAAATATGAATCTGATATGATGCTGACATATACTAAAATAGAGAATGTTTAATTCGTCAGTTAATGTTCCTACTTTACTTTCGAAAAGCACATGCGCCACATATCGAGGGACATCAGTGAGTTCTGTTCTTTATGCACTCTGGTTCATCACGTGTGGCCAACCAACATTTTATTATCCAAAATATGCTTGCTCTTCTTTAGCATGCTCCTCTTCTATTCCTCCTTTGTAAGTACTCTATCCGTACCTAAATATAAGTTTTTGTAGAGATTCCTCCATGGACTACATACAGAAAAAAATGAGTGAATCTACACTCTAAAACGTATCTATATACATCCGTATGTGATCCATGGTGGAATGCCTACAAAGATTTGTATTTAGGAACAAAGGGAGTATAATAGTTGTACAGTATGTTCTTTGTAGTCAAGAGGAGCAGGCACATTTGCAGTGTACAGGTATATTCGGTCGCTTGTCATGGACGCTTTCGACTCTTCGTGTTGGTCTTCATTACGATTGTCATGGACGCTTTCAACTCTTCATATTCGATTGTATGTGTCGCCTTTGTGAGTTAGACTGATAGTAACAATACTGCGCCTTCAGTTGTGGAGAGCTGGTATTCGAAGCCTTCCTAGCCGTACCATCAATACTAGCACATATATTCCAACAAGTTCCACTTTCCTGATTTTACTCGTGATGCTTAGGGTTTTCCCATTATGTCTACACTACGATATGCATAGCTGCTTTGTGTCCTACTGATACGTCTCCAACGTATATATATTTTTTGATTGTTCCATGCTATTATATTATCTGTTTTTGAGGTGTAATGGGCTTTAATATGTTATTTTATATTATTTTTGGGACTAACCTATGAACCGAGGGCCCAGTGCCATTTTTTGCCTATTTTAGAGTTTTGTAGAAAAGGAATACCAAACGGAGTCCAAACGGAATGAAACCTTCGCGATGATCTTTCTTGGACCGAAAGCAAACCAGAAGACTTGGAGATGAAGTCGGAGACGCAACAAGGAGGCCACAAGGCAGGAGGACGCGCCCAGGGGGGGTAGGCGCGCCCCCACCCTCGTGGGCCCCTTGTATCTCCCCTGACCTAGTTCCTTCGCCTATATATGCTCCTATACCCTGAAAACATCAAGGGGGGCCACGAAACCACTTTCCAACTGTCGCAGCCTTCTGTACCCGTGAGATCCCATCTTGCGGCCTTTTCCGGCGATCTGCCAGAGGAGGATTCAATCACGGAGTGCTTCTACGTCAACACCATTACCTCTCCGTTGAAGTGTGAGTAGTTTACCACAGACCTTCAGGTCCATAGTTATTAGCTAGATGGCTTCTTCTCTCTCTTTGATTCTCAATACAATGTTCTCCTTGATGTTCTTGGAGATCTATTCGATGTAATACTCTTTTGCAGTGTGTTTGCCGAGATCCGATGAATTGTGGATTTATGAAAAAGATTATCTATGAATATTATCTGTTTCTTCTCTAAATTCTTATATGCATGATTTGATATCTTTGCAAGTCTCTTAGAATTATCGGTTTAGTTTGGCCTACTAGATTGATCTTTGTTGCAATGTGGGAAGTGCTTAGCTTTGTGTTCAATCTTGCGGTGTCCTTTCCCAGTGATAGTAGGGGTAGCAAGGCACGTATTATGTAGTTGTCATCAAAGATAACAAGATGGGATTTTCATCATATTGCTTCAGTTAATTCCTCTACATCATGTCACCTTGCTTAATGCGTTACTCCGTTCTTTATGAACTTAATACTCTAGATGCATGTTGGATAGCGGTCGATGTGTGGAGTAATAGTAGTAGATGCAGGCAGGAGTCGGTCTACATGGCACGGACGTGGTGCCTATGTTCATGATCATTGCCTTAGATGTCATCATAATTATGCGCTTTTCAATCAATTGCTTGGCAGTAATTTGTTCACCCACCATAATATATACTATCTCGAGAGAAGCCACTAGTGAAACCTATGGCTCCCGGGTCTCTTTTCCATTATATTGAATCTCGTTTATATCTTGCTAGTTTCTGATCTATTATTTTGCAATCTTTACTTTGTAATCTGTAAACCAAAAATACCAAAAATATTTACTTTACTGTTTATCTATCTATATCAGATCTCACTTTTGCGAGTGACCGTGAAGGGATTGACAACACCTTTATCGTGTTTGTTGCAAGTTCTTGATTTTTTTGCAGGTATTTAGTGACTTGTGCGTCGTCTCCTACTGGATTGATACCTTGGTTCTCAAAACTGAGGGAAATACTTACGCTACTTTGTTGCATCACCCTTTCCTCTTCAAGGAAAACCAACGCAAGATCAAGAGGTAGCAAGAAGGATTTCTGGCGCCGTTGCCGGGGAGATCTACGTCAAGTTAATCCATACCAAGTATCCATCATACTCTTCTCCCTTGCATTACATTATGCACCATTTGCCTCTCGTTTTCCTCTCCCCCACTTCTAAAATGATTTTCGAAAACCTTTGACTTTTCTTCGCCTTCTTCCCATATGTCTTTTTGTTTGTGTTTCCATGTGCCTTCCATATGCTTGCATCTTTGCTTGCTAAAAATCTATTGATATGGATCCACTTAAGGTGTTGTACTTGGATCATCTTCGATCCTTATGCACTCGTGCTGAAACCCCAACTAGCCTAGTTGATGGGAAATCTTTAGATGAGCATGCTCATTTTGTGTGTCATCGTGTGTCTCAAAAAGGGGGACTCTTGTGGAATCAAATAAATAGTTTGCTATGCTACGCTTCGAATCTTTGTCAAATTTATGATTTTACTTGTTGCTCTAAGAACCCTAAAAAACACGCCAACCTATGTGAGTTTAATGATAACGAAATCTTATCTACTTATGCAAAGGGTGTTTATAGTTACTATGATATCGAACAAATTGAAGAATTATTGCTTTTAAGGGTGCTTATGCAGTTGCTTCTTTGATTGAAAAGTATGATATTACTCTCTACTAATCTGAAAATTTTGACATACTTAAATATTGATATGAAAATTGTGCTCATAATGTCTATGTCAAAGAATTTATTGAAAGAATGACCATCGATTTGGAAGAAAATAATGATATGCATGAATCTATAGATAATTATATTTCTGATGATTTGATTGAAATATCCCTTGATGAACATGATGCTTTCTATTCTTGTGGCCATGATGCCAATATTTATGAAGATGAATTTGCGATAGTTCCTTATGTTAAACATGAGATTCTTGCTATTGCACCCAGACTTGATAGTTCCTTCTATGAAAAGAATGATTTCAATAATGTTATTATAAATTTTGTTAATGTCAATTGTGCTAGTAATATGTAAAAGCCTAATCTTGGGGATGCTAGTTTCGCTATGTCTACTATTTGTTGCAATGATCATGATTGGGGTGATTCTTCTTATGATCTTGAAAATTTATTTAGGCCCCATGATGAATATAAGATTGATAATAGTGTTTGCAATATTATTGAAAGTGGGTTTGGAACAGTGTCTACTTTAGATCCCACATATTTGGAGATTGTTCAATCTTATGATTTTTTTTGATAAAAGTGAGTTTGGAGAGGTCATGACTTTAGTTAATGTTAATCCCACAATTTTGGAAGAGTGTCAACTTCGCATGCATGTGGTTCGTGTTGAAAATATTTCATTGATAGATATTTTGTTGAATTTGCTTATGATCCCACATGTAATTATTATGAGAGAGGAAAATATGGTTGTAGAAATTTTCATGTTACTAAATTACCTCTCTTCATGTTGAGATTGCTATCATCTCTTTCTTCTTCCTTGCATATGCTAGTTTTTTCTTGCTATCATAATTTGTTTGCCTATAAGATGCCTATGCATAGGAAGTATGTTAGACTTAGATGTGTTTGTCACATGTTTCATGATGCTCTCTATGCGCTTCAATTCTTGTCTTTCAAGTGAGCGTCATTGAAATTAGCAATGCCTAGCTAGGGGCGTTAAACGATAGCGCTTGTTGGGAGGCAACCAAATTTTATTTTTGTTCTTTACTTTTCGCTCATGTTTAGTAATAAATAACCTGTTTAGCCTCTGATTAGATGTGGTTTTATGTTTTAGTTAGTGTTTGTGCCAAGTAGAACCTTTGTGAAGACTTCGGTGAAAGTTAATGCGATCTTGCTGTAAAAAACAGAAACTTTACGCTGACGAGATAACTGTCATTTTTTATAGAAGAGTGATTTTAAGTTGATTATTATTGCACAAGATTAATACACAAATCCTCACATCCACAAATTTATTTTAGATTTTTTGGAGTTACAGTAGTATTCGAGAGTTACAGATTACTACAGACTGTTCTGTTTTTGAAAGATTCTGTTTTTCGCGTGTTGTTTGCTTATTTTGATGAATCTATGAGTAGTATCGTGGGGTATGAACCATAGAGAAGTTGTAATACATTAGGTTTTACACCAATATAAATAAAGAACGAGTTCATAACAGTACCTTAAAGTGGTGATTTATTTTCATATACTAACGGAGCTCATGAGGTTTTCTGTTGAAGTTTTGGGTTGTGAAGTTTTCATGTTTTGCGTAAGGATTTGATAGAATTTGGAATAAGGAGTGGCAAGACCCTAAGATTGGTGATGCCCAAGGCACCTCAATGTAAAATTCAAGGACAACCAAAATCCTAAGCTTGGGGATGCGCCGAAAGGCATCCCCTCTTTCGTCTTCATCTATCGATAAGTTTACTTGAGGCTATATTTTTATTCACCACATATGTGTTTTGCTTGGAGCGTCTTGTATGATTTGAGTCTTTTCTTTTTACTTTACAACATTCATCCTTTCTCTACACACCTTTTGGTAGAGACACGCATGAATCGTGATTTGTTAGAATACTCTATGTGCTAAACTAATATCTTTTGAGCTAGGCAATATTGCTCTAGTGCTTCACTTATATCTTTTTAGAGCACGGCGGTGGTTTTATTTTAAAGAAATTGTTGAACTCTCATGCTTCCTTTATATTATTTTGAGAGTCTTTTAGAACAACATGGTAATTTTCTTTGGTTATAAAACTAGTCCTAATATGATGGGCATCCAAGCTGGGTATAATAAAAAAATTCATATGAAGTGCATCGAATACCTAAGAGAAGTTTGATTCTTTATGATTGTTTTGAGATATGAAGATGGTAATATTAGAGTCATGCTAGTAGAGTAATTGTGAATTTGAGAGATACTTGTGCTAAAGTTTGTGATTCCCGTAGCATGCACGTATGGTCAACCGTTGTGTGATGAAGTTGGAGCATGATTTATTTATTGATTGTCTTCCTTATGAGTGGCGGTCGGGGACGAGCCATGGTCTTTTTCTACCAATCTATCCCCATAGGAGCATGCGTGTAGTACTTCATTTCAATAACTAACAGATTTTTGCAATAAGTATGTGAGTTTTTTATGACTAATGTTGAGTCCATGTATTATACACACTAATGTTGTGCGCGCAACTTTCACCGATACCATACACCCACCATATACCTTCCTCCAAACAGCCACCATACCTACCTATTATAGCATTTGCATAGCCATTTCGAGATATATTTCCATGCAACTTTCCACGGTTCCATTTATTATGACGCGCTCCGTCATTGTCATATTGCTTTGCATCACAGATACACAAGTTGGCTCGTGTGCGATCGGGCGAGGCATGTAAACCCAATTGTTTTCGTTCGTATTTACATCCCACACCGTGAATCCCAGAAAAACATTTCCGTTCGTATGTATATCACACACAGTCAATCTAAGGAGTACATTTCCGTTCTTATGTACACCCCACACAGTGAATCCAGGGAAAACATTTCCGTTTGTATGTACATCCCACACAGTCAATCTAGGGAAAATGTTTCTATTCATATGTACATCCCAAACGATTAGGCCGCTATAGTCGTGTGAAAAAGGTGGACATCAACATTTAATCTGCCGATATGTATGTGATAGGTACGTTATTGCACACGGTTCAAGAATGTAAAATGTGTGCGGTGCCTCTACTAACGCCAATGTGTACATTTTCATAACTGTGTACGATTGGTATTCCTATATCACACACGCACATTGGTTTGAAACGTTTGTCGTATTACCATGAATCGCACATGCATATGAGATGAAACCGTGTGTGCGTCCGAAGGCATCGCAAACGTTTCACATGAAAGAACTGTTTGTTTTCTTTTTTTCATCGCACACACAGTTCTCTTTCTAACTATGTGCACATTATTTTATTCGCTCATGTACATTTTTTTGGCTGTAATTTATTGTTAGAATTGGAAATTTTGAAATATGAAACATGCAATTCAAATTCTCAGCACAATGCTTCAACAACGAATCCATAAATAAAATTGCTAGTACAACATGTTCAGTAATTACAGGATTAGACATCCATTAAAAATGATGAACCACAATATTTACAGGCGGTAAAGGTGAAAAGACAAGTGTAAATCATTTTGACTTCCGATGTTGTTGAAGAAGCGGAATGCCCATAATGTGGCTTCCTGCATGCCATAGGCACGAACAACTTTTGTCCAACCCCTTTTGACGATAGCCTGCTCATCCTTCACCGCCTTTAGGAAGACATCTAGAGCATTATCATGGTAGCATGAATTATATACTTTAACCTTAGTTGCCTCCACTCTGGTCATGTAGTATTCAAGGTAATCATCAGTAAATAGCTTTGGAAACCACTGAAAAGAGAAAAATATCAGATTATGAGGTATAATAGATTAACTTGTTGTGGGCAGGGGGGAAAGGCAACAGATTACTTACCATCCTAAAGTTCACCGATGTCTTGGACGAAATTTAAATAAAGAGCTTAATTCCCATCACCCGTTTCCTTCGCCTAACCATCTTTCTTAGTTTACTCACTTGACGCTTGTTCATGAATATCTCATTGCCCCATACGCAAAAGGGATCGAAGCGTGGATCTGTACCGCTCATACACGTACCTACAAGCAACCAGTAAATGTTAGAAGCTAAATGAGATTGCACAAATGATGTAAAATACAAGTACCTACATTCCTAAGTACAATCATTTTTAGAGATTTCAATATGAACTACATACGGATCTATATAGAATGATAGATATAGTTTAGATAAGAATCTTGATTCACTCATTTTGCTCCTTATGTACTCCATATTAGAATCTCTAAAAATACTTAAATTTAGGAATAGATGGTGTATAAGACATGGGATGCAACTAACCTCGAGGGAAAACAACAACATCCCCCATTGTAGCCCTGTGTAAGTACATGGAAAGGAAATCACTACAAAAAAATACACTTCCGTGATGATACGTGTTTGTCATAGTAGGTCACGTTTTCTGTCATGCATGTACATCCATGACGATTTTATGACAGAATCAAGATAGTCATACCTATGCTGTCATAGAAGTGTTCCATGACATTACCAAAATTATCATCACGGAAGTGTCCACTTCCATGACGATAAATCGCGCGTCATAGAAGTGCTTTCGTCAAGGGTGACCGACACATGGCACCATGACGGAACGTTGTTAAATTATCGGGTCCGGTTTTGGATCTGATAACCCGCTAACAGCCACGACCAATGGGGATTTTCCATGTGTAAAATTCTCATTGGCTGGAGGAAACACGTGTTTCCTCACCATTGGGACATATGTCATTCATGTATTGGACAGGAGCATCCTATGATACGTCGACACGTGGCATGGCCCAACAGAGGCCCATTTCGGTGAAAAGGCTGGGCCTGTCAAAATAACCAGCCGGCCCATTAGTGGCCTACTTGAGTCAGACCCATTTACAAGTACGGCCCATACAAGTTACACAGAATTGGCCCATAAAAGGCCCATTCTATATTCTACAATTTCCAGCCCATCGCCAGTTTATGCCCGTTAACGTCCCACTAAGTTTTTGGGCCCAATTGCGGCCGGAGCTTCTTTCGGCCTGTTAGCAGCCCATCGTCAGTTCCAACCCGTTAATGGCCCGGAACTTCTTTCGGCCTTTTTTCGGCCCATTCTGCAGTTGGGCCAATTCTAGCCCGCTGTGACTTTTAGCCTGTCCTCGGTCCATTCGTTAAATGGGCCAACTCTTAGCCGATTTTATCCCTCGGCATGTTAACAACCCACACAATAGTTGGGACTTTCACTTTAGGTCCATTAGGGGCCCATGTTCCACAGGGCAATGGTCCATTAGGGGCCCACGTTCCGCATGGCATCATTTCAGCTCAACACGACTTTCGGCCTGTTAAAAGCCTAGTTTGCAAATTAGGCCTCCTCTGGCCCATGACACTTTCGGCCTCTTATTGGCCCGTAAAGTAAAAGGGCCGAGACACAATTGACATTTATTTTGGCCTGCTAAAGTCCTGTGGGCCATTTCCGTTTATACAGCCCTATCGAGCTTTAGGACTGTTGACGACCTGCTAAGAGTCGTTGTTACGGTGGGCCACATCATTTGGGATCCACTTAATATTATTTTGACCAGCCCAATTAAGGCCCGCTTTGACTACACATGTTTGTTCGTTTGTATGGCGTCCAGGAAATGTTTGGGCGTGTTGCCCCCGTTTCAATGATATAGCATATTCAAGAAATATCCTACTCTATAATATCGCCTCTAAAAAATATACACTATACAATAGAAAGATGGCATAGAAACATAGAATAATCCTACACTATAAAATAAAGAAATTACATCCGAATATAACCAATGGTATTATAGTTCGCCACGAGTGCTAATAAAGTGTACACAAACAACAAATTATGTCGGTGCGAGGACGACACCTATGGGATCACAAGAATCCCTACTACGGTTGCGAGGCGCGGGGTTGTGAGAAGGGCGGATCAAACATGTAGCACACGGATTCTTTATCCAGGTTCGGGCCGCGAGGATGCGTAAAACCCTACTCCTGCTTTGGTGATTTATTTATCTGTATTTCTGAGCTAGTGATGGGGCGTGAAGAGCTCCAAAAAGCCGAATCCCCCTCCTGGTCGCCCGGGCCTTCCTTTTATAGGGAAAGGGGCTGCCACAGTGGCACACAGGAGGTGGAAAGGGCACCGTGATACGATTTTATCCCTCGCATTACATGACAAGGCACACTTAACGTGTCGTGCTTAGGTGTCCCTACTTTATTGGGGGCGGGGGAGAGCCCAGTCTTGTCCGTCTCCGATCGCGTCGACACGCGCCCTGGCAGGTAGCTGAGGTGGCGCAGCAGTGGGCCTCCACGAAGATCTGCTTGCCGCCACACAGGTGCTTGCCCAACTGGTTGGGTCAGCAGCCGCATGCGAACGGTGGTGGAGGTTTGGAATTGGCGCGGGCCTGATGGTGGCCCTATGGCTGCCTTTAGCAAGGGCCTCGCCGTAGCCCCGGCAAGAGTCTTGCCGGGGCCCCGGCAAGGGTCTTGCCGTGGCGCCTGCTATCATACCTGGCAAGGCTCCTGCCGGGGGTCTTGTGGTCCTCCTTGGCTGGGATCCCGCCAGGGGTCGTCATCTTCTATAGTGTGAATTTGATCTTGAATGTCTTCACAAAGATCTGCATGGCACCACGGGGATGTCTCCCGAATCCTTGCCCCATGGGGGCAGTGGACTCAAGGGTGATTCACTCCGTAGGTGTGGGGCGAGCTGCCACGGCAAAGGCCTTGCCGGGTTTGGTAAAACCACCCCCCGGCAAGGATCTTGCCGGGGGAGTCCGCTTCGTCCCCCTTGCTCTTTGTGGTCTTGGTCTTGGCGTCGTTCTGCTCTTTCCGAGCTTCGGTCTTACCTTGGCTTACCTCCCTTGCCTTGCTTGGCGTGGTGGCGTCCGTGGCTCAAACTGCCCATGCACAGTTATAGGGGTACGAAAAGTGTACCCCTCTTTTTGTACACCGACAGGAGCCCCCGGGCCTGGTCCACACGTGAGCGTAATCGCGTTGTTGGGCTAGGCCCAAAAACGGTGCGCGGGCAGGTGGGGTAGTTTTTACCGCGGTAAGTTCCTTCGCACGCCACGCTTCCCACACCTCCCGAGCGTGGCTCGGCGTGGGGAGGCGTGTGTGACGTGGGCGACATGCGTGGGGCTGAGCTCTGCGCGCGTGCGTCACGTTGCAGTTAATGTGAGAAAGGAGGCGGCCCGCGTCTTCCCCCATAAGAAGGAATAACTCTGGGCGCGCTGCTCACTTTCTCCTCTTCCCTCATGCCTTTTCCGATCTCAGAGCCGTTGTTTCCTCCCTTCCTTCTCTCCTAAGCTTTCGCCGCCGCCCGCCGTTGCTGTTTCGCCACCCCTATTCCTCAATCCTCTAGATTTCTTGGCCGCCATGGCGCCAAAATCCGCCAAGGGTAAGGGAGTAGCAAAGAGCTCTGGGACCATGGAGCCGCCGGAGAGTGCGCTGTTGGGGGATCGGACGAAGTCCGCCTTCTTTCTCCCCTCATCCATTGGTGTTCATGAGCTCCGGGCCTCCTTCAAGTCCTTATGGGGAGTGAATACGGGGGGAGATAATTCGGGGCATCCGGCAACGCGCGTCGTCCCTGCCGCTTGCGCCGATCCTGTTCCAAATCGGTATCCCTTTTTTATTGATTACTTTTCCTGCGGGCTATGCCCCCCTTTTTCCGATTTCTTCTGCGACATTATGCACACCTTCAATTTTCGTCTCTTGGACTTTACTCCGAATGCGGTGGCCTGCCTGGCCCTCTTTGCGCATCTTTGCGAGGGTTTTGCCGGTATGCAGCCCAACACGGCGCTCTTCCGCCATTATTTCTCCCCTCGAATCCAGCCCGGAGGCACCGTCTCCGGATGCGTCGCCTGGATCCCAAGATCCAAAGGGGCGTACCCAGAGAGAGCCATGAAGGAGAGGTGGGATGAATGGCATAGCCGGTGGTGCTGGATTGAAGACGAAGACTCGCCGAAATTATGCAAGGTCCGTCGAGTGCCACCGGTTCGCGGCAGCGATTGGGGTGATGTTGATGCCGCCGACGAGAGGTTGACTGTCGCCACCACCAGGATCCTTCGGCTGACCCGGGCCGGGCTCACTCTGGGGATGATCGGGGCGGACTTCATTCGCCGCCGGATCGCCCCATTGCATAATAAGGGGAGGCCGGCCTGGCTTTTTATAAACCTGGCCGATATTATGCGGCTCCGCCCTGGCCTCGATCACAATTTCACGGTAATGGCGCATGCCCATTTCTGTCAGCGGCTTTTCCAGCTCGGCGTGGGTTGCGATGGCGAGGTCGAACGGACCGGCAAGGCTGCCAGAGCTGCCGTGAAGGTCGGCAAGGCCGTCTGGGGGTCGTTCTTCTAGCTGCCGGCGGGGGTGGTCCCGTTGTGCAATAATTCATGTCGGTCCGAAATCATCGTTATGATGCCGGACTGCAATGCACACGGCCCCGTCCCGAGCTGGAGGGAGCCGATGGACGTAGATGCGCAACAATTCTTTGACTCCTTGTTCGAAGTATACGTCGATGCCGATGCCGAGCGGCGGCTGGTAATGGACACCACCCAGGCAGAGCTGGACTACATCTCCATCAGGGCGAGGGAGGCACAGCTTGCCACGGAGGCTGGCAGCGCCGGGGGCATGGAAGACAAGGCTGCGACGGCTGCGGAGTAGGAGCAGCTCACCCTATGGGCGGTGGCCACCGAGGAGGTCAGCAGCACCGATGCTGGAGCTCCGCTTGTCGAGGATGTGGCCGACGAGTCTTCGGAGGAGGAGGACGTGGAAGCGGGCTCGACGCCGACCAGGGGAAGAGGGCGAGTCCTGCAGCGGGCTGGCTCTGGCGAGCCGGTTCGGCCCGGCAGGACTGTGCAGTCTCAATTGACCCTGGAGGGGTCCGGGTGCCACATGAGGGCCACGGCAGCGAAGAGGCTGACGAAGGCTGCTGAGAAGAAAAAGGTGACGACCCCTTCCTCATCTGGGTGCACACGAATCCCGCCGCCTTCTTCACCCCCTCCAGCAGGCGTCGACTCGGATGATGATGTGGAGCTCCCTTTTGACCTCGGGCCTCTCAGCCCGGTGAGGAAAAGGAAACTGGCGGACGAGGAGGAGACGGAGGAAGAGTAAGTACTCCGTTCCTCACTGTCATTTCCACCTCCCCGTACCGACTCGCTTGTCTTGATCTATTTCTGCTTTTGCAGGGAGACAGAGACGTTGGCCCAGAGGGTGAAGAGGGCGAGGACCATGGCGAGCAGTCAGCCCCTGGCTGGGGTGTCGGGGACACCGCTGGTGGTGCTGAGCAGCCCAGACAGCAGCCCCCGGCGCAGCCCCCAGCGTAAGCCCATCACTCTCTTCTTATTCGACATGTGATAGGTGCTCGATGCCATGACGCTGATCTTGCCGGGTTTGCAGGAGGGGAGCGGCAGCAGGAGGAGCCGCAGAGGGCTACTCCCAACACACCACCCCTGTCAACTATGCCGCCGTGAGGGGCGTCCTCGACAAGGGCACCAGACGCGGAGCCCGCACCCATGGAGGAGGAGGAGAACTTGGGCGCTAGTGATCCTGTCGCTGCGCCGGATGCTGGCGGGGAGGGGACCTCTACTCCACAGTCCGGTACCGGTGAGTCGTCCGCGCTTCATCTCTGTTTCACCTTTATCCTTTTCTTGGCTTCATCGCCCTCACTGCTGCCCAGGCCCTTCCTCCTCAGACTTGGAGGACGCGGACATTGTTGTTGGGGGCACTGCTGAGAAGCCGCGGCGGGGGCTAGCAGGATGGCCGCCGAGGACGCCGCCAAGGGTGCCGCCGAGGACGCCGCTGCCGGAGCTGCCGATGCGTCTGGTGGGGCCCCTGCCGAGGACGCCAGTATTGGGCCTGCCGGCGAGGCCGGCAAGGCCTCTGCTGAGGAGGTGGTGGAGGGTGACCAGCCTCCCTCTTCCTCAACCTCGGGCCCTGGCAAATATCTGAAGGTGGCAACGGCCTTTTCGTCCACCTCCCGGGGGCGTCAAGCCGAGCGCCCGGCAAGGGGGAGGCTTTTGACGGCGAAATGCTTGCCGCCACCGGGCTTGAGGTGGTTGATGAGCCGAGCGTTGCCAGTGATGGTTCCGCAGAAGAGCATCTTTTCCGCGCCATGGGAGCTGACCTCCGGAAGCTCCAAGCGCTCTACCGTGCCCGCCTGGACAAGGTCAAGTCCAGGATGGAGGAGGTGGACAACGCGGAGGTGGACTTCAAGGCGCGCGTTGCTGAGACGCAGACCTGGTTCCACCAGACTCGCGAGGAGCAGAGGGCCTTTCAGGAGGAATTGGCCAAGCGCGATGTGGAGCTTACCATGAAAATGGCCGACATTGAGAAGGCCCAGGAGAAGGCGGCGAACCTAGCTGCCGCAGCCGAAGCCACTCAAAACCAGCATCAAGCCGCCCTAGATTCCCAAGAGGAGGACCTCTCCGCGCGTGAGGCGAAGCTTATCGCAACGCTCCACGGCAAGGACGAGGAGCTCGAGGCCCTTGTCGTGCGTCGGACTCGCGAACTAGAGCTGAGGCACAAGGAGGCACTCGATGCCCAAGCTCTGGCCCACGCCAGCAAGGTGAAGGAGCTGGAAGCAGGGCGGGATGAACTGAAGGAGCAGGACCTCAGGCTGTCCGACGAGAAGGACATGCTCAACCGCGCCCTGGTCGAGGCGCATGGAGCGGTCATCAGTAGGACTGGGGAGCTCTCCGACGCGCGGAACTCTGTCAGAGACTTCAAGCTGAAGCTGGAGGGCCTCGAGAAGATGCTGTCGGAGAGCAGGGCTCAGGAGGAGAACTTGACCAGGAGCCTCGAGGAGGAGAAGCAGTTGCGGGCAAATGAGGGCGCCTCCCACCAGGAATATGTGGTGGGCGAGAACAGGTGGATCAGCCATCTAGAGGTCGTCGCCGGTAGGGTCACCTTGCAATTGGCCACCATGGGGATGCCAAACGTGAGGTACGCCCCCGAGCGCGGCGGGACCGTCAAAACCAAGCTGACCCAGTTCTTCGAAGGCGTCCTTGGAGCCTTGGGCTATCTTCATTCCAACATAACGGCCACGCTGGCCAAAGAGGCCCGGCGACTTTGCCGGAGGGTCGTGACCAAGGTCCTCACCAAGGTGGCGCACTGGAATCCCAACCTCGACTTTGCAGCCTCGATGAAGAGCTTGCCAGATGGCGTTGACCTCACGGTGCTCAAAGAGCACATCAAGCCCATCACCGTCGGCATCAACGAAATCAAGAGGGTGGAAGGCCAGCGCCAGGATTAAGCATCCCGTTCCTCTTCGCCGCTGCGGGTTCCCGATCAAGACAGGTTTTATCTTTAGTTAGAACCGCAACTATGACGTGATGTAATATAACTTTAAAGTACTCTTAACTTTCATGCATGTTATTCCCCCGTTCAATTCTTCTTTGTATGTGCATCCCTCGTCGATCGGGCAGGCTTGCCGGCGCGGAAGCCCTTAGCAGCATTTTGGGGACGGATCCCCAAGGCCTGCCGGGTGCACGTGCTGCCGAACAAGCCACCTTTCCATTCCAAATGCGGCCGTTCGGACTGTCGAGCTTGACTCGAATCAGAACTGAGGGCGTTGTTGGTCGTGGAAGGTTACTCTGCCACTCCCGACGCAGCCACTTGAGCTGTCGAGCGGGCTCGAAACAGGACAAGGGCATTGCCAATCGTGGGAGAGCCCCATGGCGTACAGGTTTCCATACAAAGACGTGACATCTTGGGGGGGGGGGAATAACACCAAATAAGAAGGGTTGTACGAACAAGGGTTCAGTGCAACTTATCTTCCGTCTGCCGTCGCTCGAGCGTAGATCTTCCGGCCTCCTTTCTCCTCCCAGGGTCACGAAGGCGAAGGAGCGCCGGGCTAACTGCTAGAGCCGATTCTCACAACCGTACCCCCCTACCTGGCGCGCCAAAGATGTCAATGCGAGGACGACACCTATGGGATCACAAGAATTCCCTACTACGGTTGCGAGGCGCGGGGTTGTGAGAAGGGCGGATCAAACAGGTAGCACACGGATTCTTTATCCAGGTTCGGGCCGCGAGGATGCGTAAAACCCTACTCCTACTTTGGTGATTTATTTATCTGTGTTTCTAAGCTAGCGATGGGGCGTGAAGAGCTCCAAAAAGCCGAATCCCCCTCCTGGTCGCCCGGGGCTTCCTTTTATAGGGAAAGGGGCCGCCACAGTGGCACACAGGAGGTGGAAAGGGCACAATGATACGAATTTATCCCTCGCATTACATGACAAGGCACATTTAATGCGTCGTTCTTATGTGTCCCTACTTTATCGGGGGTGGGGGAGAGCCCAGTCTTGTCCGTCGCCGATTGCGTCGACACGCGCCCTGGCCAGCGGTGCCTATGGAGCCATGTAGGCAGGCAGGTAGCTGAGGTGGCGCAGCGGTGGGCCTCCATGAAGATCTGCTTGCCACCACGCAGGTGCTTGCCCAACTGGTTTGCTCAGCAGCCGCATGCGAACGGCGGTGGAGGTTTGGAATTGGCGCGGGCCTGACGGTGGCCCTACGGCTGCCTTTGGCAAGGGCCTCGCCGTAGCCCCGGCAAGGGTCTTGCCGGGGCCCCGGCAAGGGTCTTGCCGGGGCCCCGACAAGGGTCTTGCCGTGGCGCTTGCTATCATCCCCGGCAAGGCTCCTGCCGGGGGTCTTGTGGTCCTCCTTGGCTGGGATCCCGCCAGGGGTCCTCATCTTCTATAGTGTGAATTTGATCTTTAATGTCTTCACAAAGATCTGCATGCCACCACGGGGATGTCTCCCGAATCCTTGCCCCATGGGTGCAGTGGACTCAAGGGTGATTCACTCCGTAGGTGTGGGGCGAGCTGCCACAGGAAGGGCCTTGCCGGGTTTGCTAAAACCACCCCCAGGCAAGGATCTTGCCGGGGGAGTCCGCTTCGTCCCCCTTGCTCTTTGTGGTCTTGGTCTTGGCGTCGTTCTGCTCTTTCCGAGCGTCGGTCTTACCTTGGCTTACCTCCCTTTCCTTGCTTGGCGTGGTGGCGTCCGTGGCTCGAACTGCCCGTGCATAGTTATAGGGGTACGAAAAGTGTACCCCTCTTTTTGTACACCGACAAATTACATACACTGGACAAATAAATCTCATATATCATGGACATGCATCAACAGAACTTACCATTTGAACTATAATCTCTTCATAAAATAGGATTGGTCGGATTCAGATAGCAAAAATTTCAGTCTGCAAAATCTCCAATTCCTTCGTGGTTATCTCAGTGTCTTGTTTCATTTTTTTTGACTCCTGCATCTAATACCTGCATGTCCAGTCTTAACTTGTTGATTGTACGTTGGGAATCATGTACACGTTGTCTTGCCCCTTCTAGTTGATGCTGGAGAACATCAGCACATTCCAATTCCAATCCATAATCATTCTGTAACGGCCATGCCGCACTGCTCGCAGATCTTTGTGTTTCTGTAAGTACACATGACTAGGGCAAAAATATAGTTATAATAGTGAAGCGAGCAATACACACTATTTTGTACATGGCAAAACAGGACTAACAATGATGTTACACGTCATGAAGCATAAGCAGGGGATATTTTAATAATTATAAAAAAGGTAGTTTGTGCAGCCTGCATACAGAAATCTCTCTTAGCTCACCAGAGGAGCATTATGTTGGAGCCCAATCCAAAACACAAACAAGTTACAAATTTAGACAACACGTTGCATATAAGTAAGAAAGCAGTTGGCCATTCTATAGCTCAATTAAAGTCTTAGGGAGCATAATGAACATCAGAGGAATTCATACACACCTACTATAGCAAGCAAAACTATGCAATCATTAGCCTAGTATAAACTAGATTGTGAACCTCATGTAATAATAGTTGGTTAATAGACTTCAAAGCTTCAGGCACACTTCGGTAGGGTAATTACATGGTAAGTCATTTAATTATGTCAACTAATAGTTATACAAGTACCCAACATCAGGCATCATTGTTTGGGCACCTCATTAACTGAGAACAAATAAAGCAATTGAAAAGAGCAAATTAACTATGCCTGAAACAAACAAGGAATTGAACTGTCGAGTTGGATACAGTGACTTAGCTTAACTGGTTGAAGAGGCTCAGTGCAGCTCCAACTTCTCTTGCAAGGCTCCTTCCTAACATTTTGTACATGGAAATCCTCAATCTTATCTTCATTGCACCCCCTCTGCAAGGTGACACAAACTAGTTACTCGTCTCCTTGGAAGATAAATATGCATACTTTCCAGTCCGTGAACACAAAAGGATGAGATTATAACAAAACAACACCACATAATGAAACATGACGCATCTCTTGCACTTGCACACAATGAAATGAGCACTTACTAGGTCTGCACTATGTAAAACAAGGCATACCTTCGAACTGTATCTCCGGGTACTCTTGGAGAGCCTACTTTAGTGTACAACCAAACCTTTATGTCACCTATGAGTTAAACAAGGCCCCACTATAGTAGCCCTTAGTGTTTAAATCATTGACAAGCTATGTTAGAGTGTTAGGTCAAGAACAACAAGTAGTCAAAGGAAACGGATGTGTGAGAAAATCCTACATATCAAGAAAAGAAGCAAAGAAGGAGGCTTAAAGACCATCACTTGACTGACCAGATTTAAGGGGCATTTAAACATGATGTTCAATGTATGAACTAACATAAACATTGCATATTCAAGATTCTACAATGGAATGCACATGTATTAGGTTATGCCATGTATGATGATGCCTAAATGTACACTATAGCAGGAAGGAGTGATTCATCATTGCACACACAATTGAATTGCAGGTTAAGGGCTAGTTTGATTCCGCCTTTTCAGGGCTTATTGTCAAAATAAGCCATAAAAGATGTAAAGAAATCATTTTTGAGTTATGGGCTTGGGCTTAACTTCTTTCGCTTTGGAGGGGGGTGTTTCAGGTAGAACCTCACTAAAAATTGAAGGGAAGGGGAATAGTGAAATGACTATGTTTTCTGCCTATATTACACTCAAAATGCAACTTCTGACGCCCGCATCACACCTGACCCACAAGTAAAAACAAACACACAAGCGTTCATTGTGCTGCCCGCTTGCATCTCCTCTCCCCTTCCCCTCTACCTCGATCCCCTACCTGCAGCACTAGGGTTCCTCCAGTGAGCCGTCACCACTGGTCCCATCTAGCCTGGTCCTCGATGATGCTCTATCTAGCTAGGCTACATGGCCGGCGGGTAGGGGCAAATCTCCCTAGCTGCTCCTCCCTCTGGCGCCGCCCCTCATTATCACGGTCTCCAGCAGCTGCTCCACTGTGGTTCTTCCAACGCACTACTCCGACGGGAGCTGCAAAACTATGGTTGATGCCACACCGCGGCAGAAGGCACCTTATTTCCCCTCCCCTCCTCCCAGGTCGTGCCCTTGAGGTGCTGTTGAAGAATGAGGTCATCCAACAAGGTGAGGATGTCCTCTGATTTTTGCCAACTTTTCATTCTAATCCACTATACAATGAATTGCTATGAGCTACTTCTGCTACTGCTATATGATGCATTACTATGAGCTGCTACTGCTCCTGCTGCTATATGATGAATTGCTATGAGCTTCTACTGCTATATGATGAATTGCTATGAGCTGTTGCTGCTGCTATACGATGAGTTGCTATAAGCTGCTCCTACTGCTGTTGTGTGATGAATTGCTCCTGCTGCTGCTATATGATGAATTGCTATGAGCTTCTCCTACTGCTGCTATATGATGAACTAGCGGGGTGACCCGCGCATTTGCGCGGCTAGATTATCTATGTAAACATATTTTGCTATCACATTCTCATTAAATTGGACAAATAATGCTACCGCTTGAGAACATAGTAATTAGTTGAATATTTTGATGAAAGTTACTTTGTTTATCATTAGAATTTATCTTAAATTCCTGGGTTAAATTGCATTCTCACTTGTGTGAGCGTTCGGTGGTGCAGAGCTATATGGACATTTATGGAATTGATGTTTCTCAAAAGGTGCATGTTTGTTAAACATATTTTAAAGAATTATTTTACATTTTATCATTTGTATCACCTCCCTGTGCAACTTAGAAATGTGTCATTTCTCGGTCGAATGCTTTTTTTGGACATGAATAATTGATGGCATTAATAAGCATCATGATTCAGCTTTCAATTGCGCAATGTCTTATTAGTGATGCAGCCTGCCACTGATTTTACTTCTTGCATTGACCTTACATTGATTTGTCGCACTTTCATTGTACCACTTTAGTGGTGAATCATGTGTCTCGCATTCCTTGTGACCTCCAGATGAGGTGGTGTGTTAAGTTAAGACATGCACAAACGTGTATATGTGACTATGTCGTAATGGAATTGTGGTGTGGGTGAGTGTCCTAGTAGTTTATAAAGCAGCATAAGCAATGCATGCTCCTTGCCGATCAAAAAGGAAAAAAGCATCACACGATTTATTCAGCTGTGGCCATCTTCAATGTTGTCTCTCTTATGCCACAATTGATCTTCTATTTCATCACTGGCCAACAAAAAATGGATGAACACCAAGTACAACTCCTCTTGTCTATTATGTTCATCCCAAGCAATTTTTCCATGCAGGATCATAGTTTTAAACAACGGGTTATGCATTTTAACAGCACAACTCTCTAAATGTTATAGCGCCACTGCTGTATCAACCTATTTAAAACTTCCTGTATTAGGACCAAAGTCTCTTAATGCATGACCCCTCTAAACACTATAGGACCACTATAGTGCCGCTATAGTGCACTATATAAAACAGTGTGTAGGATTGCAACTGTTATTTAAGTATCATGGTGACTGAGTGCGATGCAGCGGGCTTGACCATCGGTGGAAGAGGAGACACGTGTATGCTTCTATGCAACCTTCCTCTTATCCAATCGTACTCTCCAACCTCTTATTCGCACTGTCCTGCATAAGTGAAACCATGTCCACTCAAGCCCGCATAAAAACTTTTATTCCCAGTGAGAACACCGAGAAATAGATGAAGTACAATTTCCATGCCACAACCGCACTTTGGGGAGATACATGATAGAAGAGATAAAAATCTCTATGCCGCAGGCATTGGTCGATTCGATAGAAGAGAGAGAGAGAGAGAGAGAGAGAGAGAGAGAGAGAGAGAGAGAGAGAGAGAGAGAGAGATGAGGCTTTCTGGCTAAAGTGTGAAAGTTTGGATGGTGGCTTTTAGATCTTCTGAGCATGAGAGTGATTAGACATTGATAAGATTGGAAAAGTATTTAAAGTGTTATCCCTGAATAATTACACGTGGGTAGTTGCAACAGGCCATATGCAAAAAAAATTCTAAATGTTTTATGCACTCCCTCCATTTCTAAATATAAGACCTTTTAAAGATACCAATATGGACTACGCACGGAGCAAAATAAGTGAATCTACACTCCAAATATTTCTAAATACATCTGTATATAGTCCGTACTGAAATCTCAGAAAGGGCATATATTTAGAAATGGAGGGAGTAAAATTTTGTTGGTTTTCTCTTGCAATGGGCTCTTTCAGAAACTATCTTAAATGTCAGTTAGTCCATTGTACAGTTTTTCTGTTTGAAAAGATAATTACATGGCTCTCTATGCTCCGATTGGTTACTTGTATTATGATCAATCTAAGACAAATACAGTGTTCGAAAAGAGGATTAGTTGACTAAGATCTGTGTCCTACCTATGTTTAATCAACCTAAGTGATATGGAGCATCGAGAGAATATCTAACATAAAGGTTTTTGGAAGTTAGATTTTCTACATTTTTTTGCCTTACATCTCTTTTGTGATTTTCCTTTATATTTTTTTCACCCGATCATTTATTTTTTTAATTGTATGGTACATATATTGTTTCCTTTCTTTTCAAAACCACATTATATAAAATAGAGTATTGTGTTTATGTTTTTCTCTCCTCAATAACTTTCATTTCAAATATTTAGTCAACTCACTCAACTTCTTGTAAGTCAATAATAATCGTTTGTCGAGACATGTTGAGATGAAAGCATCTAACACACATATAGAATACATGCCCGATGAGATGATAGCGTTGTTGTCATGCCTTCAAACCATAGGCCGTCCTGGCATCTCGGGCATTCTTTCATGCATGCTCTAATGTCGTCGTTTTCTTCTCAGTGGACAACAGTCGTCTGAGCATTATCCACGCCCATGGATGTGATCTTCACGTGCCTTTTATATGATGGCCGTGTGGCAGCATCATTGTTAATATTGGTCTGCTTGTAATGGCCTTGCGTTCAGAAGTGTACGCATGTCTTCGAAAAAAAAGTGTACGCATGTGCAGTATGCTGTGTGGAGACAATATGGGGCAATAGATATGTATCCGTGTGGTTCTCAGCTTGAACGTGAATATTGTAGATGGAAATCGATCAGCTATATATCATACGTATTCTTGCCAGAGACCAATCAGTTATTTGCCGTGCGTGCTGTTGCTGGAGACCAATCAGGTTTGTTTTTACATCACGGAGACCAATTAGCTTTGTTGTGCGAGGCCAATCAGGATTTTTTATTTGGACATCACCGAGACCAATCAGCTGTCCATCTCTTGCCGAATTTGGTTAAGTTGGTACGTGTCAATGATGGCCTTATTTTGAAAATAAAATATGATTGCCTTTTTTTAACGTGTCAACCATAGTCTTGTATGTACATGGTTTATGTTGTGCCTAACCTTTTCATCTTTTAATCTCAATCGTTATTATTTAGATCAACATATCATATTTTTAAAGCTTATGTGGATAAACGTGATGGCTCGTTTTACTTCTGTCTTAATTATATAATAGATTGCTATGAGCTACTCCTGCTGCTGCTATATGATGAACTGCTATGAGCTACTCTTGTTGCTGCTATATGATGAATTGCTATGAGCTGGTGTTGGTATATGTTGAATTGTACACTCCTGTTGCTGCTACTGTATGAGGTGTTGCTATGAGCTGATGCTGCTATATGATGCTTTCAGGTGGTGCTGCTATATGATAATAACCAGCCACTTGGACCATCGAATTTCAATAAATAATTGTTCATTTAAATGTGGCTCATGCATTCTTCGTTTAAATTAGGCAATTGGATCTATATGGAAGACGTTGACCAAAATAGATTGTGCCAAGTAGATCGTATCTTCGTATTTGCATTTTGTACAAATAGTGATGGTCTATTTTCCTATCATATTAATTACTGCACTGTGTTCAATTTGTGATGTTTGCAAGTCAAATTAATTTTCATATGTGTAGCAAAATGAAAAAAATATAATTCAATCTATACTTTTCACTGATCATACCAAAGATAAGCTGAAAAGGAAGGCAATGAAAAGAACTGGTTGGCTTATTACATGGAACTTATATTCACAGGTGCTTATTTTCTTAGTATAACTCGTAATAACTATCCCTAAGAAACTTGGCCAATAGAACTGACATACAAATAACATGTCACGATGATTGCAATGGAGGAGTGATGTACCATAGCACACTATATTGGCTCACCGCTGCCTCTCCTTTTTTGCGATATTTCATGAAATTGCCACATACAACTTGTACTATTTCATTGTGTAACACTATCTGCAAGTTGACACGGCTAATTTCAGACACCTCTACATGATAATACATTGCATATCCCTTGCGCATATTTAAACCACCAATTAATGATTGTGTGTGCAGCATAAACTAGCCATGACTCTGTGTGCTGGACTAGCAGACACTGTAAGGGAGCCTAATGTAGTGCACTGGAATTCCTACAGGCCACCTACGATTTTGTGTAATGTACTGCCTCTGTTCCTAAATGTATGTCTTTGTAGAGATTCCAGTATGGCCACATACAGATGTATATAGATGCATTTTTGAGTGTAGATTCACTCATTTTGCTCCATATGTAGCCTATAGTGGGATCTCTATAAAGACATATATTTAGGAATAGAGGTACGAGGTAGTATCATGTATGACATCTACATATCTAATTTAGCAGCCAGTAGTACAAATCATTGTCTGCAAAAAGGGATTACTGGTCGAAAATCCTACAAAAGCACGCTGGCAGGCACAGAACAATACAAGAGAGAGAGAGAGAGAGAGAGAGAGAGAGAGAGAGAGAGACGCACTTACAAGATCATAGCAATGCCTCAGTCAAGGATCTTGGTTGGCCAAGCTGTTAGATCCATAAGAAACATCGTCCTTGTAGTTTTTTCCAGCTGCATAACAGGTAACAGCGACCTGTTAATATATTTGAAGTATATCGAGCAGGTGATGCTGGACGGGTTTAAAGGTGACAAGTTCCTAGGCCGTGGAGGGTGCTTGGCATCTTGCCAGACAGTGGGAATCATTTTAGAAGTGTCAAGGGTGATGACGTTGCGCTAGCTGTCGGGGTCTGATAAGGAGATCTAGAACCATCAAGTAGGGTGTTTGTGGAGCAGCTCCGGTAGGGTGGACTACGGTATGGGCGAAGCGGATTTTTGGCCTTGGACGAGGGCGTCGGTGAAGCTTCTACAGTGGTTAGGTTAAGGATGGTGTCAATGATGCGGATCTGCAGCCATGGACGGGGCGTCATAAGCTGCTCCGGTAGGTTGGATAAGGGTGAGAGGAAGCAGGTATGAGGTCGTGGACTTGTGAGTTGGCAAAGCGGCCCCGGTAGGGTTGAGAATGGTATAGGCGAAGCTACTCCTGTAGGGTTGACGATGGTGTCGGCGAAGCGGCTCCGGTAGGGTTGAGGAAGGTGTCGGCAAAGAGGATCAGAGGCCTTCGATAAGGGCATCGGTGGGGCGGCTCCGGGGGGTGTCGACGAAGCGTCTCCGGTGGGGAATATGAATGAGCCGCTGCAGATTCGCTGCCGTTGACCAGAGTACCGGCGAAGCAGATCCGGCGTCGTGGACAAGGCTGGCACTGAATGGGCTGTGGTACAATGGTGGATGAGCGGTCTACTTGTTTCTAGGGGAGGTGAAGGGGTAGATGCGGCCGCAGAAGCAGATCCAGCAAGGTTGACGCTGCTGGCAGTGAATGGGCTCTGGTACGCCGGTGGATGACTAGTCTTGGGTTTCGAGAGGGGAAGGTTAGAAAGACCGATGAAGTACGGACGGCGTGATGTCAGATGCTCTGGTGATGTGGAGTTAGTCGTTTTGGGGGGAGGGGGAGAGGAAATGGGGGTGCCGTGTGGTGGGGGAACCGGAAATTACCAAAGCAGCCCCGACCTATTATGTAGATGAGGGCGGTATTGTAATTGTTGGTCTCCGTGCACCAAGGACAAAAGGGGAATTTCGCATGCTAAATACTAGGTGGCGGAACTTTTAGAAAGAAGCGGGAAATTTTGCCGCCCACGGGATTGTTTGTATCCTGTTTCAACTAATTTTGAACCGTGCTAGCGGGAAGGTCATGCAAGACTGTGTACACGGGGCACGCGTCAGCAGTTAATAACTTGTGTGAAGTCCACCCCAGAAAAAAAGACAATAACTCGGGATGATGCGCCGATAACTTGGACGTTGACACGGGTGCGGCCAATCCTACGGGTGTAGAGGCGCGTTCACAAAAAAGGGATCAAACGCTCAGCCTATGTATTTCTTGTGTAAATAGATAATTTAGTGCGATTGGTTATTTACTTTAAACATAATGCATTGATGTGTTAGTGTAGAGGCGCACAAAAAGAAATGGATATTGTAGTCCGCTACTTAAAAGTGTTACCTCATATGATTACATAGCCTCCATTTCATAAATTGCGTACCCATTGAAGTCATATATGAATATTACATATATTACTTGATAATAGAACCTTAAAACATCCAAGACTAATGAATTTGATTGCAAGAGTAACAATGGTGCATGTACATGATAGCTACATTGGTTGTTTGAAGAAACATCACTGTAACTTTGGCATGCACAACTGAAAAGGTTTATTTAGATAGAAAAAATGTGATATGTGAGTGTCCAATCATTATAGCGTTGAATCGATGTTGTACCTTTGGCCACAATACAAAGTAGATATTGATTTATGTTCAAGCGATGCACGTCCACGATCGCTAGATAGTGATACGTGAATGAATTGTGCAGTCTCTCTCACACGCATACATATCTCATTTCCCTGTGGGCATCGGAATCACACAGGCGCACTTCTTGTATTTCTCTCCCTCCGTCAAGGTTAGAATTCATATTTCTACCCCGTCCTACAAGTCTCTCACACAGAAACACACACGCTCTCTCTGTCGAACATGCCCACTGTCACGCCCAATATGTGACCCTATCCAAAAGGAACTCGAAGGTCCCACCAAGGATAGACCCGCATATTGAAACGCTTTTGCAAGGTGGATATCATAATATCAACATTACATAATAGATGGGGATACGTACAAGAGGCATACAATGCCACACGAATACAACATCACAATACATAAGAGCAACATCCGACTACGGATGAAAACACAAACAGAAACTCAAACGACATCCACCCTACTAGCCCAGGCTGCCGACCTGGAACCTATCCCCTGATCGAAGAAGCAGAAGAAGAACTCAACGCAAGCAAGCATCACTCTCGCGTCATGATCATCGCATAAACCTGTACCTGCAACTGTTGTTGTAGTAATCTGTGAGCCACGAGGACTCAGCAATCCCATTACCATGGGTATCAAGACTAGCAAAGCTTAATGGGAAAGGAAGGGGTAAAGTGGTGAGGTTGCAGCAGCGACTAAGCAAGTATGGTGGCTAACATACGCAAATAAGAGCGAGAAGAGAAGCAAAGGAACGATCGTCAACTAGCAATGATCAAGAAGTGATCCTGAACTCCTACTTACGTCAAACATAACCTTGAGACCGTGTTCACTTCCCGGACTCCGCCAAAAAGAGACCATCACGGCTACACACACAGTTGATGCGTTTTAATTCGGATCTGGTGTCAAGTTATGTACAACCGGACATTAACAAATTCCCATCTGCCTATAACCGCAGGCACGGCTTTCAAAAGATTATACCCTGCAAGGGTGTCCCAACTTAGCCCATGATAAGCTCTCGCGATCAACGAAGGATATTCCTTCTCCCAGGAAGACCCGATCAGACTCGGAATCCCGGTTTACAAGACATTTCGACAATGGTAAAACAAGACCAGCAAAGCCTCCCGCTGTGCCGACAAATCCCGATAGGAGCTGCACATATCTCGTTCTCAGGGCACACCGGATGAGCCAGACGTCGGGTTGGCATAGACCCTGGTTGCCCAGGGGGCGCCGGACATCGCTCGGTTTGGACCAACACTTAGACAAGCATTGGCCCGGGGGCTAAAAGAAAGATGACCCTCGGGTTGGCCGACCCAAGGGAAAGGTATAGGTGGTGGTGAGGAAAGTGGTAAAACCAAGGTTGGGCCTTGCTGGAGGAGTTTTATTCAAAGCGAACTGTCAAGGGGGTCCCATAAATCACCCGACCGCGTAAGGAATGCAAAATCCGGGAACATAACACCGGTATGACGGAAACTAGGGCGGAAAGAGTGGAACAAAACACCAGGCAAAAGGCCGAGTCTTCCACCCTTTACCAAGTATATCGATGCATTAATAATATAAGAGATATTGTGATATCCCAACCAAAATCCTGTCCACCATGGAGAAATCTTCAACTTCACCTGCAACTAGCAACACTATAAGAGGGGCTGAGAAAAAGCGGCAACACAGCCAAACAACGGTTTGCATAGGAAAGGTGTCAAAGGTTAGAGGTTCATGGCAATACGGGAGGCTTGATGAGCAAAAGATAGGTAACGCAGCATAGCGATAGAACGAAGCAACTAGCATAGCAATGATAGTAGTGAGATCCAGGGTAGCGATCATCTTGCCTGAAATCCCGCAAGGAAGAAGAACGAGTCCATGAAGAAGATGAAGCCACGAAGACGAACCAAGCGTAGACGAATGAATCCTCACGATCACAACGAAACGGGAACTATCGAGAGAAGCACACAACATAGTAAACACACCACACAAATACAAGACATGATGCAAAACAAGCATGATGCATGACAAAGCTACATGAAGCTACTCATGGCAAGAGAGGATGCAAACAAAAGCAACACATCAAGATAAGTTTAAATGAGGCCGGGAACAACATATAACAATTCCGGTAAGTCCTCATATGCATATTTCGAAGTTGGTCCAGATCTGAATAAACCTTATGTTCAAGTTTTTCAACAGCAAGTTAAGATGCACAAAGATGATCTACACGAGATTCTAGTCAAGTTACATATAAAGTTCATTAGATTCGGAGCTATGGCCTAGAAGTTATGAGCAAAACAAGACAAACATGGCATTGATGCAAAATGCATACAAACATCAAGCAAATACCTCAAAACATGGATGCAACATGATAATATGAAACTACATGCAAAATCAAGCAAGTTTCATATAGAGCACACTCAAAACGGAGCAACGGTTCAACACACACACATGAAACAAGTTTAAAGGACAAGCTGTCTAAAACAGCAACTAGGCATATTGCAAGCATCAAAACAATATGCTACAGCACCCCAACATGAAAACAAAAGACATGGGCATGATGTACAGGTAAAGCATAACAAAACATGAACACTGAGCTATCTCCAGAAATCACTAGAACATGCTCAAACACACATGGCAAGTTTGCAAATAATATTGGTTTTAGACTTTGCAGAAAATAACATCAGGTTGCAATGTTTAGAGCTATCAAACAACATGTTACGGGAACTTATCATGGCAAACAAAGGCATGGCATGAATCTACTAATTGCATAGAACAAAAGTCATTTACTGACCATGAGCCAAAAAGGATCAGAAAATATGATGGCACCCATGTAAACATGGCAAGTTATATTACAGATTCAAACATGGCAGAAACATAATTATGAAGGCATGTTGGTGAGCTTGTACCACTCACCACAGAGCATTACATGGCATGGAAAGGCAACAAACAGTAAGAAGACATATTTATGAAGCTAGGCATGGCAAGAGCAAGTTCATAGGGTGCATGGATCAACAACAACAACCTTTGCAAAATTGAATAACATGTAAACAATCTGCCAGGAAACATTTTGAAGCAAAAGTAGAGCACAAAAATGACATGCTAGACTACTCCATAATTTCAACCAGGGGCATGAATGGATAGACAATAACCATATGTTCAAAACATCCTTACTGAAGATCCGGGACTCCAAACAAACTTCGGTACATCAAAACTTATAAACTCATAATAAAACTGTCATCGTAATGTTAAGCGTGCGGACCCTACGGGTTCGAGAACTATGTAGACATGACCTAGAACCATTCTCGGTCAATAACCAATAGTGGGACCTGGATGCCCATATTGGTTCCTACATATTCTACGAAGATCTTTATCGGTCAAACCGCATAACAACATACGTTGTTCCCGTTGTCATTGGTATGTTACTTGCCCGAGATTTGATCGTCGGTATCCAATACCTAGTTCAATCTCGTTACCGGCAAGTCTCTTTACTCGTTCTGTAACACATCATCTTATAACTAACTCATTAGTTACAATGCTTGCAAGGCTTAGGTGATGAGTATTACCGAGAGGGCCCAGAGATACCTCTCCGACAATCGGAGTGACAAAACCTAATCTCGAATTATGCCAACCCAACATGTACCTTCGGAAACACCTGTAGAGCACCGTTATAATCACCCAGTTACGTTGTGACGTTTGGTAGCACACAAAGTGTTCTTCCGGTAAACGGGAGTTGCACAATCTCATAGTTGCAGGAACTTTGTATAAGTCATGAAGAAAGCAATAGCAATATACTAAACGATCAAGTGCTAGGCTAACGGAATGGGTCATGTCAATCACATCATTATCCTAATGATGTGATCCCATTAATCAAATGACAACACATGTCTATGGTTAGGAAACATAACCATCTTTGATTAATGAGCTAGTCAAGTAGAGGCATACTAGTGACTTTATGTTTGTCTATGTATTCACACATGTATCATGTTTCTGGTTAATACAATTCTAGCATGAATAATAAACATTTATCATGATATGAGGAAATAAATAATAACTTTATTATTGCCTCTAGGGCATATTTCCTTCAGTTACGAGGCGTAGATGGCCACACCGGCGGGTACTACCTGTAGTACAGAAGTACTCCAGCTGAGGATTGATGCCCGGGATGAAATGTGTCACAGCCGCTGGATGAAAATTTCATGGTGCGGGAGTACGGATCGGAGCAGAGCAGCAGAGCAGGCAAACCACGTCCTATCGGGTGTGGCTGCGGTAGAAAGTTGATGGTCGCCATAGTTCAGCTGGACCGCTTGTCATGCACACAAAGGCGGAGGACCGGTGGGGCCGAGAGGGATGAGGCATATGTCGGGGGACGAGGATCCCTTGACGTGAACAATCCTACCATTGGGTCACTGACATGTGGGTCCCCCCAAGTGTGGGTCCCACCTTTCAGCGAAGGAAAGGTAGGGTAAGGCATTAATAGCCATGTTAGGGGATCCATGTCCACATCGGGGGACGTTGTGCCGTGGGTTGGAGCGGCGTCGTGGGAATCGTGTGTAGGTGTTGTTGTGGTAGAAACAAGAAACGTGATGGTCGTCGTGGTTCAACTTCCATGGACAAGTTTTCATGTCTGCTGACACATGTATATCAAAACTAGAGTGTTTATATTTCAAGCATGTGAACAAGTATTATTCTACTACTTTGGATCCATTGCAACGCATGGGCCAGCATATTGGTAGTAGTAGTATCTATCTCTATCTCTAGAGGCCTTCCCTCGTTCATCCTTTTCTCTCACTAGATAAACTACTCATACAAATGCATCTTGATGTTCCGTGGAACGTACGAGGAGGTTTCCTTGGGGGTCTCTCCAGCGAGGCATGGCCGTAGTTGCAAGTTGACGCCCCTTGAGATGCCGACGTTGACGGGCACTCGGATTTCCTCCGATGAACAGGTAAGATGAGTTTGATCACGTAGTAAATGCATTCTAAAGACTATTTCTGTGTACATTTCCTAATTCTCCCCCTGCCCACTGTTTCATAGGTTAGGCTCGGTGCTAGTGGAGATTGGCTTGCATATGTATGGGAGGGTACCAACATCAATTTGCACAAGATTTACAACGGTGACACTGTTCCCGTAGAACGTTTGTCCAACATTGGGATCAGCCATGCAATGGGCCACCACATGAATTGCTACGGTGGAACTAAGGTGAGATTGAAGAAGATAGCACGAACCTTGCACATGGCGGTCAAAGGTGGACCATGTTGTCTGTGGCTGATTTGTTGTCGTATGAGTATGAAGATGAGGTGCTCCTTTCTAACTGCATCTTCGCGGTGACAAACCAGGGGACTTGTTTCGTATGGTATACTCCCTCTCTCCTAGTTTATTTGTTTTGAATCTTTTCGTTTTAGAAGTTTCAAATTCAAATTTAGAGCTCCCCATCACATGTTGAGATTACAATGTCCATTAAATCTTTGCGTACATGTATAGAAAAGAAACAAATCTCGAGTGTGGCACGAGTTCGTGGAGCGGTAGCACCACAAGCCCTAGCGCAGGAGTTACATTTCCCTCTCAGGGCCGTCGGTACTGAGCTTCAGCGCCTTACTACACCTGCCTTTGAGTCAATAACATGTGGACCCGATAGGTGGCTAGTCCACATGTAATTCTCCCGAAGGAAGAGGGGCAGTGGGGCCAAGAGGGGTGAGCCGCAGGTCGGAGAACTTGTGGTGTCATTGGTTCGAGCCACGTCGTGGGAATCGTGTGTGGCTATGGTAGAAACTTGATGCTTTCCGCATTTAAGGTGGCCCACATTTCGTGCACACAAAGGCAGAGGGGCGGTGCGGCCGAGAGGGGTGAGGGGCACGTCGGGGGACATGGTGCCGTGGGTTGGAGCGGCGTCGTGGGAATCACGAGTGGTGGTGGATGAAATGTGATGGTCGTCGTAGTTGAACTTCCATGGACAAGCTGTCATGTCCATGGACACATGCATTGCATACCAATCACTAGAAGGAGTAGTAGAGAGAGCTAGGAGGATAAATAGTTCCTTATAGTCAAGCGGACCCATGCTACTACTTGTTCCAAAGACATGCACACCATCGAAATAGTCCATCTATATCAATATACACCAAGAGGGAATAATTTTTTTACAAGAGAGGAAACAGTTCATCCATCCATAATGCCCTCCTGCTGTTGTAGCCTTTTCTTCTTCTTCTTCTTCTTCTTCTTCTTCTTCTTCTTCTTCTTCTTCTTCTTCTTCTTCTTCTTCTTCTTCTTCTTCTTCTTCTTCTTCCTCTTCTTCTTCTTCTACTTCTTCCTCTTCTTCTTCCTCTTCTTCTTCCTCTTCTTCTTCTTCTTCTTCTTCTTCTTCTTCTTCTTCTTCTTCTTCTTCTTCTTCTTCTTCTTCTTCTTCTAATTATTCTTCTTCTTCTCATTTTCTATGGGAGATGGCTTTGAAACAAGCTCTTTGGACCAGGCATCGAGGGCAGCATATTTTATCTACTCGTACGTCAAGGGATAATTCTCCCATCTAGACGACCTTAATGCCAATGTCTCGTCACCCTTCTGAAGATTTGTACCAAGCACAAAATTCGCGACATTGAATAGGGATGGTGTCTGTTTATCACAATCTTCCACAGGAATTTTGATTCTCATTTGTAGGTTAGTGATGCTTTTCAAATCAAGGTTGTACGACGTCAGCTTCTGTTTGTCCCCTTCAATGGCTGCCCCACAGAAGTATATGTCCTCTCGAGACAAGAAATCGTGAAGCTCACTTGGTATGGAGGGCGCGTGCATGACGTGGTACACCAAAACAACATCTTCGAGGCACAGCTGAAGGACGGCGACACGTTGGATCTTCCCAATGGCACGCTCCGTGTACTCTGCGTCGAGACCGATGACCCTCATCTGTACCTTTTCGAGGGAGTTGGATACATTGTTGATCAACTTCCGAACAACCCTTGGGTGGATGGTGACGGTGGAAACTATGCTCAACGAGCCTTCGACGAGAACATGTTGGACACTAAAAACCTGCATCTCGATCTCTCTCGCCATTTGCAACCGCTGGAACAGACGGCTATTGTTTGGAGAATTAGGATTAGGTGGCTAGTCTAACTGAAGTAGATGATTATTTAAAGGGGCTTCGGAATTACTCCAGGAGTATGTGAAGCAGTTAAAACAATGTGAACGCAGTGGGGTTTGGATGCAAATGAAGACGAAGGGGAGGTGAAGAAGCCAAGGAAAATCGGTTCCCGATGGAGAAGTAAATGGGAGAAGTGGCATGCAGGCAGCTGATTAGACGGCTAGGTAGACTAAACAAAAAGGCTATGCAGGTAGACTGAGGAGTCGTACCTGTTCGTGTATGTGCCCATCCTTCTAGCACTACATGTGCCACTAGCTAGTTGAGGTCACTCTTTTGAATCACCGTGGCGAGACTTTTTATGATTCCTTTTTATTTCTGCACCTTTCCTAATAGGTGGGACCTATGCAAACAGATAAAAAAATGTGTCGTAGCTGGTTCAGATGGATATTGGCGCATGCGTGGAAGACACAACATTCGCTGGTTAAGGAATACACGGTTATCCTCAAAAAAGAAAAGGCCCATCTTCACGCTTCCGCATGCACGAGAATTTGGTTCTGCTCGCAATATGGATGATACCTGGAGGATGAAGTGAACAGGCATGCTAGCATGGGAGACCTATTTCCGCTATACAGTACTAGAGTACTCATGTTCCTACTACTAGTAGTAGTAGTACAACTATGGTACACTAGATGGTCAAAATACTATTCATCTAGTCCTCACAGTGAAGTGACAACACCCTGCGCCTGACACTAGTCCAGGCGGCGTGTTCGGGTTACCAAAGTCAGCCTCAGCTTGTGCACTGTGCAGTCTGTCACCGCCGCTGTATAGCACATTAGCATGCCTCACATCGTCTCCCACTCCCCTCCCATAGCACCACTCCATCTCCATCTCTATCTCCATCTCACTGTGCCCCCGTGTACCGTCACGTCGCTCGCCTCCCCCAGTACAACTATTCCCTCGCCAGCCGCTCTAGCACCAACAACCTTCTCCCCCGTAAATCAAGCCCCCCAAAAAAAACCACCTTCCAAACTCCACCATGGCCGAACGTGAACCGCGCAACATCCATATGAGCCGTGATTGGAGCAATCTCCCAGTGACATCCTCGGCCTCTATTGTTCGTGCATGGATATGTTGAGCGCCCTGCGACTGTCTGCATGCTCGAGGGACATACACACAGCCATCATCGAAGCAAGGCCTAAGCTTTTCAAGACACCCTGCTTTTCTGCTATCTGGTCTTGCGATATTTTCTCACCATGATACAGAGGCATACATGATGCCCCTCGACTTCAATCCGATCTACATTTGCCGAAACTTCTGTGCAGGTATGTAGTGGGTCACCATACATCATTTCCCTCGACTTCGATCCTATCAACATCGTCCGAAACTTCTTAGCAGGTATGTACTAGGTCGGCATGAACTCCCACTGGATGGCTGCCTTCAGAGAAGATGGTAAAAAGTTGGTGCTCGTGAACTTCCAGACCTCCCATGAGATTATCCTTCCTCCGTTGGATTATATAGAGTTTTACCATCGCGGTTCATTTCATCTAGATTACCACATCAGTTGGAAGGACCTTTTTTTGCAGAAGATTGTAATCTTCCAGGTGCCCACACGACATGGGAATTACACAGACTTCAAGTTAATTGCCTTGTTCGACCGCGGACTCGCCTATCTTTACGCCGGTGACTTCTTTAGCTGGAGACAACTCGGCTCATAGTGGATCATCGTCAAAGCTGATCATACACACTTCTGTGATGCTATTGAACACAATGGCATCATCTATGCGATCGACAAAGCAGATGGTACCATGTATTGATGGGTCGACGCGTGTAAGTTGTTTCCGTCTTATGTTAATGATGACGCCAGGAAACTGTTTGAAGTTTTGTGATGATTGGCATATCCCTGTTTGAGCAGAATTGGAGTAGAAATATGACAATGTAATAGAGATGCCGTAAATCACCTATATTTGGAATGAGTTAATTCATGCGATTGTGGCCATGTCATTACAGCAAATTTGTACCCCTGAATAATCAAATGGTTAGGAATATATGGATATTCTCCTTATTTTACAGTAATCTATATACTACTACTAAATATGAGTGTGTATCAATGGCCATGTTAGTTTCCTCATTCTCATTATGTAAAAACATGCACCACACTGTTGGTTTCATCTAACCGTACACTAGGGAAGTAAATGTGCATATGGAGAATTCTATATTAGGAAGTAGTGAAATCCTATAATGCTTACCATGTGTACATACCTATATTCGCCCTTCAGCAATCAATGGCTAGAATAATATGCTCACAAAAAATTTGCCCACAGAACACGAGTATATAAAAATGCATGGTCTCTTAGTTACCTTTAAAACTTTGTTTGTGAGGATAGAACGTGATTACATAACATGCATGACATGGTGATAACCCACAAGTATAGGGGATCACAACAGTTTTCGAGGGTAGAGTATTCAACCCAAATTTATTGATTCGACACAACGGGAGCCAAAGCATATTCTCAAGTATTAGCAGTTGAGTTGTCAATTCAACCACAACTAGATAACTTAGTATCTGCAGCAAAGTATTTAGTAGCAAAGTATTATGATAGTAATAGTAACAGTGGCAAAAGTAAAGATAGCAGTTTTGTAGTAATTGTAACAGTAGCAACAGAAAAGTAAATAAGCAAAGCGCAATATGTGAAAAGCTCGTAGGCATTGGAAGAGTGATGGATAATTATGTCGGGTGCGATTCCTCATGTAATAGTTATAACATAGGGTGACACACAACTAGCTCCAATTCATCAATGTAATGTAGGCATGTATTTCGAATATAGTCATACGTGCTTATGGAAAAGAACTTGCATGACATATTTTGTCCTACCCTCCCGTGGCAGCGGGGTCCTAATGGAAACTAAGGGTTTTTAAGGCATCCTTTTAATAGAGTACCGGACCAAAGCATTACCACTTATTGAATACATGAACTCCTCAAACTACGGGCATCACCGAGAAGTATCCTGATTATTGTCACTTCGGGGTTCTCGGATCATAACACATAATAGGTGACTATAGACTTGCAAGATAGGATCAAGAACTCACATATAATCAGGAAAACATAATAGGTTCGGATCTGAAATCATGGCACTCGGGCCCTAGTGACAAGCATTAAGCATAGCAAAGTCATAGCAACATCAGTCTCAAAACATAGTGGATACTAGGGATCAAACCCTAACAAAACTTACTTGATTACATGGTAAATCTCATCCAAAGCATCACCGTCCAGCAAGCCTACGATGGAATTACTCACGCACGGCGGTGAGCATCATGAAATTGGTGATGGAGGATGGTTGATGATGACAACGACGATGAATCCCCCTCTCCGGAGCCCCGAACAGACTCCAGATCAGCCCTCCCGAGAGAGATTAGGGCTTGGCGGTGGCTCCGTGTTGTTAAACGCGATGAAACTTTCTCTCTGATTTTTCTCTCCGCGAAACGGAATATATGGAGTTGGAGTTGAGGTCGGTGGAGTATCATGGGGCCCACGAGACAGGGGGGCATGCCCAGGGGGAGGGGCCGCGCCCCCCACCCTTGTGGACAGGGTGTGGGCCCCCTGGCCTTGATTCTTTCGCCAGTATTTTTTATATTTTCCAAAAGTTATCTCCGTGGATTTTCAGGTTGTTCCGAGAACTTTTGTTTTCTGCACAATAAATAACACCATGGCAGTTCTGCTGAAAACATCGTTAGTTCGGGTTAGTTTCATTCAAATCATGCAAGTTAGAGTCCAAAATAAGGGCAAAAGTGTTTGGAAAAATAGATACGTTGGAGACGTATCAACTCCCCCAAGCTTAAAACTTTGCTTGTCCTCAAGCAATTCAGTTCATAAACTGAAAGTGATAAAGAAAAACTTTTACAAACTCTGTTTGCTCTTGTTGTTGTAAATATGTAAAGCCATCATTCAAGTTTTCAGCAAAGATTACGAACTAACCATATTCACAATAACACTTAGGTCTCATGTTTACACATATCAATGGCATAATCAACTAGCGAGCCATAATAATAAATCTCGGATGACAACACTTTCTCAAAACAATCATAATATGGTATAACAAGATGGTATCTCGCTAGCCCTTTCTCAGACCGCAAAACATAAATGCAGTGCACCTTTAAAGATCAAGGACTGACTAAACATTGTAATTCATGGTAAAAGAGATCCAGTCAACTCATGCCCAATATAAACTAATAGTAATGAATGCAAATGACAGTGTGCTCTCCAGCGGGTGCTTTTTAATAAGAGGGTGATGACTCAACATTAAAGTAAATAGATAGGCCCTTCGCAGAGGGAAGCAGGGATTTGTAGAGGTGCCAGAGCTCGATTTTAAAATAGAGATGAATAACATTTTGAGCGGTATACTTTCACTATCAACGCAAAAACTATGAGATCTCGATATCTTCCATGCTACATACATTATAGGCAGTTCCCAAACAGAATGGTAAAATTTTATACTCCCCCACCGACAACAAGCACACTCCACGGCCATCCGAAAGAACGGGGTACCGTCCATACCAACAACAGTCCTGGGGGAGTTTTGTTTGATTATTTTGATTTGCTTTGATCTTTTTGATCATGGGACTGGGCATCCCGGCTACCGGCCATTTTCTCGTGAATGAGGAGCGGACTCCACCCCCCTTGAGAATAACCCACCTAGCATGGAAGATACAGACAACCCTAGTTGAAACATGAGCTGCTCGAGCATACAAAATAGAATTTCATTTGAAGGTTTGGAGTTTGGCACATAAAAATTTACTTGGAATGACAGGTAAATACCGCATATAGGAAGGTATGGTGGACTCATATGGAATAACTTTGGGGTTTATGGAGTTTGGATGCACAAGCAGTATTCCCGCTTAGTACAGGTGAAGTCTAGCAAAAGACTGGGAAGCGACCAACTGAGAGAGCGACAACAGTCATGAACATGCATTAAAATTAATCAACACCGAGTGCAAGCATGAGTAGGATATAATCCACCATGAACATAAATATCATGAAGGCTATGTTGATTTGTTTCAACTACATGCGTGAACATGTGCCAAGTCGAGTCACTCGAATCATTCAAAGGAGGATACCATCCTATCATACCACATCACAATCATTTTAATAGCATGTTGGCATGCAATGTAAACCATTATAAGCTCCTAGCTAATTAAGCATGGCATAAGCAACTATGATCTCTAAATGTCATTGCAAACATGTTTATTCATAATAGGTCAAATCAGGAATGGTGAACTCTTCATATTTACAAAAACAAGAGAGGTCGAGTTCATACCAGCTTCTCTCATCTCAATCAGTCCATCATATATCGTCATTATTGCCTTTCACTTGCACGACCGAACGATGTGTATAATAATAATAGTGCATGTGCATTGGACTAAGCTGGAAACTGCAAGCATTCAATTCAAGGGAGAAGACAAGGTAATATGGGCTCTTGGTTAAATCAACAATCATGCATAAGAGAACCACTAAACATTTTTGTTATGGTCTTCTCCTCTCGACCCACAAAGGAAGGAAAAGAAATAAAACTATTTACATGGGAAAGCTCCCAACAAGTAAAATGTAGAACGAGAAATCTTTTTGGGTTTTCTTTTTAATTACTACGACAAGCATAAAAATTAAACTAACTAATTTTTTATTTTTCTTAAGGTTTATCAAACACACAAGAGGAAGGCTAGAAAAAGAAATTAAACTAGCATGGATAATACAATGAAAGAGTATGAGCACCGACAACTAGAATAGTGTGTGAACATGAATGTAAAGTCGGCGAGAAATACGTACTCCCCCAAGCTTAGGCTTTTGGCCTAAGTTGGTTTAATGCCAAGGATCATGGCTACTCTCCCCGGTGTACTGAGGAGTATCATATGGATACCACTGGCTGGCGATCTCCTCCGGATCCCATTGATAACAATATGAACGATAAGGGTCCAGTGGAGGTTCCGGCTCAGGCTCTAGAGCTGACGTCTGGCCTAGGTGCGCGTACACAGCCTTCGGCAAGACAAGGTAATGACCTGCAGTTAAATCATACAAAGAATGCGTAGGCAGGGTAATAATCTCATTGTGTTTCTTATTAAATCTCAAGTTATACAGGAGCATCTTATCATCATTGTCAACAATAAATTCATGTGCTACCATGCTCCTATAATCTAAAAAGGAAAGGGGCAGCAATGTCTCCTCTTTCTCATCATCCCTAATAGGTATCTCGAACTGTTTAGCAAGACGTGCAGCATAGATACCTCCAAAGATGGGGCCCTTTGTACGGTTTAGGCTCAACCTCTTAGCAATAATGGCACCCATACTAAAAGTGTTATCACTGAATAAGGCATGGAGAATAATAATAATATCAGGAACACTGAAGTTTCCACTATTTCCACGATCAATTAAGCATCTACTAGCAAATATGGAAAAGTAGCGTAAAACAGGAAAATGTGTGCTAGTGATTCTCGCATCGGAACCCTATTTCGAATCCCCTACAGTAATAATGTTAACAAAACCATCCACATCTTTATGATGCGGTTCATCCAACCTGCCCTCAAAGGGTATTCTACAAACCGCGCAAAAATTACGTAATGACATTTCCTTAGTCTCATCATATAAATGAAAAGATACTGAAGGAGGTGAATTCTGAGGATAATAATAAAAGTTTTGCACGAAAGTATTGGTAAGTAAGAGAAACTGTTCGATCTGGTCGTGGAGGAAGTCGATGAGGCCCACATTTTCAGCCAAAGAATAAAAGTCTTCATAAATCTCGGCTGCTCTCAAGAAATTATCACAAGGCCATTCACATGGCCGTAATTCCGCTACGCGAGGAAGATTATACTTGGCCTTTTCTTTCTCCTTAGCTTGTCTATCCTTATAGTTTTGTCTAGAAGAGCCCCTCAATAATCTCCTCATCATTTTCTGAAAATTTCTGAAATTTTTAGTAACTTCAAAACAAAAGTGAATCAAACTAAACAAGATTGATAGCAACTACTCTCACAAGTGCCTAGAGCCTATATCATGCATTAGAATTACTTGGGACCTCATAAATTTGACATGCAAGCTCAAGAACAGGGTCACCTATGCAGCCAAAATTTGCAATGAATAAAGCACTAGAACAAAAACTAATTGGACCAATGGAGGAGTCACATACCAAGCAACAATCTCGCAAAGCAGTTTTGTGAATGGAGCTTTGAGCAAGGAGATCAAAAATCACAGCAAAATGAGCTAGAACTCGTGTTTGAGCTGGATGGGGACTTTTTTGGAGGAAGATGGAGTGTGTGTGTGCAGGAATAAGTGGAGGGGAGCCACCGTGGGCCCACGAGACAGGGGCGCACGCCCAGGGGGAGTGGGCATGCCCTCCACCCTCGTGGCCAGGTGCTTACCCCCCTGCCGTGTTCTCAGTGCCTAAAATCCTCAAATATTCCATAAAAATCATACTAAATTTGCAGGGCATTTGGAGCACTTTTATTTTTGGGAATTTTTTTATTGCATGGATAATTCAGAAAACGGATATATAATACTATTTTTGCTTTATTTATCCTAAATAACAGAAAGTAAAAAGAGGGTACATAAGGTTGTGCCTTCTAGTTTCATGCATCTCATGATCATCAAAATGAATCCACTAACAAGGTTGATCAAGTCTTGTTAACAAACTCATTCCAAATAACATGGAACAGGAGAAATTTCGAATAACACTAGGTTACCTCAACGGGGATATGTGCATCCCCAATAATAAGAATATCATATTTTTTCTTGACAGTAGGAAGAGGAAATTCAAAACCTCCAACAGGCACATCCTCATAGAATTGATGCTATGAACTTGAGGTTGTTTCCTCGGAAAATGTACCGTATGCTCATTACCATTAACGTGAAAAGTGACATTGCATTTGTTGCAATCAATAACAGCCCCTGCAGTATTCAAAAGGGGTCCAGCAAGGATAATCGATATACTATCATCCTCGGGAATATCAAGAATAACAAAGTCCGTTAAGATAGTGACATTTGCAACTACAACAGGCACATCCTGACATATACCGACAGGTATTTCAGTAGGTGTCAACTTATTCAATTCAATTCTACGATATAAAGAGAGAGGCATAACACTAGCACCATCTCCAAGATCACATAACGGAGTTTTATCATAGTTTCTTTTCATGGAGCATGGTATAGTTGGTACCCCTGGATATCCAAGTTTCTTTGGTATTCCACCCTTAAAAGTATAATTAGCAAGCATGGTGGAAATCTCAGCTTCCAGTTTCTTTATTTTATTTGTAATGATATCGTTCATGTATTTAGCATAAGTGTTTAGTTCAAGCATATCAGGTAAGCGCATACGTAAGAAGATAGGTCTAATCATTTCAGCAGAGCGCTCAAAATCCTCATCATCCTTTGTCTTATATGGTTTCGGAGGAAAGGGCATGGGTTTCTGAACCCATGGTTCTCTTTGTTTACCATGCTTCCTAGCAACAAAATCTCTTTTATCATAACGTTGATTCTTTGATTGTGGGTTATCAAGATCAACAACAGGTTTAATCTCTACTTCATTATTATTGCTAGGTTGAGCATCAACATGAACATTATCATTAACATTATCACTAGGTTCATCTACATCACCAGATTGTGTTTCCGCATCAGAAATAGAAATATCATTGGGATTCTCAGGTGTGTCTACAACAGGTTCACTAGAAGCATGCAAAGTTGTATCATTTTTCTTTTTCTTCTTTTTAGAAGGACTAGGTGCATCTACATTATTTCTCTCAGAATTCTGCTCGATTCTCTTAGGGTGGCCTTCAGGATACAAAGGTTCCTGAGTCATTCTACCAGTTCTAGTAGCCACTCTAATAGCAAAATCATGTTTACTATTTAATTCATTGAGCAAATCACTTTGAGCTTTAAGTACTTGCTCAGCTTGAGTGGTAACCATAGAAGCATATTTGCTAATGAGTTTAAGTTCAACTTTAACTCTATCCATATAATAACTCAAGCGTCCTATCATGAAAGCATTACTCTTTAATTCTCTACCAACATAAGCATTAAAACTTTCTTGCCTAGCCATTAAGTCATCAAATTCATCTAAACAGGGGCTATGAAATTTAGTAGACGGGATTTCAACTTTATCATATCTATAGAGAGAATTTACCTTTACTACCTGTGTCGGGTTATCAAGACAATGTGTTTCTCAGGCGGTATATTAATACCATGTATTTCTTCAATAGGAGGTAAATTCTTAACATCTTTAGCTTTAATAAATTTTTCTATCATAGATTTCTTTGCCCCTTGCATATCTTCAGGACTGAGAAATAGAACTCCCCTCTTCTTCAGATTTCATTTAGGAATAGGCTCGGGAGTTGGCTCAATTGGCTCAGGAACTGGCTCAGGAAGAGTCCAATTATTTTCATTAGTCGACATATTATTCAATAGTAATTCAGCTTGGTCGATTGTTCTTTCCCTGAAAACACAACCAGCACAACTATCCAAGTGGTCCTTGGGGGCATCGGTTAGTCCATTATAAAAGATATCAAGTATTTCATTTTTCTTAAAAGTATGATCAAGCAAAGAATTAAGTAATCGGAGAAGCCTCCCCCAAGCTTGTGGGAGACTCTCTTCTTTGATTTGCACAAAATTATATATTTCCTGCTAGACAGCTTGTTCTTTATGAGCAGGGAAATATTTAGAAGAGAAGTAATAAATCATATCCTGGGGACTATGCACACTACCAGGATCCAGAGAATTAAACCAAGTTTTAGCATCACCCTTTAATGAGAATGGAAATATCTTAAGGATATAATAATAGCGAGACTTCTCATCATTAGTGAACAGGGTGGCTATATCATTTAGCTTGGTAAGATGTGCCACAACAGTTTCAGATTCATTGCCATAAAATGATCAGATTCAACCAAAGTAATTATTTTAGGAGCAACAGAGAATTCATAATCCTTATCAGTAACAAAGATAGGTGAAGTTGCAAAAGGAGGGTCATATTTCATTCTAGCATTCATGGTTTTCTGTTTAAGTTTAGATAGTAATTTGTTAAGATCAGATCTATCATTGCAAGCAAAAAGTTCTCTAGCAGTTTCTTCGTCCATAACATAACCCTCAGGAACAACAAGCAATTCATACTTAGGGGGAGAACCTTCATCATCACTATCATCAATAATTTCATCTTCAATAATTTCATTCTCTCTAACCCTAGCAAGTTGTTCATCAAGAAATTCACCTAATGGCAAAGTAGTATCAAGCACAGAAGTATTTTCATCATTAGTATCATGCATAGCAGAAGTGGCATCATCAATAACATGCGACATATCAGAATTCATAGCAGTAGCAGGTTTAGGTGTCGCAAGCTTACTGAAAATAGAAGGAGAATCTAGTGCAGAGCTAGATGGCAATTCCTTACCTCCCCTCGTAGTTGAGGGAATAATCTTAGTTCTTGCGTCTTTCAAATTCTTCATAGTGATCAATAGATATAAATCCTAGGTGACTCAAAGAATAGAGATATGATGCCCGGCAACGGTGCCAGAAATTAGTCTTGATAACCCACAAGTATAGGGGATCACAACAGTTTTCGAGGGTAGAGTATTCAACCCAAATTTATTGATTCGACACAACGGGAGCCAAAGCATATTCTCAAGTATTAGCAGTTGAGTTGTCAATTCAACCACAACTAGATAACTTAGTATCTGCAGCAAAGTATTTAGTAGCAAAGTAGTATGATAGTAATGGTAACAGTGGCAAAAGTAAAGATAGCAGTTTTGTAGTAATTGTAACAGTAGCAACAGAAAAGTAAATAAGCAAAGCGCAATATGTGAAAAGCTCGTAGGCATTGGAAGAGTGATGGATAATTATGTCGGGTGCGATTCCTCATGTAATAGTTATAACATAGGGTGACACACAACTAGCTCCAATTCATCAATGTAATGTAGGCATGTATTTCGAATATAGTCATACGTGCTTATGGAAAAGAACTTGCATGACATATTTTGTCCTACCCTCCCGTGGCAGCGGGGTCCTAATGGAAACTAAGGGTTTTTAAGGCATCCTTTTAATAGAGTACCGGACCAAAGCATTACCACTTATTGAATACATGAACTCCTCAAACTACGGGCATCACCGAGAAGTATCCTGATTATTGTCACTTCGGGGTTCTCGGATCATAACACATAATAGGTGACTATAGACTTGCATGATAGGATCAAGAACTCACATATATTAATGAAAAAATAATAGGTTCAGATCTGAAATCATGGCACTCAGCCCTAGTGACAAGCATTAAGCATAGAAAACTCATAGCAACATCAATCTCAGAACATAGTGGATACAAGGGATCAAATCCTAACAAAACTAACTTGATTACATGGTAAATCTCATCCAACCCATCACCGTCCAGCAAGCCTACGATGGAATTACTCACGCATGGCAGTGAGCATCATGAAATTGGTGATGGAGGATTGTTGATGATGACAACGACACTGAATCCCCCTCCCCGGAGCCCCGAACGGACTCCAGATTAGCCCTCCCGAGAGTGATTAGGGCTTGGCGGAGGCTCCGTGTCGTAAAACGCGATGAAACTTTCTCTCCGATTTTTTTCTCCACGAAATGGAATATATGGAGTTGGAGTTGAGGTCGATGGAGCATCAGGGGGCCCACGAGATAGGGGGGCGTGCCCAGGGGGAGGGGCGCGCCCCCACCCTCATGGATAGGGTGTGGGCCCCTTGGCCTTGATTCTTTCGCCAGCATTTTTTATATTCTCCAAAATTTATCTCTGTGGATTTTCACGTCATTCCGAGAACTTTTGTTTTCTGCACAAGAAACAATACGGTGGCAGTTCTGCTGAAAACAGCGTCAGTCCGGGTTAGTTTCTTTGAAATCATGCAAGTTAGAGTCCAAAACAAGGGCAAAAGTGTTTGGAAAAGTAGATACGTTGGAGACGTATCACATGGTAGTTTCCTGTGAAGAATCGATTGCGAGATAACATGAGTATAACCATGCATGGCACTTCTATATTTTCAAACCTAGTATAGATTTCCCTGTATTTTCCTCCCAGTTCGAACAGGGATATATCAATTTTGTTTCTTGCATTATCCTACTCATACTCTGAATAATGCTGATCTTACATTAACAATGTATGTCCTTTTTGATATGATGCAGTGTCCCTACAATTACTGCCCTTTGTAATCACACCACCTTTCCCAAAAATGGGGAAGCACAACTGGTTCCTCGCTCGATCAGACGACGGCAAAAGACTGATGATCATTCGGACACATGAGCCAGACAAGTTATATTGCAAAAACCCCACTCTATACAAGCATCGTGAGATACGTGAGTATCCGGACAGTGGCTGTTACATCTGTGAGTAGGATACCAGCTTGTTGGGGCCTTCGGGACTTTTGAGTTGGAGGCGGGTAAACAGCCTTGGTTCACACTCTCTGTTTCTTAGACTCAATTTTACGATTAACCAGGAGATCACCATTGGCAAGGACGTTGATGGCAGAGAGGCTCTGTTTGCTATGGAAAACAGTGTCTACACGGCGAGCCCTAGGATTTCGGGAGCAAACTCCCCTGATTGTCAATGATACAGCCTGCAGCCAAAAGAAGCTGAGAATGACAAAGATATCCAGGTTAACTTTGATCCTTGGATATCTCAATTATGACAGGCAATGATGTGGTTCAAGCCTTCAGGTTGATAGGTAATTGGGTTGTTGCGTCGAAAGGGTGGATTACTGGTGTCTCCGGATCACTGGTCACTGAAGCGGGGCTGCAAATTATGATGGTCTTGGATCATCCCTCTTCGAATGACTTGTTGTCTTTGCTGCTTGTTCTGAATGGGTAGTTCTCTCTTTTGTTGTGCATATTCCTTGTCATTTGGTCATCCTCGTCTATGTCACTCTTACTATGTAATAGTTGCCTCTGTTTAGAATGTCATTCTCGTTTGGATCACGAGAGTCTGAGCGTTGTAGATGGGTGCATTTTGGTGGTGTAGCAAGACTTCTTATGAACTATCATGTCTTGCTGTTTATGTCAGTAGTAGTCAGTAGTCAGTGTTTGAATGTTGTATATATCGTTGTTTCGAACTGTTTATTGTCTTGAACTACTGGTGGGCTAAATGAGGGCATCACCATTCTCTAGTGTTCAGAATATATGTCCATTTTTTCAAGTTATAATTTGAGCTCAGTGTCTTTTCGATGATGTACACTTGTTTGGGCCAGTGAGGTGCCGTTGAATATGGGTCGAGTAGTAACGCAATGCGAAATAGGTCAATTATGACTCTCAGGCCGGGCTCTCAAATGATCATCAAAAAATGGCTAGGCTCTCCAAAAAAGAAACAATAAGGAGTCTTAGGCCGACATGTGGGTGCCACTGGTGTTTTCGTGCGCTTGCGCGCCGATAGCATATTGGCACGTGTTCGAAATTCATGCTACCTTTTCATCCCCAATCTCTCCCCCACCTCTAGAATCTCGATTCCTACTCTAGTTCCCCCAAATCCCCCTCCTGTACTACCTGTACTCAAGCGCACTATCATGTCGCCGGTCAACGCAGATCTCTGAGCCGGAGATCCTGAGGTCCGTCCTACCTTCGATCGCTGCGTGTTGTTGCTCAACAGTGGCAAGGCGGCGCTTGACGACCAATTTGCCGGCAAAGTGTTGATGGCAACCATCAATGGTGACCGGCCTCTCGTCTTGCCGAATGACCTTGTCAAAGCTCTTGGCATTGCGCACGGCATCCAAATAAGTCACTTGCTCGTCGAAGTCTGTCCGCCACCGTCTGATTTATTCGTCAGGTTCCGGACAACTTTCCACAACAGTCGTGTGTTTGAATCTTCCCGGCGTTTGTTCTGTGATGGCGTGCTGGTGAGCTTTTATTGGTGGCCCCCAGGATGGGCTCGGTGCCCTGTGAGCTTGAGTTTTTAACAAAGCTTACCTTCCACGGCATGCCTCAACGTGCTTGGAACAGGCAGTCCATGAATGAGCTTATCAACAACCTTGGGGGTGAGCTTGTAAGTATGTTTGTTCCTCTAGATAGCTGGGCTCTGACGGTTATGGCATGGATGAAGTAGCCATCCACCATACTGAAGGTGTTTCGTGTTCAGATACCAATGCATGAAGCAGGGATGTACTATTCGTCGCCACCAAGGCTGTCGTAGACCATGTTAGGGATGTACCTGCATCGAGTGTTCGTGCACGTCAAAGAATTGGTCAATCCATCAGTCGAAGTCCTGCTGCCGCCGCTGGTGCCAAGGTCCGTCGACAACGTCCATTATAGGAGTCAATGTCAGACTTTCCCCATGTTGCTTGGAACGATGGATGGCACATGGCCTACTCCATCGCGCGGCGGAGGCCACTGCTTCTTTGGGAGAAGAGGCGGGGCTGGCTGCCTGGATGTGCTCTAATTTGAGGTAACAACTGAATCTTGTCAGATAATAGTTAAATCTAAGCTATGAGTGTGAAGCACTGATGTGCCAGTAAATTTGAATGTGACCTATTCGAATTTTGTACCTGATTTTTTTAGAAAGGGTTGTACGTTAACTTAATGTGCTAGCAGAAATTATTGTTGTTGTCTGTCTATTTTCTTTGCACAACATTCAAGATATTTCCCCGTCATTGATAAAGACGATGAACCGTTATGTACGAGTTCATTGGTTTTAACATAGCCCTACCCGTAGTGATCCACTACTTCCATCCTGATTGTGTCGCCTGCGTGAATTTTTTGTATGCAAGTTTAGTGTGCTATGATGTTCTTTATGATTGTGTCAACTATATAAGTTTTACTGAGAATCAGCAATGCATATGGCTGAAAGGTGTATTTACGAGCATCGACTGATGGGTCTCTCTCCCACTCTCTCTCACACACACACATGCATGCACACACGCACAAGTGGGACCCGTTGAATTATTTCTTTGCTCGTGACAACTTTTAATTAGGTTCCACTATAATCCAACTTTTTTCTTAAGCTATTAATGGAGCTCAGTGACTTCAAAAAGTTGTACAGAAGCCTTGTTTGGGCTTTCCAGGCGTCGCTGAATGTGGGTTGAGCAGCCATGTTAAGTTGTACTGTACTACACAGGCCTTTTTTTCAACATCACCAATGCAACTGGGCTGACAGTTGTACACAATATCCGGGTCAACTTGTTATTCTCCGCCCCGCTGGGCTGCATACTTTCCTAGGAGGTATGCATTAGGCTTACCAAGAAAATGGATTTAAGAAATAATAAATGGGATGTAATTATAATAACTGGGTAGTAACTATAAAAAATGCACCAAATGCGTAATTAGTTTTAAAAATATATTATTTTTGGAATTTGAAACTTTTAGTTTCATTACTTGTTGCACGCGCAATATTTCGTTGGATTTTAACGTAATACAACTTTATTTTAAAATTATATTTAATCTGACTATGTCGTTGTACAAAAATAGGGGCTCTCTTTTGTACCCCTTTACTTGTGCACGGGCAGTCAGAGCCGCGCCCGCGGCCACACTTAAAATAAGGCAGAGGAGGGAAGCCAGAGCCACAAGACAATCAAGACACAAAGTGCAAGAGGGCAAGGTGGGCTCCCCTGGCAAGACCCTTGCCGGGGCAACTTGCCCAACGCCAGCAGAGCGCGCCACCCTTCAGCCCCGAGGTTCCAACGCCGTCAACCACATTGGGACCAAGGCTCGGGAGGCACCTCCATGGTGGCATGCAGATCTTTGTGAAGATCAGGAACGCACAAGATCAGATAAGTTCCAGAAGACTACTATCCTCGGCAAGATCCTTGCCAAGGAAATTCACGAGACCGATCCTTGCCGGGGACGATCACAGTGCCGCGACAAGACCCTTGCCGGGGCACCGACAACACCCTTCCTGAGATTGTTAGCGGGGCCACGACCAGGCCCGCGCCTGCAAAGGCTCCACCGTCGTTCCCATGCAGCTGCCAGGCCAGCCAGCCAGGAGAGCACCTGCGTGGCAATGTGCGGCCCTAAGACCAACTCAGCAAGCACCTGCTTTGTGGCATGCAGATCTTCATGAAGACCCTGCCACGGCACCAGCTCAACAGCCTGCTAGCCTACATGGCACTGCACACTGCGTTGGCCCGGACACGTGTCGCAACAAGGTGAAGCGGCGACAGCAAGGAGGGCACGTCGGCAGCTCATTAAATGCGTTTGTCCACCGCTGCCAGAGGATAGACTCAGCCACTGCATGCACTTTCCACCTCCTATGTGCCACTATGGCATCCCCTTTTTCCTATAAAAGGAGGCCCGAGGTGTACTGGAGGGGGATTCAGCTCTTTGAGCAAGTCACACATCATAGCTAGCTCAAGAACATTCAGATACACACCAAAGCAGGACTAGGGTATTACGCATCCTCGCGGCCCGAACCTGGGTAAACGATCCGTGTGCTGGCTCTTAGACCCGCTCTTTCCACAACCCCACGCCCACTGACCGTAGTAGGGATTCCAGTGATCCCATAGGTGTTGTTTTCATCGACATCCCTCGTGCGCCAGGTAGGGGAAGCACACCTCTCCGGAGTGATGTGCTCCCATTGAGGATGTGCCAAAGAGCTCCACTGGCAGAGCTGCACCGCCAGAGACCAAGAAGGTGTCCGTCAGGGAGGATGGCACGGGGGGTGAGGGAGTCCTGGATTAGGGGGTGCCCGGATAGCTAGACTACCATCATCAGGCGATCTATCATCGGTCGGACTATCATCATCGACCGGACTCCAAGACTATGAAGATACAAGATTGAAGACTTTGTCCCGTGTCCGGATGGGACTTTCCTTGGCGTGGAAGGCAAGCTTGGCGATACGGATACGTAGATCTCCTACCATTGTAACCGACTCTATGTAACCCTAGCCCTCTCCGTGTCTATATAAACCGGATGGCTCTAGTCCGTAGGACACAACAACAACAACTATTACAATCATACCATAGGCTAGCTTCTAGGGTTTAGCCTCCTTGATCTCGTGGTAGATACACTCTTGTAAACATCCACAATATCAATATCAATCAAGCAGGACGTAGGGTTTTACCTCCATCAAGAGGGCCCGAACCTGGGTAAAACATCGTGTCCCTTGTCTCCTGTTACCATCCGCCTAGACGCACAGTTCGGGACCCCCTACCCGAGATCCGCCGGTTTTGACACCGACATTGGTGCTTTCATTGAGAGTTCCTCTGTGTCATCACTGATAGGCTTGATGGCCTCTTCAATTGACAATGACGCAGTCCTGGGTGAGACTTTTCTCCCCGGAAAGATCTTCGTATTTGGCGGCTTCACACTGCGGGCCAACTCACTTGGCCATCTGGAGCAGATCGAAAGCTATGCCCCTGGCCGTCAGGTCAGGTTTGGAAGCCTAAACTTCACGGCCGATATCCGCTTGGACTTGATCTTCGATGGATCTGAGCCACAGCCGAGCGTGCCGTGCTGTCACGATGGGCACGACCTAACTCTGCCGCCGGACAGCACCTTGGAGGCCGCACATGAATCCGCTCCGACCCATAGTCCGGAGCCGATCGCTCAGATCGAGGACGGATGGCTGGACACCGCCTCGGGAGCTGCAACTTCTACGGCGATGGAGCCGAACACTTACCTTGCCGGACTCCGAGGTGCCGGACTCTCTGCCGGACTCCGAACCTCCTGCGCCCCTGCCGGTCGAATCCGACTGGGCGCCGATCATGGAATTCACTGCTGCGGACATCTTTCAGCACTCACCCTTCGGCGATATCTTAAATTCGCTGAAGTATCTCTCGCTATCCGGAGAGCCCTGGCCGAACTACGGCCAGGATGGTGGGGATGCGGACGAAGAAGAAATTCAGGGCCCGCCCACCACCCACTTTGTAGCCACCGTCGACGATCTAACCGACGTACTCGACTACGACTCCGAAGACATCGACGGTATGGACGACGATGCCGGAGACTATCAAGAACCAGTGCCTACAGGACACTGGAAGACCACCTCGTCATATGACATATATATGGTGGACACCCCAAAAGATGGGGACGGCGAAGAAGCAACGGAGGCCGATTCCTTAAAGAAATAGCCCAAGCGCCGGCATCAGCGGCGCCGCTCTAAATCCCGCCACAGCAAGAATAGAGATTCCGGCACGGGAGATAATAGCACCCCGGAAAGTGCCGAAGACAACCCCCTCCAGCACGATCCAGCGCAGGAGGAGGCAGAAGCAAGCCCTCACGAGAGGGCGGCAGACGAAGAGGTCGAGGATGATAATTACTTAACTCCCTTCGGAGACGAGGCAAGCCTCGACGACGACGAATTCATCGTGCCTGAGGATCCCGTCGAACAAGAGCGTTTCAGACGCAGGCTAATGGCCACGGCAAACAGCCTAAAGAAAAAGCAGCAACAGCTTCAAGCTGATCAAGACCTACTGGCCGACAGATGGACCAAGGTCGTCGCGGCCGAAGAGTATGAACTCGAACGTCCCTCCAAAAGTTACCCAAAACGCAAGTTGCTCCCCCGACTAGAGGAGGAAGCGTACAAACATGCATCACCAGCGCACAATACGGCAGACCGACCACCTCATGGCCGCGACAGAGAGGCATGCAAGCCCTCCACCCAAACCGTACCTCGGCATCACTCAAAAAGCATGAAGCCACGGGGGAACGCGCCGGACTTGCGGGATATATTGGAGGACAAGGCAAGACAATCCAGATCTATCTATGGATCACGTGGACGCCCCAAGACCCACGACGAATACCGTCGCGCCGGATACAACTACTCCGGCCGGGCCGAAGACAGCAGACAACGCTCTTTCGAGCTACGTCGCGATATTGCTCAATACAGAGGCGCCGCACACCCACTATGCTTCACTGACGAAGTAATGGATCATCAAATCCCTGAAGGGTTTAAACCCGTTAATATCGAATCCTACGATGGCACAACAGACCCCGCGGTTTGGATTGAGGATTATCTCCTCCATATACATATGGCCCGCGGGGACGATCTTCACGCCATCAAATATCTCCCGCTCAAGCTTAAAGGACCAGCTCGGCATTGGCTTAACAGCCTGCCCGCAGAGTCAATTGGATGCTGGGAAGACCTAGAAGCCGCATTACTCGACAACTTCCAGGGCACGTATGTGCGACCACCGGACGCAGATGACCTAAGCCACATAATCCAGCAGCCAGACGAACCGGCCAGGCAATTCTGGACACGGTTCTTAACAAAGAAAAATCAAATCGTCGACTGTCCGAATGCAGAGGCCCTCGCTGCCTTCAAACATAACATCCGCGATGAGTGGCTGGCCCGGCACCTAGGACAGGAAAAGCCGAAATCCATGGCAGCCCTCAGATCACTCATGACCCGCTTCTGTGCAAGAGAGGATAGCTAGCTAGCTCGCAGCAACAACCTCAGCAAAAATGCTGGCAGTCCGGATACCAAGGACCGCAATGGCAGGTCGCGTCCAAACAAAAACAAACGCTGCATTAACGGCGATAGCAATGAGGATACGGCAGTCAACGCCGGATTCCGAGGCTCCAAGCCCGGTCAACGGAAGAAGCCATTCAAAAGAACCACTCCGGGCTCGTCCCATTTGGACCGAATACTTGACCGCTCCCGTCAAATACATGGAACCCCCGAAAAGCCAGCTAACCACACCAACAGAGATTGTTGGGTATTCAAGCAGGCAGGCAAATTAATTGCCGAAAACAATGACAAGGGGCTACACAGCGATGACGAGGAAGAGACCCGACCGCCGAACAACAGAGGACAAAAGGGATTCCCCCCTCAAGTTCGGACGGTAAACATGATATACGCAACGCATATACCCAAGAGGGAGCAGAAGCATGCACTAAGGGACGTATACGCGATGGAGCCAGTCGCCCCAAAATTCAACCCATGGTCCTCTTGCCCGATCACTTTCGATCAAAGAGACCATCCGACCAGTATCCGCCATGGCGGATTCGCCGCATTGGTTTTAGACCCAATCGTCGATGGATTTCACCTCACGAGAGTCCTGATGGACGGCGGCAGTAGCCTGAACCTGCTTTATCAGGATACAGTGTGCAAGATGGGCATAGACCCTTCAAGGATTAAACCTACAAAGACAACCTTCAAAGGCGTCATACCAGGTGTCGAGGCCAGTTGTACAGGCTCAGTCACACTGGAAGTGGTCTTCGGATCCCCAGATAATTTCCGAAGCGAGGAGTTAATCTTCGACATAGTCCCGTTCCGCAGTGGCTATCACGCTCTGCTGGGACGAACCGCGTTCGCAAAATTCAATGCGGTGCCGCATTATGCATACCTTAAGCTCAAGATGCCAGGCCCTCGTGGAGTCATCACGGTCAATGGAAACACGGAACGCTCCCTCCGAACGGAGGAACATACAGAGGCTCTTGCGGCAGAAGTACAGTGCAGCCTTTTAAGGCAATTTTCGAGTCCGGCCGTTAAACGACCGGACACGACCAAACGCGCCCGGAGCAACATCAACCAAGACCACCTGGCATGTTCCGAGTACGCGTAGCAATGCGGCCTCAACCCCAGCCCTCACACAATTGTAAGACAAACTCTCCGCGTACATAATTACGCCCTGGAGATACCATGGGCATAGGGGGAGAGGCACAACCACAACAGACCCAGAGTGCGGTTCAACCACACCAGGGGCTCCCAAGTGTGTCGCTCTTTTTATCTTTTATTTCTCTCTTTTTTATACAGAACTCTGTCCGGCGGCGAACCTGCCGAACTCATGATGCAACAGCCAGGGAGGGACAAAGGCCGCGACGAACACTCAGGTGGTCTCCATTACGAGCATTAAATTTGTTAAATACACCATTCCGCGGCCTACCCCTGGAGGGAGACGCCTTTCATTAGTCCAATCCCTTGCTTTCCGCACTATTTGTATCATTCCGCACTCATAACAGCTCTTCTCGAATAAAATGCAGCACTTTTTGCCCATAATTGCATTACCTTATATATATATATATATATATATATATATATGTTCATTTACGACATGTTGCATCCGTACATTTTGGTACGGCCAAATACACTAGGGCCTTATGTTCCCCGCATTATGGTGTGATAAAGTCCGAACACTTTCACAAGTGCGGCACCCCGAACTTATAGCATTATATGAATCGGCTCCGAATCATGTCTTGGGTCAATAGTTGGGTTTGCCCGGCTCCCATGTTTGGCACCTTACGTTCCGTTCTATCGGCTAAGGTAGCACTGGGAGAACCACTGCGATTGCGCCCCGGTTGAGCCGGGTTAACGCCTCAGTGGAGAAAGCTAAAACTGACTGTCATGATAAGGCGAGAGACTGGTCGCTGTTCGAGAGGTCCTTTCGGGTCCTTAAAGACCTACGCCACTTCGAGCGAAGTTCCAGATAATGTCCGACGAAGGCGTGGATAGCGCCCCTAATTCGGTCTTTCGAATACTAGGGGCTTCGCCGAAATTTAAAATTATAGAATTCTATGGCTAAGTGAGAGTATTCAAGCACTATAAGTCCGGTTGCCTTGTTCGTTGTGTTGAGCGCCTCCCTAGATGGACCCAAAAATGGGAACAAGAGTGCTCAAGTTTATCCCGAACACCCCAGCACTCGTGGCATGGGGGCTGAAGCCGACGACTTGCCATCTCTCAGATTTAATAAACGGCCGCACAGAAGGTAATATTTTAAATTAACAAGCGTTGCTTAGCGCATATGAACAATGTTTTTTCAGCGCACAGGATAACACATTGTGAATTTACTCAATAATTACATCCCTGGGGCACTCATCCGCAATTTTGCGGGCACCCTTCAGGACAGTCTTATAGTACATCTCGGGCGTACGATATTCCTTGCCCGCTGGTGGCGCGTCAGTGATTAGCTTCTCCGCATCCATCTTGCCCCAATGCACCTTTGCGCGGGCAAGGGCCCTACGAGCACCTTCAATACAGGCGGAGCGCTTGATAACCTCCACCCAGGGGCACACATCCACCAACCATCGCACGAGACCGAAGTAGCTCCCAGGCATGGCCTCTCCAGGCCACAGCCGGACTATGAGGCCCTTCATGGCCTGCTCGGCCACCTTGTGGAGCTCGACCAGCTGCTTTAGCTGGTCGCTAGGGGGCACCAGATGGCCGGCCTCAGCATACTGAGACCAGAAGACCTTCTCCGTTGAGCTCCCCTCCTCGGCTCGGTAGAATGCGGCGGCATCAGACACGCTGCGAGGTAGATCTGCAAACGCCCCTGGAGAGCTCCGAATTCGGGTAAGTAACACGTAATTTACATTCACATGCTTGCATTGCATGAAAAATGCCTTACCCGCCGCTATGTTCCTCACCAACTCAATCTCCTGAAGGGACTTATGGGCATCGGCCTTGGCAGTCTTGGCACTTTCGAGAGCCGAGGCAAGCTCGGACTCTTGAGTCTTTGAGTCACGCTCCAAACTCTCATGCTTTTCCATGAGAGCCTGGAGCTCTTGCTGAACCACCGCCACCCGCGCCTCCTGCTTTTCTCGGTCTGCCCGTTCCGCGGCCGCATTGCGTTCGGCCGCAGACACGGCCTCCTTCAGGGTCGCCACCTCGTTCGTGGCCCCTGTAGTACCCATGTTATCCTTGTTATTTTTTGTTGCAACCTAAATCCTTTTCTGTAAGGTACGAGTTCAAAGTGGTGTTACTCACCTTCTTTGTCCTGGAGCTGCTTCTTGGCGCGGCCGAGCTCTTGCTCGGACCGCTCGAGCTCCTGCTTCAAAGCACGGACCTCCGCAGTCAGTGCGGCAGAGGTCAGCAGCGCAGCCTGCAACCCATATTGACATAATTTTTTAGCAACCCTGCGTATATCTTCTTTTTTTTCAGATCCTCAGTCCGGCTTTTCTTTCCGAACACCAAACCGAGCATCCGGGGCTACTGTCTATGCGGTATTACATTGCATATTTTTTAACTTCTTACCTCAAAGCCTGATAGAAGGCTACTGCAGGCTTCGGTCAGCCCGCTCTTGGCAAGCTGTACCTTATGAATCACCGCACTCATAATAGTGCGGTGTTCTTCCTCGATGGAAGCGGTCTGCAGCGCCTCCAACAAATTGTCCGGCGCCTCCGGTTGGACGGAAGCCGCCAGCGTCACGGTCTTGCCCTTCATGCGAAGGGGCCGCAGGCCGGACTCCGGAACCACTGCGGGTTCTGATATGGAGTCCGGCACAAAGTCCGAGAGGACGCCTTGTGGCGCCTTCGGAGCCTCCCCCTGATGGGTCCCTTCTTGGGATCCCACCTCGGCGTCCTCGGTGTCGCGAGGGGTGGAGGCGGTCGGGATGGAATCTACATCCGACGAAGCCAACGACCCGCTCGATGAAGCGGGGAGATCATCATTGACCGGACTACAAGCAGCATGCGGCATCAGAATGACACTACGTGACACAGAAAGAGAAATTATAAATCACTCAGGAATCTGGATACTTACGATCTCGCTGGAGGCCTGGCCCTTGAAGGCCATTCTTGCTCGCTAACGTTGATGTTGGCGGAGCTGTCCGGGGGAATAGTCCTTCCCCTCTTGGACCCTTCGGCCTCCCCTGTTGGGGAAGCCTTCCTCTTCCTCTCTCCCTCCTCTGGGAGAGAGTCCTCTTTCTCCTCCTCGTTTTCGGGGGAGGAGTCCGCCCCGGAGTCGTCGGACACCTGAAAACGGGAACTCTTTCGAGCACCCGTGGCCTCCTTCTGGGCCTTCTTCTCCGGCACCACGTGCGGTGCCGGAACCAGCAGCCTCGCTAGATGGGTGTCTACTGGGTTTTCTGGCATGGGTGTCGGGCAGATAATCTGCTCCGCCTTCCTCATACAGTCCTGTCAAAGGAAAAGGGGAAATTAAAACCCGCATAGAGTCAAACTATGAAAAGCAAGTGTCCCGTAAAGGGGTAGAATCACTTACCTCGTCGGCTTGGCGCTGCGGGCGAAATCCGCGATCTTCAGTCGCGGATGTGGGGGCTTCGGTGCCCTTAAACAGCACCCTCCAGGCGCCTTCGTACGTCGTGTTGAAGAGCCCGCTCAGCGCCTGGTGCTGTTCCGGATTGAACTCCCACAGATTGAATGCCCGCTCTTGGCATGGCAGAATCCGGTGGACGAGCATGACTTGGACCACGTTAACCAGCCTAAGCTTCTTCACCAGCTTCTGGATACAGGCTTGGAGTCCCGTCAGCTCCTCTGACCTACCCCACAGAAATCCCTTCTCTTTCCAGGAGGTGAGCTGCGTGGGGATACCAGATCTGAACTCGGGGGCCGCCGCCCACTTAGGGTCGCGCGGCTCGGTGATATAGAACCACCCCGATTGCCACCCCTTGACGGATTCCACGAAGGCCCCTTCGAACCAAAGGACGTTGGGCATCTTGCCCAACATGGCGCCTCCGCACTCCGCTTGAGTGCCCTTCACTACCTTCGGCTTGACATTGAAGGTCTTGAGCCACAAGCCGAAGTGGGGCTGGATGCAGAGGAAGGCCTCGCACACGACGATAAACGCCAAGATGTTGAGGATGTTATTCGGCGCCGGATCATGGAAATCCAGGCCGTAGTAGAACATGAGCCCCCGGACAAAGGGGTGAAGTGGAAAACCCAGTCTGCGGAGGAAGTGGGGAAGAAAAACGACCCTCTCATGGGGCCTGGGGGTGGGGATGAGCTGCCCCTCATCGGGCAGCCGGTGCACGATGTCGCCGGACAGGTAGCCGGCGCTGCGCAGTCTTTCGATGTGCTCCTCCGTAACGGAGGAGGTCATCCACTTGCCTCCCGCTCCAGACATAACTGGTGAAGGTTGAGACGAGATGTGTGGGCTTGGGCGCTGGAGCTCGAGTACGCGGAGATGGATAAGCAAAGGAGGAAGAAGGCGTAGGTGAAAAGGTGAATCCTTATCCCTTATATGGGCGGACGAAGTCTACGCGTCCCCCACTGGCCTGGTAAAAATTCGCTTATCCCCCAAGCGTCACCATCAATGGCGCGGTTGGGTTACCCACGTCCGTATTGATGAGAATCCCGGATTAAGGGGGAACATGATCTCTGCTTCGACAAGACGTGCCAAGGAAACCGCTTCGCTAAATGCGCTGAGGTGGTAGAGTAAAAAACGATTCAAGTAATGGCTTGGTAGTGGCGTGACGTCATGCCGCAAAAAACATTAGCAGATTGAACTTGTGTATATGTTATTCTCTCTACGGTGGAATGTGGAATTTATTTTCCAGAGCCGGACACTATCCTGGTGTTCACAATCTTCTATCATTCGGAGGAGGAACCCGCCTTGCAATGCCAAGCAATATACGCGCCGGACTTATTGTCATTGAAGCCTGGTTCAGGGGCTACTGAGGGAGTCCTCGATTAGGGGGTGTTCGGATAGCTGGACTACCATCATCAGCCGAACTATCATCGGTCGGACTATCATCATCGACCGGACTCCAAGACTATGAAGATACAAGATTGAAGACTTTGTCCCGTGTCCGGATGGGACTTTCCTTGGCGTGGAAGGCAAGCTTGGCGATACGGATACGTAGATATCCTACCATTGTAACCGACTCTATGTAACCCTAGCCCTGTCCAATGTCTATATAAACCGTATGGCTCTAGTCCGTAGGACACAACAACAACAACCATTACAATCATACCATAGGCTAGCTTCTAGGGTTTAGCCTCCTTGATCTCGTGGTAGATCCACTCTTGTAAACATCCACAATATCAATATCAATCAAGCAGGACATAGGGTTTTACCTCCATCAAGAGGGCCTGAACCTGGGTAAAACATCGTGTCCCTTGTCTCCTGTTACCATCCGCCTAGACGCACAGTTCGGGACCCCCTACCCGAGATCCGCCGGTTTTGACACCGACAGGGGGGCTTTCACCATAAGCTCCACCCTCGATAGCAAATAGGAAGGCACGCTCGTCACATTCCTACGGGCAATTGTTGTTGTGTTTGCATGGCAAGCATCCGATATCCCCGGCGTTCCCAGGGAAGTGATTGAGCACCATCTTGTTGTCTGTCCTCATGCACGACCTGTCAATCAGAAGGTCAGGAAGCAAGCTTTGGAAAGGCAGGAGTTCATCATAGGAGAGATCAGGAAGTTGGAAGCGGCAGGTTTGGTGAGAGGAGTGCTCCATCCGACGTGGTTGGCCAATCCGGTGGTGGTGCGCAAGGCGAATGGGAAGTGGATGGTGTGTTTTGATTACACAGATATCAATAAGGCCTGTCCAAAAGACCCTTTCCCATTGCCGCGCATCGACCAGATTGTTGACTCCATTGCTGGGTGTGGCCTGTTGTCATTCCTTGATGCCTACTCAGGATATCACCAGATTTTCATGACGAGAGAAGACGAAGAGAAGACAACATTCATCACCCCATGTGGTACGTATTGCTTTTTACGGATACCTTTCGGGTTGAAGAGTGCTGGCTCAACCTTTGCAAGAGCAGTCCAAATTGGTTTTGAGCCCTAGCTAGATAGAAATATTGAAGCCTAAATGGATGACATAGTGGTCAAAACCAAGGACAAGGCAACACTTGTGCAAGATTTGGAAGAAAAGTTTGCAAACTTGCGCAAGATCAACCTCAATCTGAACCCTGAGAAGTGTGTCTTCGGTGTTCTGTCCGGCAAGCTTCTCATGTTCTTTGTGTCACAGAGTGGGATTGAGGCGAATCCAGACAAGATCCAGGCCAGTCAGCAGATTGAGGCGCCTAGGCGGATCAAGGATGTGTGTCGGCTCACTAGCTGTGTTGCCGCTATGAGCAGATTCATCTCCAAGTCCGTTGAGCGTGCCCTTCCCTTTTTCAAAATCTTGAAAAAGGCAGGCCCAATTGAGTGGACCCCAGAGGCCAAGGCAGCGTTGCAGGATTTGAAGAAATACCTCTCCTCCATGCCGATACTAGTTGCGCCTAAACCACAAGAGCCGTTGCTGCTGTATCTAGCGGCAACGAATCAAGTGGTCAGCGCCACACTAGTGGTGCAGACGGAGGTCGATGATGGGGCAGTGGCAATGGTAGGGCCTGGTCCCGACAAGGCGAGGCCCCCAGCAGGGCCTCACGCCGGGGAGACGAGGCCTATGCAACCAAGAGAAGTGGTGCAGAAGAAGAAGATGATGCAACATCCAGTTTACTTTGTCAGCTCCCTCTTGCAGGGGGCTAGGTCAAGGTACTCCGGTGTGCATAAATTGCTCTTTGGCCTCCTTATGGCCTCGAGGAAGCTGCGTCATTACTTCCAAGCGCCCGAGATCGCCGTCGTCACCCGCCTCCCATTGCAACGGATATTGCATAACCCGGACACGATGGGGAGGATTGTGGAATGGGCCTTGGAGCTATGGAGCTTTATTTTGAAGTTTGAAAGTACCTCGACGATCCAGAGCAAAGTCTTGGCGGAGTTCATTGCAGAGTGGACCTCGACACCTGACGAGGAGATCCAGGAGACCTCTCTCCCCAGCAAGGAAACAAGCCTCAACTGGATTATGTACTTTGACAAGGCTTTCTCGCTGCAAGGCACCGGTGCCGGTGTGCTGCTCATCGCACCCACCGGAGAGCACCTCAAGTATGTAATCCAGATGCACTTTCCCATGGGGATGTCGACGAACAACATTGCTGAATACAAGGGATAGCTTGTCGGTCTCAGGATCGCGGCAGACCTCGGGGTCAAGAAGCTCATCGTCAGGGGTGATTCACAGCTTGCCGTCAGGCAGGTCAACAAGGATTATCAAAGACTTTTGATGGAAGCTTACATGGATGACGTGAGGAAGCTGGAGGAGCATTTTGATGGTATACAAGCAGAGCATATTCCCCGAGTGGAGAACGACATCGCCAACTACATGTCGAAGCGCGCTGCCCTCAAACTACCTGTGGAACCAGGTATGTTTGTGCTTCGGTTAACTCAACCATCCGTTGAACCATCGACAGAGCAGAACAAGCAAAGGAAATCAGGCCCCGGCAAGTACTTTCCCACCGGGCTCCCAGGAGCCGCCGACAAAGATGCTGCCGTGGACACTGAGCCTGCCGTGGGGCAACTGACGCCGACGGGGCGTCAAGCCCTGGCCATAGAGACAACCGCTCCCATGGTAGAGGAAATGCCTTTAGTCCTTGTCGTCAAGCCCAAGGCTTCGGCATGGGCACGACATACCGTCCGATTCCTCCAAACAAGGGAGCTTCCTGAGGAGCAGGAAGAAGCGGAGAAAGTAGCCCATCGGTCTGCCATGTACCAGTTTGTTGACAACGTTCTCTATAGAAAAAGACCAAACAGCGTGAAATTGAAGTGCATCTCCCGGGAGGAAGGACTGGAGCTGTTGGCGGAGATACATGGAGTCATATGTGGCTCCCACATAGGGTCGAGGGCCCTTGCCAGCAAGGTTTCTTCTGGCCCACTGCCCTCCAGGATGCAACGACACTAGTAACCAAGTGTGAAGCATGTCAGTTCCATTCAAAGAAGCTTCATCAGCCAGCTCAAGCCCTTCAAACAATCCCTCTCTCCTGGCCATTTTTGGTTTGGGGGCTCGACATAATGGGCCCTTTCCCCCGCACCGTCAGGGGCTTTGAGTACTTGTACGTTGCAATCGACAAGTTCACAAAGTGGCCGGAGGTGGAAGCAGTGAGGAAGGTGACAACGCAGTCAGCCGTCAAATTCTTCAAGGGGCTAGTCTGCCATTTTGGTGTGCCAAACAGAGTCATCATCGATAACGGCATGCAGTTCACAAGCTGAACATTCATGCAATATATCGAATACCTCGGCAGCAAGGTCTGTTTGCTTCCGTGGCACACCTGCAAAGCAACGGCCAGGCGGAGAGGGCAGATGCTAAAGTGCTGCGAGGCTTAAGGATAAAGACTTTTGACAGGTTGTACAAGAGCGGAAGGCGCTGGATTGATGAGTTGCCGGCGGTTCTTTGGTCGATCAGAACGACACCAAATCGAGCCACCGGCCAGACACCCTTTGCCTTGGTATACAGGGCAGATGCAGTTATCCCCGCGGAACTCACGTACGGGTCACCTCGAGTGCTTGCTTATGATGAGCTTGAGCAAGAGCGATTGCGGCAAGATGACGCGACGCTCCTCGAGGAAGATCGCCTTGGGGAAGCTGTGAGAGCAGCATGCTACCAGCAAGCCTTGCACCGCTACCATAGCTGCAAGGTTCATGCCCGAAGCTTTGAGGAAGGCGACCTTGTTCTTCAGCGCGTTCAATCAGCCAATAATTCCAACAAGTTGACACCGAAGTGGGAAGGCCCTTATCGGGTTTATACGAGTCACCAGACCCGGCACAGTCCGCCTAGAGACCGAAGATGCCATTCAAGTGAGCAACTCCTAGATCATTGAGCATCTTCACAAGTTTTACCCATAAGGAGCGGCTTCCGGGCTCCCCGACAGACCACCTTTTGTACAAGCTTTGCCAGCAAGGCATGTAACCCACTGTACAAAGCCAGGCGCAGACCCTGAGCATAAATAAATGAAGCGCTGGCGCCCTAAGTTATAACATGCATGTTAGGGTCGATAGTGCTTAGCGGAGACTAACCCCTAGCAAAGAGGCTGAGTGTGTGTCTCTCTATTCCTTTCCGTCCTCTTTGGTTCGCAGGGTACATGGACATTTCTGCTGAGCTGTTTGGAAGAAAGAGAACGAGCCGGCGCTCCGGTCCCGGCAAGCCATGGTTGTCGGGGTCTGAAGACACAAGGGTCCAACCCCGGCAAGCCAAGGTTGCCAGGGGCTGCAGATTCAGATAAGTCCTTTATCCCCTATTATGCATTTCCATATAGAATTGGGACGTATGGAACCTTATTTTATTCCTAGGCTACCATGCTCCTTTTTCTTTGTACCCAAGGACTTTTCCTTGGGTCGGAATTTGGTTGTAGCCGCGGTGACAAGGAAGCAAGCGTAGGGCCTAACCCTACCTCACCCCTGCCTCCGCCAAGAGCGGGAGTATGGTCGAATGGAGAAAGGGGACGACAAGGCCTATTGCCGGACGACAATGTTTATATTAAAAATAGCAAGGATTCGTTCCTTGGTACGAGCTTCACTCACGCACAAAATACCCGGCAATCCACTTTTTTCATTAATATGTCCCATACAGGTATAGTTCATACAGAATGTAAATACGAGCAAGGGGATTACAAATTTGAAATTCAACTAAGGCCCGTAGGCTTACAAACTAAAAAAAGATAAGATGCCCATAATCCCTTTGTTGTCCCTCTCCCCAGGAAACGGAACAAGATGGCAAGAGGGCAAAAGGAGCGCCTAGGCGAGGTACGAGCAGCAGAAGACACTAAGATAACATCCCAGTGGTCGTCCGGAAGAGGGCTGGTGATGATGGTGCCGGGAGAAGAGCTGGAAGATGAGGCAGCGGGCTGCCAATACGCTATGAAGGCATTGGCGCCATCATACTCCGACTTGACGGCCCACCACCCGCCTTCTTCACCTTCTCCAGCGTTCCCATGCCAGCCGGCCAAGGAGGCGACCTCGAGAAGTTCAAGGAGCCGGCCCCACCCCAGAAGGAAGGGCCAGGTGCAAATGCTACAGTTGCAAGATGAACTCGAGCGCCGAGTCCCTGACATGACCACTCGGCGAAGCAGGAGGAGATGGCGACGGAGACGAAGATGACGCAGGTGTTCGACTTCCACGCCCACCTCTGCCTTGGCCACCTCGCCGACTGCGGCCCCGTCCAGCGGCCCCTCCTTGAGCGTGGCCTTCACCCTGGGCATCGAGCTCTTCCTTGACTGATGTGGCTCTCTGGCGGGAGGAGGACCTGGTCGCCTCCACGGAAGAACGGTCGCGGCCACGACCCCTCGCCATGATCGTAGGTAAGGAAGGAGACAAGGGGAGACGCAGGGAGATGCACTTCCTCCTGCCCCTAAGTCCCTTTTTTATAGTTGGGAAGGGGAGGACGAAGGATTGGCTTTGTGCCCCCAAAGAGCCCGCTCGAATCCGGCTCATTAAAGGGGCAGTGGGCGAGGCCATCGACCGCCCTCCTCGCCCAATCGAAGGCACGTGAATATCGGCCCGCGCGCCTTCCCATATCCCATGTGTCTGTCACCTACCCCACGCCGTGCATGAGGCGTACGTGGCGCAAGGGGTGGGCTTAGTGGGATACGTAGAACGATGGTTCCAATGTGGAGAGAGTAAACGAGCCGTGGCCCTGCAGTCTTGAAGGGACACGTAAGCCGCCTCTTTACTATTCACCGCGAGATGACGCACGACGGCTTCGGTCACCCCATGCACCATCCCCACGTCACGCATTCAACACGGGTCATGGGGAAGCGCAACAGGCGGAAAAGTTACTACAGTAGGAATCCGCCCTGCCTGTCTGCGCACCGTTCTAGGCCTGGCCCAACAACGTGTCGCGCTTATGTGTGGCCCAGGCCTGGGGCCTCCTATTGGTGTACCAAAATAGGGGCTCTCTTTTGTACCCATTTACTTGTGCACGACGAGTAAGAGCCGCGCCCGCGGCCACACTTAAAACAGGGCAGAGGAAGGAAGCCAGAGCCACAAGACAATCAAGAAACAAAGTGCAAGAGGGCAAGGTGGACTCCACCGGCAAGACCCTTGCCGAGGCGGCTTCCGCAGCCCCGGAAAGAGCCTTGCCGGGGCAACTTGCCAAACGCCAGCAGAGCGCGCCACCCTTGAGCCTTGGGGTTCCAACGCCGTCAACCACATTGGGACAAAGGATTGAGAGGCACCTCCATGGTGGCATGCAGATCTTTGTGAAGATCAGATAAGGACTAGAAGAAGACAATCCTCGTCAAGATCCTTGCCAAGGAAATTCACGAGACCTCCGGCAAGATCCTTGCTGGGGACGATCACAGTGCCAAGGAAAGACCCTTGCCAGGGCCCCTACTACACCCTTGCCGAGGGTGTCAGCGGGGCTGCGACCAGGCCCGCGCCCGCCAAGGCTCCACCGCCGTTCCCATGCAGCTGCCAACCCAGCCAGCCAGGCGAGCACCTGCATGGCGACATGCGGCCCCGAGACCAACTCAACAAGCACCTGCATTGTGGCATGCAGATCTTCATGAAGACCCTGCGACCACACCAGCTCAGCATCCTGCCAGCATACATGGCATTGCAGGTCGCGCTGGCCCGGACGTGTGTCGCAGCAAGGCGAAGCGGCGACAGCAAGGAGGGCACATCGGCAGCGCATTAAATGCGTTTGTCCATCGGTGCTAGAGGATAGACTCAGCCACCGCATGCACTTTCCACCTACTATGTGCCACTGTGGCATCCCCTTTTTCCTATAAAAGGAGGCCCGAGGCGTACTAGAGGGTGATTCGGCTATTTCAGCAAGTCACACATCATAGCTAGCTCAAGAACATTCAGATATACACCAAACCAGGACTAGGGTATTACACATCCTCGCGGCCCGAACCTGGGTAAACGATCCTTGTGCTGGATTTTAGACCCGCTCTTTTCACAACCCCGCGCCCGCCGACCGTAGTAGGGATTCTAGTGATCCCACAGGTGTCGTTCTCACTGACAGACTAGAAACTTTGGATAAAAATTTCAGATCCCATCAAAATGTGGGAATTTCTTTGAAGTCTATTTTGAGCGGTTGGTTGAAATTATTACTTGTTGTCCTAGCTAGAAACTGGGATGTACTTTTAACAAACTGTAAATGGGTTGTAGTAAATTCCATTAGAATTCAAAAATGGGTTGTACATTCTTACAAATCGCAAATGGGCTATATCTTCTCTGCCAGACACTTGTGGTCCTTCTAAGTTGATGCGGCGCCTAAAAAAAACTAAGTTGACGCGTATGCAAGGCTATATCAACTTATAGTCAACTCACGGTTCTAGCAGCTGTGGCTGTTGGATTTTCATCCAACGGTTGTCGTGCTTCTTCTTCAATCTCGGATATTCTTGCTTCAGTTGCCCAAAATACCATTCCTCCCCCTAACATCTGGGGCACACCATTTCAGAGGCTGGCATGTGGTCCTACTAAGTTGACACGATTCTAGCTTCGGTGACCGTACAATGTCCATCCAATGGCTGTAGTGCTTCTTCAACCTCTAGTCTTCTTGCTCCAGCCGCCCCAAGCAGCACCGGTCGTGCCGCGTGCTCCTGCCTCCCGTGGCCGGATGTGGTGCCGCAGAGGACTCACCATCCCCTACTAATGCCACCGCTGGCCAGGCCATCCCTCTACTCACAAATACCCCATGTTATTCTGCAGTGACGGCAGACTCACACCGCAGCCGAACCAATGTACCCTCGTACTCCTCTCCGTGTGGGCTTCAACTGTCGCAGCTTCCCTGGCTCCGCATCGTCCCCTTCCTAGGCCTCGCCGTCGTCCACCGCCCTGGTAGTCTCAGCGCGGCGTGGTCAACGTGGTCAAGGAACGAATTCCATCGAAAGAGTACTGTACGTGGAGAGGCTGGCAGCTGGGTCCACAGCAGCCGCAAGGAAGTATCTCCTTATTACGCGCAAAATAATTATTCCTCCACCTGACAGCAGGGACCCACCGGACGAGCCACCGTATTTCATGAAAAAAATGTTTCCCCCTTGACTGCTGGGACCCACTAGCTACATCTTTGCGCGCAAGGAAGTGCATTCATATTACGGGAAAAAAATGATTCGCCCCCTGACTGCTGGGACGCACCAGCTACATCTTTGCACGCAATGAAGTGCCTGACAGTCGAGACCCACCTAGTCAAAGCGTACGTAGCATTGTCATTCTGGTCGCGAACGTGTACGTACATACTAGTCGATGTAGAGGCGCGCATGTGTCGTAGTAGAGGCGCGCATGTGTCATAGTAGAGGCGCGCACGTAGCATGTACACGTACATACAGCGGTCAGGGTGAAAGATAGAAAATACCGCCAAGTACGTACATACGGGCGGTGTCTCCAACGCCTACTCGCGCATACGTACGGCCAGGGCTCGTGTACATGGCTGGGTCGGAATGGAGAAACTACGTCGTCATCATGTTCATGGGGAGCCAACCTACTATGTCGGCACAAAATGCATCGTCGTGTTCATTGGGAGGGCTTGGACGGAACAGCCGAGGGAAACGAGGCCTGGCGTACCACAGAACGGAGGAAACGGCCTTGTGTTCGACCGACCACGATCGAAACGGGATCCTGTTCATCCGGAGGGGTCTGTCGTACTACAAAACGGAGGAAACAGACTTCTGTTGGACCTCCTACGGTAGAACCGGGGTCCTGTTGATCGGGAGGGGTGTGGCGTACCACAAAACGGAGGAAACAGACTTGTGTTGGAGCGCTACTGTAGAAACGGGGGTCCTGTTCATTGGAAGGGTTGCTACGTCTTGATCTTGCGTTGGTTTTCCTTGAAGAGGAAAGGGTGATGCAACAATAGTAGCGTAAGTATTTCCCTCAGCTTTTGAGAACCTAGGTATCAATCCAGTAGGAGGATCCTCAAATGTCCCAAGCACCTACACAAACAAACAAAGAACTCGCAACCAACGCAATAAAGGGTTTGTCAATCCCTTCAAGGACACTTGCATAAGTGAGATCTGATAGAGATAATATGATAATATAAATATATTTTTGGTATTTTATAATATAGATTGGAAAAGTGAAGATGCAAATAAAAGTAGATTGAAAGCTTATATGATAAAAGATAGACCCGGGGGCCATAGGTTTCACTAGTGGCTTCTCTCGAGATAGCATAAGTATTACGGTGGGTGAACAAATTACTGTCGAGCAATTGATAGAAAAGCGAATAATTATGAGATTATCTAGGCATGATCATGTATATAGGCATCACGTCCGTGACAAGCTGACCGACTCTTGCCTGCATCTACTACTATTACTCCACACATCGACCGCTATCCAGCATGCATCTAGAGTATTAAGTTCATAAGAACAAAGTAACGCATTAAGAAAGATGACATGATGCAGAGGGATAAACTCATGCAATATGATATAAACCCCATCTTTTTATCCTTGATAGCAACAATACAATACATGCCTTGCTGCCCCTGCTGTCATTGCGAAAGGACACCGCAAGATTGAACCCAAAGCTAAGCACTTCTCCCATTGCAAGAAAGATCAATCTAGTAGGCCAAATCAAACTGATAATTCGAAGAGACTTGCAAAGATAACTTAATCACACATAAAAGAATTCAGAGGAGATTCAAATATTTCTCATAGATAAACTTGATCATAAACCCACAATTCATCGGATCTCGACAAACACACCGCAAAAAGAGTTACATCGAATAGATCTCCAAGAAGATCGACGGGAACATGGTATTGGGATCCAAAAAGAGAGAAGAAGCCATCTAGCTAATAACTATGGACCTGCAGGTCTGTGGTAAACTACTCACAACTCAGCGGAGGGGCTACGGTGTTGATGTAGAAGCCCTCCATGGTCGATTCCCCTCTGGTGGAGCGCCGACGAAGGCTCCAAGATGGGATCTTGAGGATACAGAAGGTTACGATGGTGGAAATAGTTTTTCATGGTCGCCTTTGATGTTCTCGGGGTACGTGGGTATATATAGGAGGAAGAAGGAGGTCGGTGGCCGCCCAAGGGGCCACGAGATAGGGGGCGCGTCCTCCGCCCTCGTGGCCGCCTCGACTGCTTCTTGACTTGCACTCCAAGTCCTCTGGATCATGTTCGTTCCAAAAATCACGCTCCCAAAAGTTTCATTCCGTTTGGACTCCGTTTGATATTCCTTTTCTTCGAAATACTGAAATAGGCAAAAAAACAGAAATACGGGCTGGGCCTCCAGTTAGTAGGTTAGTCCCAAAAATGATATAAATGTGTAAAGTAAAGCCCATAAACATCCAAAACGGGTAATATAATAGCATGGAACAATAAAAAATTATAGATACGTTGGAGACGTATCAAGGGGTGTGGCATACCGCAAAACGGGACTCCACGGGGTACTGTTCATCTCCACCATCGACCTCCTCCAGCCTCCATGGGCTACTGTTCATCCACCGTCGACCTCCTCCAGCCTCCACCTGCAACTGTTCATCCACAGGCTCCTATTCATCCAGCCTCCACTGCGCGCTCCTCCACCGGCTACTGTTCAACTAGCCCTCTCCACGAGGTCCTGTTCAACCACCCCTCCACGGGCTACTGTTCATCCTGCCCTCCACCGGCTACTGTTCAACCAGCCCTCCACCAGCTACTGTTCAACCTTCCCTCCACGGGGTCCTGTTCATCCAGCCCTCCACGGGTTCCTATTAATCCACGCCCAACCG
>NC_041383.1:58463794-58473960 GCF_002162155.2 Triticum dicoccoides
ACATCGGTCGACTTCAGTTAGCAGCAGTAGTGAAGGAATCGCTCGATCGCTCGGGTTCAATAACTCGTAGCCTGTAGTGCAATCGCTCGGGTTCAGTTAGGTGAATGCCTCGCTCTGGTTTAGTTAGAGCCCAACACCTTGCACCCACGCGCGAACGTGTATGAGAGAATGTCATGATATTTTCCTCGTCCTCGCTTCTACCACGGTTTTTCCGTCATGGATGGCCCAAAGAATGTCATGCAGTTGCGTCTCCAGCCCGCCCAGGACGAAAAGCCTATTTTTTGTCATGATTTTTTGTCATAGAAGTAGGAGCCCACCACATCTATGATGATACTGGGTTTTGTCACAATTATCGTCATAGAAGTGTCATAAGTGCGACAGAAAAAAAAATCATTTGGCCCAAAATGTCAAAGATGTGTCTTTTTTTGTAGTGAATGTTAACTACAACCGGGTTAACATCCACCAAAAATAGCAAATGGTAAGAAAACGGCAGCATCTGCAGTGATATCTTCAATGCGAAAGAGTAGCATAGTAGCAAAGGGACATATTAAAAATGGATACAATTGTTAATTGCAATAGGCTTAACAACATCCTAATTCATGTTTTGTAAGTTTGTAGCCATTGAAATACAATTGTTTAAAAATGGATACAACTGTTAACTGCAACATGCTTAATGGCCACTGAAACCGGTACTGATAAAAATGCAATTGGCAGAGTTAAACATCACAATGCAGGTGCTACCAGAGCAGATAATGGCCTAGTTGTCTATAAAAAGGTAAGGAAAATGGATAAAACGTGTTAGGCATGTTTACTACAAGATTCTTAAAACATCGACCGTACAAAACATAGCCATTAATTGCAACTGGTATTGGTAAGATTAAACTGGAGAGTTCATACTTGGTAAGTCCTGATAGGTAGTTGCTGGGGCCCTTCATCTTGGCCAGAGCCCGCCCAAAGTCGGCGGCGGGCGGAGGCAAGCTCTTCCTCTGGGTCGAAGCATGGATCGGTGCCACCGACATGTGTACCTACAAGAAGCAAGTAAATGTTAGAAGCCAAATTGCAATTGCACAAATGATGTAAAATACTGTAAGACATGGGATACAGCTAACCTCGACGGCAAACAACATCATCGCCCGTTATGGCCCTGCGTAAGTACATGGATAGGCATGTTAAATACAACAAGGTTAGCATCCACTAAAAATAGTAAATAGGCAGCATCTCTAGTATATCTTCATTGCGGAGAGTAGCATGGTAGCAAAATTTGTTGTTGTTATTGGTGAAATTGAACTAAACAATTGGTACTTGAACATCACATAGTGTGCAGTACTGAAATAAACAAGGCACAGACATGCTTAATACATCAACTCTACAAAACATAGCCATTGCAAGTGGTATTGGTAAGATTTAGCTGGTCAGATCATACTTGTTAAGTCCTGGGGGGTAGTCGCCGGGGCACTTCTTCTGGGCCAGTGCTTGCACCATGTCGGCGGTGGCGGAGGCGAGGTGTTCCTCGGGGTCAACACGCACAACGGCCAACATGCCATGGACCGCCATCAGCTCCTCGACCTCCACGTGATATGTGGTTGGGCTTACGCAATGATGCTCTGGGGGTAGGGACGGTGGGGATTTGGAGGCATGAGGATGTTTCGCAGGCGCCATTTAAGCAATCAGGCCGGGGCCGTGATAGAGATCGGTGGGTTACCTGACTAGATCTAAGCAGAACGTAGATGTGGTTGAAGCTGTGGTTGCAGCGGCAGCGGTTTGAGCTGCTGGTAGGGGAGCCGCGGGGGCAGTGGGGGGTGGGGGGAGATACCAAGGAAATTTGATGGGTGGGGATGTGGTTGGAGGAATAAATTCTGAAATCGCGCGCCTAATAAAAATTTCGCTGCGAAACTTGAAACTTGGGCCGGGGAAACACACAACAGAGACGAAGCGCGTAAAATACTTGTGTGCGATAAAACAGAAAATTGGCAGTTCCCATCTCCAAAAAAAATGTACACATGTAGTTGATTTTTTCGGTCAATGGTACGCCTGGTTTATTAGGAACCATCGCACAGGTAACAGACTTATGGATCACTAACACAAAAAAACGCACACGGGTACGGCATAGAAAACGAGTGTTTTGTGATCTTCTAATGATTAAAGAAAAAAAGCGCGCACGGTCACACATGCTAAAAGGATGCTCATTGTACGTTAATACTACAAACTTAAAGTACTACTGGTAATTTGCTCTAATACTACAAACTTAAACTACCTCTCGCATGCTGCCATCGGGGCATGCTGACAAGATGTCGTCATTCTCCTTCCCGGCCTTGTAGGAGGCAACCAACCGTGCTTCGATCTCCGCCAGGCTCTCCTCATCACGGTGTGCGACCTCTTCTTTCTTGCGGCGGCGGGACTCTCTTTTCTTGACTGCTTTCTGCCTTTTCTGATCCTCCTGTGTGGCTTTGGCCACTTCTAGATCCACCGCGCATTCGGCCATGGCAACTTGAAAGTCCACGCACATGATTGTGTGGCCGCCGGCGGCGATGAACTCGGCACGGTGAGATGCCATAGCTTCCTTACCATGTGTGCAGTCGCGGGCGGCGGCGCCGCGGGATTTCATCGCTTCCTTACCAGTTACTATGCATCGCGGTGCCATGGACGACGCTTGGAGAGAGCTCTGGGACGGAGGGGCCGGGCAGCTGTACGGTGCGGTGGTTTTTAAGAGCTCAACGATAGATGACAAAGGAAATTTGTCTTCCCTTACAATTTTGCTCGTTCGTTATCACACACGGTTCATCTCGGTCTCTTCCGAAAACAGTGTGCGCTGAGGCTATTGTGTGTTGCGTTATGATTGGCCGGAACCCCAGCCACGCGGATCGCGCGTGTGCACTTTAGGATGAGCCGCGATCGAATGGTAATCCATGTCCCTCACATCACATCCGTGCTGCTGTAGCTGGATTGGATTTATATGCGCTAAATGCCTAGAAAATGCACATAATCCCTTAAATATGGTAAATGAGCCCGGAAAAATGCCAAATTTGAACACAGTGATTTGCAGGTTGTATGTTCTTCATAGAAAAAACTACAGGGCAAAGAACAAAGAAAATTTGGATTCCCTTTCAATTTTGGTGATTTCCCTCTCAAAAGCATGGAACTTCCCTGATGATGGTTCGATTTATGAAGGGCGTGCATGACAACATAAGCCAAACCTTCTCAATTTTCACCAGGTCATGGTGAGGTCATACCATGGCACCATCCCAAGCGTCTTGTTTTTCAATCATTTATTTCATTTTTTCTATAGTTGAAAACCCAATAAACAATCGTTTGTGGTTGACTATTGCCACACATTTCATCGAAATATCTGTCCATTCCTTGTAAAAGGCATGAGAATTTACTAAATGGTACGAGCATCATTTTCCAGACCTTTCTTGTGCACCCTTTGATGCACTGGTTGTTTGAACTTGAATTATGTGCATTAATGCCTAGAAAATGCTCATAATCCCCTAAATATGGTAAATGAACCCGGAAAAGTCTCAAATTTGAATGTGGTGATTTGCAGGGTGCATGTTCATCTTAGAAAAAAAACTCATGGACAAAGGAGAGAGGAAGTTTGGATCCCCCTTCAGTCCTGATGATTTCCCTCTCGAAACCATGAAACTTCCTTGGTGATGGTTCGATTTATGAAAGGCATCCAAGACGACATAAGGACAACATTCTCAAATTTTTACCAGGGCATGGTGAGGCCATTCCGTGGCACCACGCCAGGCGTCATGTTTTTCAAGCATTTATTTCATGTTTTGTATAATTGTTATCCAGTAAATGACGCGCTTATATGGTTGTCTATTGTGACACATTTCCTTGAAATATCTGTCCATTCCTTGTAAAAGGCATGAGAATTTACTAAATGGCACGAGGATGGTTTTCCAGACCATTCTTGTGCATCTGTTCATGCACCAATTGTTCGAATTTGAATTTTGTGCATTAATGCCTAGAGAATGCAAATAATCCCCTAAATATGGTAAATGAACATGGAAAAGTGTCAAATTTGAACATGGTGATTTGCAGGGTGTATGTTCATCATAGAAAAAAAACTCATGGACAAAGGATAAAGAAAATTTGGATCCCCTTCAATCTTGGTGATTTCTATGTCGAAACCATGGAAATTCCTTGGTGATGGTTCAATTTATGAATGGCGTGCATGACGACATAAGGATAACATTCTAAAAATTTTACCAGGGCATGGTGAGGCCATACCATGGCACCACGCCAGGCGTCATGTTTTTCGAGCATTTATTTCATTTTTTGTATAGTTGTTACCTAGTAAACGACGCGTTTATGGTTGACTATTGCCAGACATTTCCTTGAAATATCTGTCCACTTCTTGTAAAAGGCATGAAAATTTACTAAATGACACAAGGATGGTATTCCAGACCGTTCTTGTGCACATTTTTATGCACCTATTGTTAGAATTTGAATTATGTGCATTAATGCCTAGAGAATGCAAATAATCCCCTAAATATGGCAAATGAACACGGAAAAGTGTCAAATTTGAACGTGGGGATTGGCAGGGTGTATGTTCATCATAGAAAAAAACTCATGGACAAAGGACAAAGGAAATTTGGATCCCCCTTCAATCTTGGTGATTTCCCCCTAGAAACCATGGAACTTCCTCGGTGATGGTTTGACTTATGAAAGGCGTGCATGACGACATAAGGAAAACATTCTCAAATTTTTACCAGGGCATGGTGAGGCCATACCATGGCACCATGCCAGGTTTCATGTTTTCCAAGCATGTATTTCATTTTTGTATACATTAATTCCGGGTTTGTTTCGCCTTTTTTATACATTAATTGAATTTCTGGGCATTTAATGTGCATAATTCAAATTTGAACTACAAGCACATGCTCTAGTGCATCAAAGTTGGTTGAAAAATCATATGTGTGTCCTTGGGTGAATTTCTAGGTCCCATGCAAGAAATGGGAATGAAATTCAAACATCTGGGCGTCGTGGCTCGGCCGAAAAGATTGAGAAACTTGGTTTTTTAATTCATGTAAATCCAAAACACACCTGAAAATCATGAAACTTGGCATGGTGTCATGACATGGCATAGACATGTTGTGCTAATTGTTTTGGCCGAATTGGGACAAGCTTTGCTATAAGTTGCTTGCAAGCCGGAGCTTCTCTCAAGAAGGCTCATGGTTCCGACAGGGAATGTATCACCTCCATGCGCGAAACGACATGCGTACACTGCCTCTCCCGCCTTAATTTGTTTACACTAGCAAATTAGACCAAATAGAAGTATTGTGCTAAATTTTGGAATTATTCCGGGTTTGTTTGGCCTTTTTTGTACATTCACTACTAGGAAAAAGGCTATAGATGATATGGCCACTAATGGCGCACCAGGCATGTGGTGCGCGACTACTATATAGCAGTGGCGCACCATGTGTTGGTGTGCCATTAGTGTGAAAGACACTAATGGCGCACCAGACACATGGTGCGCCACTAGTAACATTTTTTTCCAAAAATACTAATGGCGCACCAGCCACACAGTGTGCCACTATTAACAATTTTTTTTCCAAAAATACTAATGGCCCACCAGGGAAGAGTGCGCCATTACTAGTTTAAACTAGTAATGGCGCACCAGCCACATAGTGCGCCACTACTATATTTATTATTATTATTATTTGGCAAAACTACTAATGGCGCACCACTAGCTGGTGCGCCATTAGTAACCAGGGTTACTAATGGTGCATTTGTAGGTGGCGCGCCATTAGTAACCTGGGACCAGCTAGATATTTTGGACATCCACACCTACCCAATCACTTTCCCCACTTCATTCTCTCCACCTGTTCCTCCAAGCTTGTCTCAGCAGCCTCCTCCTCCTCACCTCATTTGCACCATATATAGATTCATCCAAATTAAGTGGTTAAATTACCTTTTTTATAGGTAAGTAAGGGGAAAGCTATCTTTATGTTGTACATCTACTTTTTTTCTCCCTCCAAAAACGTGCACATGCACTTTTTATGGCCTAGCTAGATCTATGTATGTTTGTGGTGTTGCATATGTTTGTGGCGTTGCATATATGTTTGTCTTTGTAGGTACCGGTATTTGAAATGCGATAGTTGCCAATATTTTGCCGGAATGTTGATTCATTTCCGTTTCGGCGAGAATTTTGGCACTATGCATTCTTTTTGGTCCTATTTTTAGGAAAAGTCATGCAAAAATGTTTCTTGGTTCTAAAATATCATTTTGCTCTACCCCGCAGGCGACCATGGTCCGCACGATGACCGAAGGCATCGTGAATAGGTTTTTGAGCTCCGTGAAGGCCGATATGCTTCAAAAGAACGAGACGGAGATAAGATGTCCGTGTCGAAGATGCAAGCTAAAGAGCCTTATTGCGGACCCAGATTCCTAGCAGGTGCGTGACCACCTGCTCTTGTGTGGTTTCATGGATGGCTATCGGTGGCAAGGTGATGAAGATGACTATGAAGTCATCCATGGGGGCCAGGAAATAAATGAGGAAGGGCAACAAGACAACCACCGTGGCTCGGGCGGGCGAGAAGACGAAGAATCTCGAGGACATGATCACGAGGTGATGTTGTACACAGTCATCATGTAGAAGATGCAGGACATGATGATGAGGAAGATCAAGACGAAGGGCATGATCATGAAGATGAAGATGCCGGAGCAGACGACGATGGACCATCGATGGGCTGGGTGCATGACCCTCATATTCAAGAGCTGCTTTTCAAGCAGACGGATAATGCAAGAGCTGCCGCCCGAGAGAAAGCCAAGCTGGATCAACTAGAGATAGACGTGGTTACTCCATTGTATGAAGGATGCAGGCCCGAGGATAACCGCCAGAAAGTAACGCTCATGGATCTGGAGATGAAGGTAAAACACAAAATGACCGACGCATGCTTCCAAGAGAACATGTCATTATGGCACGAACGTCTTCCCAAGGGGAACAAGTGCCCGACCAGTTTCGAGGACGCAAAGAAAATCGTGTGTCCTCTGGATTTACCGCACGTGAAATACCTTGTGTGCATGAACAATGGCATCTTTTATCGGGACGAGCACGTGGACTCTACCATATGTCCGGTGTGCAGCGTCACTTGATACAAGAAGAGGAAGAAAGCTCCTCGAAAAGTGGTGTGGTACTTTCCGATCACTCCTCGTCTGCAACGGTATTTCGCGGACCCTAAGGTAGCAAAGCTCCTGTGTTGGCACGCAGATAGGGAGGAGAAGAAGCGAGAAAATGACGCAAATGATCCGGAGATAAATAAAAAAGACAAGATGCTGAGTCACCCTAAGGATGGGAGCCAGTGCAAGCGTTGAACTTCGAACACCCAGAATTTGGGAAGGATCCAAGGAACATCATGCCGGACGCGAGCACCGATGGAGTCAATCCGTTTGGCATCCAGAGAAGCACACATAGCACTTGGCCTGTGTTTGTGTGGATGTACAACCTTCCCCCCTAGTTGTGCATGAAGAGAAAGTACATTCACATGAGTATGCTAATTGAAGGGACAAAACAACCAGGGAACGATGTTGTGGAAAAGAGGAGCTAGACACGTTGTGGGGCTGCTAAAAGAGGAGCTAGACACGTTGTGGAAATTGCCGGCCAATACGTGGGACGCCGCAGAGAAAGAATATTTCCCTATGAGAGCCGCACTGCTCATGACGGTGCAACTATCTTGGTTACGGATATGTCGCGGGGCACGTGGTCCACGGATTTTCTGGATGCGTCAGGTGCATGGATGACACAACGTATCGCCAGCTAGATAGAGATTCTGGGTCTTCGAAAACCGTGTTCATGGGACATCGAAGGTGGCTTCGCGATGATGACCCGTGGAGAAAACGCAAGGATCTATTCGATGGTGAAACTGAACCCCGAAAACGCCCGCGTGCGAGGAGCAGCGAGGAAATAGACGAGCTGTTGAAAAATTGGAAAGATTGCCCACTGCCGGGAAAGAAGCAAAAGGCGCTAGAGCCGGGAAAGAAGTGAAAGGCGCCAGAGCCGCTGCTAAAGGTATGGAAAACGAGGTATGTTTTCTGGGACTTGCCGTACAGGAAGATCCACCGTGTGCCTCATATCCTTGATGTCATGCATATCACGAAGAACGTGTGCGAGAGTCTGCTTGGTACCCTGCTCAACATGCCAGAGAGGACCAAAGATAGGCCGAAAGAAAGGGTAGACTTGACATCAATGGGCATCAGGGAGGAGCTTCATGCTAATGATGATGATGATGAGGCAAAGGAGGACACCGAAAGTCGTTGCAAAGGCAAACAGGCCAAGAAGACCGGAAACAACTTCCCTCTCGCGTGCTTCACTCTAAGTCAGGAGGAGATCGATCAGTTTTTCACCTGCCTCATAGGAGTAAAACTTCCTTACGGTTACGCGGGGAAGATAAGCAGATACCTAGACTCAGCGAAGCAGAAGTTCAGCGGGATGAACTCTCACGACTGTCACGTGCTGATGACGCAGATAATTCCAGTTGCAATCCGTGGGATCATGGACGCACATGTCCGTGAAACGCTATTTGGCCTATGAAACTTTGTCGACGTCATCTCTCGGAAGTCGGTTGGCGTGAGGCAACTCAGAAGGCTACAGGAAGAGATCATGGTGATACTATGCGAGCTTGAGATGTACTTCTCGCCCGCATTCTTCGACGTTATGGTGCATCTGCTGGTCCATATCGTGGAGGATATCATCCAACTTGGGCCGACATTCCTGCACAGCATGATGCCTTTCGAAAGGATGAATGGTGCCATCAAAGTATACATTCACAACATGTCACGTCCATAGGGAAGCAAAGCCAGGGGCTTTCTGACCGAAGAGTGCATCTCCTACTGCACGAATTATCTAGGCATCAAGAACCCCGTTGGTCTGCCCGTCAACACGCACCTCGGCAGGCTCGCTGGATGGGGTCACCGTGAGGGTCACCGCAAAATGCATGTCGACTTCGAGGGTCTACTCGCCGAGTTTGAAAGAGCAAACCTAGTCGCGCTACAACACATAGACGTGGTCAATTCTTGGGTGGTAGAGCACAAAACCTTTATTGAGAAGACGTACAATGACCGAGGCCAATAGAGGACGGACGGAGATATAATCAAAGAGCACAACTCATGTTTCACGCGTTGGTTCAAGCAGAAGCTTTTGTCGTACCCTTTACATGAGGATTCTTCCGTAGAAGAACAACTCATATTCGCCTTCTCATAGGGCGCCGAGCACAACCTGATGATGTATGAGGCGTACGATATAAACGGCTACACATTCTACACCGAGGGAAAGGACATGAAGAGCGATGTTTATCAGAACTCCGGGGTAACAATGGAATCCTACACCGGTAACGACAAGGACAGATACTACGGAAGGACCGAGGAGATCTGGGAGCTGAGCTACGCTGGAGAGAAGGTCCCGATGTTCCGTGTCATATGGGCCAAGAGTGTCATAAAAGAAGACCGGTATTTCACCACCATGGTTATATCCGAAGCCAAATACAAGACCGCGGGCGCAAACGTCACCGTGAAAAATGAGCCATGGAAACTGGCTTCCCAAGTGGACCAATGCTTCTTCATTACCGACCCGTCAAAGCCCAGTCGTGTTGTCGTGAGGAGAGGCAAAAGGAAGATCATCAGAATGGATGGAGTCGCCAATGAGCAAGACTTCGACAAGTACGGCGACCCGAATATGGAACATGACGACAACGATGAAGTACCAGTATACACCACAAGAAGAAGCAGGACCACCCTACCTAAAGGACGTCCGTTCAAGAGAAGAACTCCATTTACGAACAATAAGGGCAAGAAGATTGTGAACAGATAGCTAGCTAAGATCGATTGTTTTTTATTGTAGCCTTCATTTCTTGATTGTATTTCATGGGCACTTTTTGAACTCATGGATATTTTTAAATTTCATGGGCACTTTTTGAATTCATGAATATTTTTTCAAATATTGATGATATTTTTTCATATTCAATATGAAAAAATATTGAATATTCATGAAGACACTCGATCTCGATCCCCCTCCATCTCGATCGCTATCCCACCTCGCCAGATCCCCCTCGCCGCCGAGCACCCCCCGCACCCTCTCCCCCGCTCCACCGCCGCCGCCGACCCACCGCACCTCCCCCGCTCCACCGCCGCCGATGACCCCTCGCAGCCTCCCCCGCTCCACC
>NC_041383.1:58474169-58474756 GCF_002162155.2 Triticum dicoccoides
GCCGCCGCTGACCCCCTGCACCCTCCCCCGCTCCACCATCACAAATGAATGCAACTAAAAATCCAAAAAAACAAATTTGATTATATTTTCAAATAACAAATTTGATGATATCTTCAAATAATAAATTTGATGATATTTTTTCACATTCATAAATATTTTCAAATAACAAATTTGATGATATTTTAAAAAAAAATATTACTGTTTCATATTCATATTCATTTTCTAAAAACTTATTAGATGCAACAACAAATAAAAAAACATTACTTATGGCGCACCTCTGGCTGGTGCACCATTGCTATCTAAAAAAAAGATTACTAACGGCGCACCGCTCGTGGATGCGCCATTGCTATCGGAAAAAAAACATACTAATGGCGCACCGCTAGTGGGTGCGCCATTGCTAAGCCTTCCCCCCACAGTAAAAACCCCAATCTCCACATTTCTCTCTAAGCCCTCCCCTGCCTCATCTCACCCGCGCCGCCCCCGTTCTCGCCATCCCCGCCGTACCCGACCACCACCGCCCCCGTGCTCGCCGTCCCCGCTGCACCCGACCATCACCACCCCCGTGCTCACTGCCCCCACCGCACCCA
>NC_041383.1:58475212-58489565 GCF_002162155.2 Triticum dicoccoides
CAGTGCCCCCTCCCCCACGGCCCCGCCTACGTCAACTTCATGCTCGCCGTCCATGATAGTATTACTTTTTATCTCAGTCCTTGTGGTGATGTTTGTGTGTTTGGGGTTAAACATTTGGGGCACCAGAGACTCATCATTGGCCAAGAACAGATGTCAGTCATTAGCTTCAGAATGGTAGCATATTTTCAGTCATTAGCTACAGTCATTAGCTTCAGTCATTAGCCAAGCTGTCATAATATTTTCATTCAAAAACCATGGAAAAACACTCATCCAAGTTTCCAGAATGGCAGCATATTTTCAGAATGAAACAAAACAAAGTTCCCTATACATACATATATGGCTTTGCCACAATAGTACACTAGAGTGAAAGAAGAAGCATAGGCTTAATTGAGCAGTGGAGTTCTTGTTACCTTGTTTGTTTGTCCTCGTTAGTTACATGTATCTCTCTGTTTGTGTTTCTGCGTAATAGGTTCGATCATGGTTGGAGGAAAATTGAGGCGTTTGTTGGCTCCAAGACAGTGATACAGGTATATACATGTGCTCTGCTTACTTGTTTGGTTTGCAATAGTTATCTTCTGACAAAGTATGCTTAGTTGTTTGGTTTGCAACCCATATTTTATAGTTGATAATACATTTCCAGATCTGCTTGGTTGCAATCTTTTATCTGAACGCGGTCATTATAAGTTTATAGCTTTCCCACTGTCGGGCTTTTTCCAATAAGTAGATGCACTTGCTCCATTCTTACATATTTGTCCCTGACGAACGCGGTCATCAAGTCTACTTCCATGTTGCTGCTAGTAGTAACCTGACAGCACAGCCATACTTAGACCTTTAGAAGGTCAATCTTCGGTTTACTTGACTTTTGAGCCTGCTAGTAGTTTACTTCCATGAGTTGTTTTATTGACATGGCACATTTGCAATGGAGTTTTATATATCTTTAGCCACTGTTCATTAACATCAAGTCAACAACAACATCAGTAAAATTCAGTTAACAACAACATCAGTAAAACTCAGTTAATTAATTGAAGAAGAAAAGAGAGAAAGTAGAGAGCAAGAAGAGTACATGCATTAACTGAAATGTTTTACTTTAAACTTGCAAAATTGCAGTACTCCCTAAAACTACTGCAAGCAAGAACTACTGTTGGAGAGCACTACTGTAGGGATATTCTCTAGTCTACTGAAACTTGCAGTACTGCAATTTACTCCAGGGATACTATAGTTCTTTGCAAATTCTCTGCTCTACTCCACTACATGCACTGCAATACACTACTCCACTGCATGTTTAATCAGTTAACAGAAAAAGGAACAGAACAAGCAAATGTAAGAAAAGAAGAGAGCTTGTACTGCAAGTACATCATCAGGCAGTTCACCAGAGATTTTCAAGTTAGAAATACTCCTAGGGGTAGATGAAGAGAGAATATCATGAAGGAACAGTTTAGTTTTAATTAATGGAAAAGTTGCATTTACTTGTAATTAAAGGAACAATTTCAGTTAATTATAAATATTCAATAGCAGCAGTGGCAAGCAGTAGCAGTAGCAGTAGATGCCAAATTTTGATATGCATGCATGCATTCTTTTCTTGTTTATATTCATTCTTGTAAACTGAACATGATCATCTATCTATCTATCTATCTACCTGCTTAAGTATGTATGTATGCATTGTATTTTTATTTCCTTTGGAAAGTAAAGTTTATTTTCTGGATGGCTGGCATGATGGCTCATGGATCCCTCAGTTGCAGCTGCAGCTGGAGCTCAATCTGATCTCATCTGAAATGACTCTATAAATACAGAGTGTAGTTAGTTACAGAGTAGCAGAATAGTTGCTGGATGCAGTTACTTGCATGGGCCTGGCTGATGAAGAAAAACTTTATATATATTCATACTGATGTTGACTCTATAAATCAAACTTATTGGACATGTTTTACGTGTTGATCCATCAACTGATCACATTGAGAAAGACCATCGTGTCTCCGACCATTTTGCAAAGGTCATGTCTCCGACCATCGTGTCGTGATGATTTTGCTGGTACCCCGAGAGGCCCTTGAGTTTTCCGGAATGTCGATTAACTTCCGTTCCGGCAAATTCGGGTAGTCCATATGTCCTATTTTCAGCAAAGGTCATGCTGAAATTTTCCGTGAATTTTAGCATGACTTTGCTAAAAATAGGACATATGGGGTACTTGCGACTAATGCATGGGTCGGGGTATCTTAGTACTTAATTAAGTAGGATCAACAGCCCCACCATTCTTGCTGCATTAAACCATAGGTGGCAATAGAGCCAAGTGATTAGGCCCAACTTAGAATTCTCCTTCCCTTTTCTTGATAGGGTATATTATTAGAAGATACCCATATATATCAGTCAACCTAGGGTGCCTCGTCATCGATAAACCCAAAATGATGAAAACTTAACTTAGCATTTAGGGTGCCTTAGCGTCGACAAACCCTAAATGATAAAACCTTGGCTTTTAGGGTGCCTCGGTGTCAATAAGAACCAAAATGATGAAAGCTTAGGCTTTTAGGGTGCCTCGGCGTTGACAAACCCTAAATGATAAAAGCTTAGCTTTTAGGATGCCTCGGTGTCGACAAACCCTAAATGATGAGACCATGATCTTGTTCCTTGACAATAACCAACTTTTTTACCAAACTTTTTTCCTATTTAGAGCGAAACATGTCCCACAACAATGAGGCCGGCGGTTCGGGTAGCAAGCAATTTTGGGAGCTGTCCCAGGAGATGAAGGAAGAACCTCAGCGCTATGAGGATGCCGCGGAAGACACCAATCCTGACTGCACAACACCTAGTGGCATCGGGGATGACACCACTAATGGTGCCGCCGAGGATGCCACCACTGATGATGGTAGCGCACGCACAGGTGGCAGCCAACCGACGAGGCAACGGAAGGACCGGCGCCCGAACGTGCTCGGCACCGTCTAGGAGGAATTTACTGAAGTGAGCTCCGACGGTGCCCCAAGAATTAGTCAAGGGGTACTCGGTTCAGCTCGGGTGCATTCTCCGGAGCACCATCTCGATCAACACCGAGAACCTAAGGCATAAGGACCGAGGGAATTTGCGCAGCCTCCTCTTCACGAAGCTGCACGAATGATACAAGTTCCCCACTGACTTTGCAAACACACGCCTCTCAGGGAATAAAGTGAACAGTGCCACCCTCACGAGGATGAGCACGTCCCTGTCTACTTGGAGATGCACGGTGAAGAAAATGATTGACAAAGGTGATAGTTATGACAAGGTCAAGGCGAAATATCCTCCGATCAGCGAAGATGACTACAAGGAGTTCAAGATAAAGTGCGAGAGCAGCGCAACCGTGGAATCAAGTTAGTGGGGGAAAGAAATGCGGGAGTTAAACTTAGGGGTACACCAACTCGGTCCCGACGGTTACAGAGTGGCGGAGCCTATATGGGAAAAGGAGGACGCGAAGCGTGCCGAGCAAGGCCTACCACCCAGCTTCGAGAAATACTGTGACAAGCAGACCAGGAACTTTGTCCGGGCCCGGTACAAGGAGGATCCGGTAACAAAGGATCTTACCACGGATCCGAAGACCAAGGTGCTCGAGCTTGTTCTGGTAAGGAATACACCCCCGCGTAATTAGCTCCATATGATTGCATTCTAATTAATGAAGCCAAATTTCTAAATGGTTCACATTCCTTCCGCAGGAGACTGAAAGCAGTAGCGCGGGGTCATCTCAGAGCTCCCCTACTTGGGACAGCACTCTAAATAGGTCATTAAACTCAATGAAAAACAAGGATAAGCTCAGTAAGCCGTCGTCAGCTGGTCGTGTGGCCGGCAAAGGCTTGTCCACAAAATGGTCGTCATACTATACCGCTGGTGGGCGAAAGGAGAGAACGACCAGCTTGGAAAGCCAGTCGCGCGAGGTTCAAGAACTCAAGGCAGAAGGGGTGCAGATTCCGGAGATTATCCAAGAGCAAGTGCAACAACAACTAGGAATGACGCTCACCGCCATGGTGCCTACCTTCATTCAGGGGCTGATGACGTGGATTGCGAGCGGCCAACAGGGGCCGCCCCCGATTCCCAGCTTCACGGCCAGCAACTCGCACAACGCGCAGGTGGCGCCATTGGTATCTCCGGTGGAGGCAGTATTCGTGTCTCCGGCGCCGGCACGAGCATTGGAGCTTCATGCACCCGGGTGTACGCCGGTCGGCACCTTGCCAGCAAGCGGTCCCTCCGTCAGTTGCACGCCCGCAGTTGGTCGTGCCTCGACATTAGCCGAGCTCAACGGCATCACGGTAACTAAGCCTCTCGGCCGAAGACTTCATCTCCTTGCATTTGAATGGGCATCCCTGACGCCCTACATGTTTTCGCAGGGCACCGCTGACGTTCCATGCACTCTCCTACACTTCATGGGCGGCGAGTTGATCGATGTCGCCAAGGCCAAAATCGTTCAACCGGGCAACCCCGTGTTCCATGGTAATCCGATGCCACCCATCGTGTATAGGGTTGAAATTGTTCGGGTGCTGCCAGGCTGTGACGAGTTGTTACCTCTGATTCGACCCACTGGGGCCCACGAAGATGATGTGATGACCCTTAGCGCCTGCGTAAGCTGGCCCCTGCTTTGGACGAAGAGCCAAATTCGTTTGGGGGTGGCGGACACCACCCCACAGACAAGACCACCAGTCATGCCGGCGCCAAGCCATGGCAAGACCGTCGCAACGCTACTGGACATGCCGGACATCCCTATGGCACAGGATCCGGACATGCATATGGCACAGGATCCGGACGACGACGACAATGACGACGGTACATTTACCAACGTCGATAAGTACTTTGCCGAACATGGGTACGGTGACGAATTCTGCGGGCCTCCTTCTCAAGAACGCAACCCTGAAAAAGACGACCGCGATCTAGCTGCTACCGCGGAGAAACCCAATTGCAACATGCGTTGTCTGGCGTTCAGTTCTCAGGAGACGCCTCCAGCTGCCGCCTTCACCGAGCCTCAGATAGCCGAGGTGTGAAATATTATCAGTCCCAACACGCTCAAGAAGGCGGTCTGTGAGCAGAACTCGATCCCATTACAGCAGATCAAGAAGAAGGGACGGAAATGAAAGACTAACAATGGCGCCATTGCGAGCTAGCCGACACCGAGTACGATCCGTGCTCAGGACGGGCCACCTTCACCTAAGGATATCTCGAGGAGGGTGCATGTGGCGGGTAGGGCGATGACAAGTATGCTCAATACTGCAACCGGTGCTATGCGGAGTCTGCATGACAGTGTTCTTTCTTTAGAGAAGCGGCGTCTCTCCCAGAATGATGAGGCATACCCGGTTTTCATGGCCAAGGTGCCAGAGGGCAAGGGCTTTGTGGATAGCGCCATCGGGGGTACAATCGTCCTGCGGTTTGATGACATCTTTGCTATGTTTAACCTTCATCCACTGCACTACACCTTCGTTCGGCTGTTTACGCTGAGTATGGAGATGCGTATCATTAGAGACTAGACCCTAGACATCGTGATAGTTGACCCCTACTACATGCGTGCCAAGATCTTGGGCAGCGCTGGGGACCGGCAAGTCGCGAGTTCACACCTCAAGGGCGTCATTCTGGGAAACCCAGATAAGGATAACTTCCTCATGCCTTACTTTCCCGACCAAGTCATCCCCTCACCGCCCTGCAACATATGATTTCTTAGATTTCGATCGTTCTTTTTTTTTCTAACATTCCGTGTTTTGTGCAGTGACACACATTGCACACTCATCCTCTTAAGCCAAAAATATTCCATGGCCACGTATTTCGACCCAGACCGTGAGTTGAAGATAGACTACACGAATATCAAGAAAGTTCTTGATGATGCTCTCCCCGGCTATGCCACATCTGGAGGCACCTTCAAGAGGCCAGTTCGTAGGTACGGCAAGCACGTGTTCACCCACAATACAACGTTCCCCTGTGTCAAGCAGCCGCCTGGCGGTCAGAAGGATGCCTACTACACCCTCCATCACATGTGGGCGATCGTACGGGACCATAATCACCTTCTGCTACCAGATAATCTCAAAGATTGGGCCACACGCTTGTCGGCAATCTAGGACGCCGAAATCATACAAGAATTCTTTCGCATCCAATCGGAGTTTGCGGAAATCATCCATCAAGATGTCCTTCATACCTCGGGGCAGTTCTACCTCAGATATCAACCGTCCAATAGTGAGATTGGAACAATGCTACAAATGCAGGTTGACAACGCCCACGATTTCATGACCATCACAAAAGACGGCGGCTTCATCCACGCTCCGGTCCCCTGAGTCGAGTCGAAAGTAGTGATGCTATCTGAAATGTCAATTGGCTCATGTTGTAATATTAAACTTTAGTGAACTTGTATGTCTCTTTTGTTTGGATAGTTGTTCAACTTAATTATATGTAATCGATGCTATTTATTAGTAGGACTATAAATCGTGCTATTAATGTGTTGCTTTTCTCTTCCAGTCCTTTTGTTGCATACTTATATATTGCTTATGTATTGTCTGTGAATTGCTACTAACGTTTTGTTTGGCTAGTGCATAGAGATGCCGTCGTATGTCGTGTACAAGGGTAAGGTTCCCAGAGTCTACGACGACTGGGAGGAGTGTCGGAGACAGGTTCACCATTTCAGCGGTAACAATTACAAAGGGTACACCACTAGGGCGGAGGCGGAAGTTAGATACACGCCCTATCTAGCGGGAGAGAGGAGGGAGCGATGGAGGAACCGGATGAAGACCAGTTTCATCGCGATTATGCTCATCGTGATGACCGCAGCTCTCTTCTATGTGATGGTAGTTTAGATGATCGCTATGACTTGTAATGTGAAGACAAACTCGCTACTCGCGGTTTCGACACTTGTGATGTTATAACTTTGTTCGATATTTGAAATTCGGAGACTAATATGATGAATTGTATTCGGAGACTAATCTTCTATTGTATTCGATAAATCTGCTATTTATATGTTGTGCTCTCTATATTGTGTGCACTAACATGTTTTGTAACCTGTGCAAATATCAGGAAAAAAAATCCATAATATTAATACTAATGGCGCACCACTTAGCACACTAATGGCGCACTGCAGAAAGGACACTAATGGCGCATCACACCCTAGTGCGCCATTAGTATGCCAAAGCACATGGGTACATATGGCCCCTTGGGAGGCATACTAATGGCACGGTGGCCTATACTAATGGCGCACTGCGTGGTGCGCCATTAGTATACCAGATACTAATGATGCACCAGGGGTGCGCCATTAGTATTTAATTCTAATGGCGTCGTGCTAGTGGTGCACCAGTAGTGTGCCTTTAGTAGGAAAAACTGGTGCGCCACTAGCAGGCCTTTTCCTAGTACTGATTAATTGAATTTCTGGTCATTTAATGTGGATAATAAAATTTGAACTACAAGCACATGCTCAAGTGCACCAAAGTTGGTGGAAAAATCACATGTGTGTTCTTGGGTGAATTTCTAGGTCCCATTCAAGAAATGAGAATGAAATTCAAACATCTTGGCGTCGTGGCTCGCCCGAAAATATTGAGAAACTTCATTTTTTAATTCCTGTAAATCGAAAACACGCGTGAAAATCATGAAACTTGGCATGGTGTCATGACATGGCACCAACATGCTATGGTACTTTTTCTGTCAGATTTGCGAAGGCTCACACATTAAATATCAACAAAGTCATTTTGGAACAAGTGTTGTCACGTTACAAATCGGAAACACAACTATTATTGAAACCATGGGCGTTCTACTTACCAATTACGTGTCGCCACGCGTCCCTTTTTCTATTGGCTAGGAGGTGCCGTGCGGGGTAGCTATTTGAGTATGGCAGGCGAGCGCTCAGACCCCTGCGCATGCTCATCTGGAGGGGAGCCCTTTGACCTCTATCCGCCGCACACCTCCCTCCCAATGTCTCCATTAATGGGGCTCAAGCCCCTATTTCACAGCATGGCTATGTCTCACTAGACTGAGATTTAAGAGAGAAAAGTGAAAATCTGAAAAGGAAGTTCTGCATGGATCTTGATGTAAGATCCGATGGACCTATATATTATCCACTGTGACTTATAGCAAGCATGATGAATATAAGGACAATGACAGTGGATAATAATTGTCTTACATATCTAGGAAGATAACTAAAAAAGCCACATGTGGCTACGCCCAAAATACACAAGGGCAAAATAAGTAGGAAGACGCATAGAACGATCTGGCTCGCTGATCTCTACTTTCTTGATGCGCTGCAGGTCACGGAGACTAGTTCTCATGGCGAGCGGCGATGATCTCTTTAATCGGTTTCATGTCCTTAATACGCAGCTCAGAAGAAACCGTGGATTCTTCCACCAGCCTTTCGCGATCGACGCAGCGCATGGCATTCTCGTCCATTAGTTTCTTGACGATGACACCCGTTCTCTTCAACAAGGCAGCGGTCTCCTCCGCCTGCTCTGCCATTCCGGCGATCTTCGCGCTCAACAGGTCATGGTCGTCCCAGAGTTGTTCAAACGAGGCATTCAACTCGTCCTGTAGCTTCATCCAGCTGGAGATCTGATCCATCTTGCTATGGACGATCGCATGCATGCGCCTGCAAGAGTACTCGCCTGTCCGCAAGAGTTTTTCCCAAGCCTCCGCGGCGTGGGAGGACATCTCTGCTGCATTCGTGGCATGGCAGGACATCTCCGTTACATTCGCGGTGCGACCGGACTAGTCTGCTGGATCGACGACACGGCGGAACCTCCGTGATGCTTCGGCGGCGCGACGAGACCTCCGTGTTGCTTCAGCGGCGCGGCGGGACATGTCGGCTGCTTTCACGGCTAAGCGGGAAATCTCTCATGCTTCCGCTTCCATGCTCACCTCTTCGTGGTGGTAATCTCTCGACCGAGAACTCAATCTGGCCATGGCAGACGCAAGAGAACGATGTTGAATGACTTGTTTGCTTTTGTGGATGAGGAGTTGAGGAAGGAGTGTGTAGTCATCTTGGCATAGTACAGTATTTATAACCGAGTACTAATATGCTCATAAGTGGGAAACCATTTAGGTTTTGATCAGTGTGAATAGGTTTGCAATTTGGAAGGTAACGGGACGCAGGCTCAAAATTTATTGATGGTTCTATAATTTCTATGTGTGGTACTATTCCAGTATGGCGTAATGTGGGCACACTTTCTCGGCCGTGTACATGGCGTTTGGTGCACCGCAATAGGAAATGTCAGCACACGTCTTGTTCCAAGAACCGTGCGCGCTCATTATTACCATCACACACGCTTATTTTAATTAGAATGTGTGCCGGTCTAGCGCACACACGTTGACATGTCTAACTGTTTCTGTTTGTTGTGTCTAATCGCAAACAGTTCATCCATGTGAAGTGTATGCCATCAATCGCACACATCTTGGATCTGGCTGACCATTTCTGTTCTGTTGCCTAATCGCAAATAGCTAATCCTTCTGATGCGTATGCCCTCAATCGCACATGACTTTATCTAGTTTTCCGTTTCTGTTGTTCCACCTCATCACAAACAGTTAATCCAAGTGAACCGTATGTTGTGTATCGCACACGCCTCCATTTGGCTGCCCATTTCTTTTGTTCCTCCTCATCGCAAATAGTTCATTGAACTGAACCGTATGCCGTGCATCGCACACGCAACTAAAATCTGAACCGTGTTTGATGCATTCTTCATTGCAAATGTTTTGGAAATTTTTTGTGGTTCTCTGACACCACCGTTTGCGATTATTGCATCGCACACAGTTTCTCGAAGGGTCTGTGATTGTAGTGTCTCGTTAATAGCATCCTGTAGTAGTGCATAATCATGTAGTTGACATCGTATTTGTTGCAAAGCCACCATTAATAATTTTTTCATACATGTCACTCTTGAATCATTGCACATCCCGGTACACCGCCGGAGGCATTCACATAGAGTCATATTTTGTTCCAAGTATTGAGTTGTAATTCTTGAGCATTGTCCCATGTGAGGAAAGGATGATGGAGACTATGATTCCCCACAAGTCGGGAAGACACTCCGGATGAAAAATAAAAAAATAAAAAAAAGAGGCCATAAAAAAAGAAGGCCCAAAAAAATGAGAGAAAAAGAGAGAAGGGGAAATGTTACTATCCTTTTTCCACACTTGTGCTTCAAAGTAGCACCATGATCTTCATGATAGAGAGTCTCCTATGTTGTCACTTTCATATACTAGTGGGAATTTTTCATTATAGAACTTGGCTTGTATATTCCAATGATGCACTTCCTCAAAGTGCCCTAGGTCTTTGTGAGCAAGCAAGTTGGATGCACACCCACTTAGTTTCTTCTTGAGCTTTCGTACACTTATAGCTCCAGTGCATCCATTTCCTGGAAATCCCTACTCGATCAAATTGATATCTATTGATGGGCATTAATACGCCTAGTTGATGTGAGACTATCTTCTCCACAACCACCATTATATTCCACCTATAGTGCTATGTCCATGGCTCATGCTCATGTATTGCGTGAAGATTGAAAAAGTTTGAGAACACCAAAAGTATGAAACAATTGCTTGGCTTGTCATTGGGGTTGTGCATGATTTCAATATTTTGTGTGATGAAGATAGAGCATAGCCAGACTATATGATTCTGTAGGGATAGCTTTCTTTGGCCATGTTATTTTGAGAAGACATGATTGCTTTGTTAGTATGCTTGAAGTATTATTGTTTTTATGTCAATATTAAACTTTTGTCTTAAATCTTTCAGATCTAAACATTCATGCCAAAATAAAGAAAATTACATGCAAAAATATGTTAGGTAGAATTCCACATCAAAAATTCTGCTTTTATCATTTACCTAATCGAGGACAAGCAAGAATTAAGCTTGGGGATGCTTGTTACGTCTGCAACGTATCTATAGTTTTTGATTGTTCCATGCTATTATATTATCTGTTTTGGATGTTTAATGGGCTTTAATATGCTATTTTATATTATTTTTGGGACTAACCTATTAACCGAGGGCCCAGTGCCAGTTTCTGTTTTTTTGCCTATTTTAGAGTTTTGCATAAAAGGAATACCAAACGGAATGAAACCTTCGTGATGATCTTGCTTGGACCGAAAGCAAACCAGAAGACTTGGAGATGAAGTCGGAGACGCAACAAGGAAGCCACGAGGTAGGAGGGCACGCCCCCACCCTCGTGGGCCCCTCATAGCTCCCCTAACCTAGTTCCTTTGCCTATATATACTCTTATAACGTAAAAACATCAGGGGGAGCCACGAAACCACTTTTCCACCACCACAACCTTCTCTACCCATGAGATCCATCTTGGGGCCTATTCCGGCGATCTGCCGGAGGAGGATTCGATCACAGAGGGCTTCTACATCAACACCATTACCTCTCCGATGAAGCGTGAGTAGTTTACCTCAGACCTTCGGGTCCATAGTTATTAGCTAGCACTGCTAGGGAAAACCCTAGCAGTAGCGCTGGTTTTATGCTCACTAGTAGCACGGGTAGGCACGCTATTAATAAGGCGCTACAGCTATTGCTTAGCAGTAACGCGTGTCGGTGCGCGCTACTGCTAGGACAAATAGCTGTAGCGTTTGTTCACACCCACGCTACTGCTAATGAAACTAGTGGCAGCGCGTTTTCTCTCCATCACTACTAGTATTCATTTCTTATTTTTTTATTTTTAGTGTATTTATGCGGTTTTCTCTCCGTCGTACAAATATTGGTACAACACCAGTTATGAGGATCATTATGTCCAGTGTGTCAAATGAAGGTGGATTAGGTTCAAGTGGAGGCAATATGTGGTGCATGTCAAAAGTATACTACTAATCCAAACTTGATAGAGTTTGGACTAGTAGTACTTTCGATGTGCACCACATGTTGCCTCCACTTAAATCTAATCCTCTAGCACAAGCTATTTAATCATCATCATCATAGTAATTACCACCAACATTATTTATTTAATCACCACTAACACTAGCTAATAATAATCATCATAGTCATTACCACCAACACTAGCTATTTTATCATCATAGTAATAGTGTAGCACATCATCATCCTCAAACTCATTTCTAGCTAGCGAATCACTCCTGCTGCTCTCTCTTAGGTAAAATATATAAAACATGTGTAGCTCTCCTCCTTGATCAAGTTGGAGCATGCAGATGAACCTGTCTCCTAATCGTGGGCTGCGCTTCTGTTTGCTGCCCCCTAGTAGTTCTTTGCGCTCCCCCATCACATATTTGGTCCAGTCTTGCACTATTAAGCATCTATCGCTAATCTTGAATGCACTACAGTAATCTGTAGGATATCTTGGTCGTAAGCTAATAATACTCATGGTACCTTTAGTCTCGATCCCATAAGGCACAACATTCATCGGGACACCCTGTTGAAGAACATTGTATGGTAACATACTTAGCAATGAAGTTTAGCTTCAAAAATAATGTATGGAAAAGATGCACTGAGGACAAATATTAAAAATCTTACCATCCTTCCTAAATAGATGTGACCGTAGTTCAGTACGAACACTATTGGTCACACGTTTTCAGTACTAACATTTCTAAATCCAGGAAGAAAATTTGTCTTGACAGTATCAAGATCCGCAAGCCATGAAACATAATGACTGAGCTCCTCGCAGTTAAGTTCAGCCCCGGCACAGTATACGGTCATGTCTACCAAGCGCTGGACATGTTTGCTTGCACCGAAATAAGCTATCAATAGAAATTAATTGTCAACTATTTTTGAATAAACAATATCAAAGACATAAATATGGTTGAGAAACTCACATTTTGGTATAACTAGAGGCGTCTGCACATCGACCCAGATGTCGGTATTGCCTTCAATATCATCTTCCGGACGAATATCAAAGGTGATAACCATATCAGGCTCAAATGCATAAGTCTTGCATAGTGCTCGGCATGTTTTGCATCCAAAATAGGTGTAGTCATTTGAATTGTATAATTTTGTGTGGAAAATATAACCATGCTCGGTCTTCAGGTAAAATTTCTTTACCTCCATAGTACGACTGCAACCTATCTTATCCAATACGAAAACTCTTGAATGGCAGGGGATACACTAGTAGAATAGTAAAAACAAATTATAAGTTGAAGCAAATGAAGCATATGTCATGCTAAATTACGAAAAAAGACTTGTCATTGTGACTTACTGTATCCACTTCAAAGTTCTCGTCCAGCTTGATGCTGAAGCACCTATCATCATCTAGGAAGATTCCGTCGCACAGGCCGCGCTCGTCTTCGCAGTATTTCCAAATACCGAAATCCTTTTCGTCGTCAGACATTTCCTATGTTCATCATTAAAACATTAATGGAAAATCGATCGAAGAAAACTACCAGGATACTCAACACACAAATCCGGGGCACTCGATATTTCCTACATATTCTGGCACAAGTCATGCCAAAATTCACGAAAAAATTCGGCATGACCTTTGTTAAAATAGGACATATCGAGCGCCTGAAATTTGCCGGAACGGAAATGAATCAACACTCCGGCAAAACATAGGCCACTCGGAGGTGTAACCTGCAAACATGACCGGCCACTTGGGCAAGCACATATCCTATTTGAGCAACACAAGATATACATTTCAAAATATCTTATAGGACTCAAATTAGCATGCATTGAATAAGCAAAAGTAAATCATCTCATGTGTGTTCGTACATCATCGAATATTATCACTAATACATCCTGAATAGTGTCATACATATAACATCACTAATACAACTAAAACGCTAGCACACGACGGGTATCGGCTCGGGCGGTGGACACCCACAGAGAAGGAACCATCATGGGATCATAGCTCCAATGAGATCCCTGGAGAACCTACCAGGTATTGGAGAACCTGTGCTCCAACGCAAACAAGTAGCGACGGACGTGCGCGTCCTCCTCACTGATACGGTGACGCACCACCTCCGTGGGGTCCTCGAGCCTCTGGACCGTCACTGGCCCACGCGACCGCCACCAAAGAAGGTTCGGGTCAACGACAGGCTGGCTCCTCACCAACCAGCGCCCACCGGTAGGTAGCGCCTCCCAGTACCACCCCGGCGGAGCCCAGTCCCGGACATGGCCCATCTGGTCAAGCAGGTGTCGTCCTCCACCGACTCGACGACGAGGATGCGGGATAGGCATCGTCGACGTCGATGCGGGAAAAATTGCTTTAACTAAAAAAATAGCAACAAATTCTTACTAACATGTTCTATTAATTCAATTAGTTCTTACTGAAAATAAACTTACTATAAATAAAAATAAACTAGTACCTAGCTAATTAGTACCTAGTTCTTACTAACTAATTAGTACCTAGGAACTACTGCTAAGGGTTCATACTAACTAACTAACTAACACTAAATTAACTAACTAACACTAAAAATAGCCTAGGGTTCATACTAACTAGCACTAAATAGCTAGGGTTCATACTAAGCAAAT
>NC_041383.1:58489887-58506594 GCF_002162155.2 Triticum dicoccoides
GGGCCAGGGAAGACGGTCGTGAGGCGGGGTCGGGGGAGACGGCGGCGAGACGGCGGCGAGGCGGAGGAGACGAGGGGGAGAAGAGAGAGTGGGGAATTGGGGGAGGAAGCAGAGGAGAGAGAATCAGGCCACACGGGGGGTTAGGTGAGAATAGCTTTAATAGTTGCATGGGAAGGGAATACGCGCTGCTGCTAAAATCCGTAGTAGTAGCGCCGTTTCTAGAAGGGCGCTACTACTATACCTAGCACGTCGGGAATGGTGTGGCAATTATAGTAGTAGCGCGTTCTGTTCCTGCCGCGCTACTGCTAAGGGGGTAATAGTAGCGCGGTTTTGGAAGATGCGCTACTGCTAATTAGCAGTAGTGCCTCATTTTAACACGCGCTACTGGTAAGATTCTGTGTATAAGGTTTTCCCTAGTAGTGTAGATGGCTTCTTCTCTTTCTTTGATTCTCAAGACCATGTTCTCGTCGATGTTCTTGGAGATATATTCGTTGTAATACTCTTTTGCGGTGTGTTTGCTGAGATACGATGAATTGTGGATTTATGAATAAGATTATCTATGAATAATATTTGGTTCTTCTCTGAATTCTTATATGCATGATTTGATATCTTTTCAAGTCTCTTCGAATTATCGGTTTAGTTTGGCCTACTAGATTGATCTTTCTTGAAATGGGAGAAGTGCTTAGCTTGGGTTCAATCTTGTTGTTTCCTTTCCTAGTGACCGTAGGGGCAGCAGGGCACGTATTATATTGTTTCCATCAAGCATAACAAGATGGAGTTTTCATCATATTGCTTGAGTTAATTCCTATACGTCATGTCATCTTGCTTAATGCGTTACTCCGTTCTTTATGAACTTAGTACTCTAGATGCATGCTAGATAACGGTCGATGTGTGGAGTAATAGTAGTAGATTAAGGCAGGAGTCGGTCTACTTGACAGTGACGTGATTCCTGTGTTCATGATCATTGCCTTAGATGTCATCATAATTATGCACTTTTCTATCAATTGCTCGGCAATAATTTGTTCACCAACCATAATATATGCTATCTCGAGAAAAGCCACTAGTGAAACCTATGGCTCCCGGGTCTCTTTTCCATTATATTGAATCTCGTTTACATCTTGCTAGTTTTCGATCTATTATTTTGCAATCTTTACTTTCTAATCTATAAACCAAAAATACCAAAAATATTTACTTTACCGTTTATCTATCTCTACCAGATCTCACATTTGCGAGTGACCGTGAAGGGATTGACAAGCCCTTTATCACATTGGTTGTAAGTTCTTGATTGTTTGTGCAGGTATTCGGTGACTTGTGCATCATCTCCTACTGGATTGATACCTTGGTTCTCAAAACTGAGGGAAATACTTACACTACTTTTCTACATCACCCTTCCCTCTTCAATGGAAAACCAACGCAAGCTCAAGAGGTAGCACCTACTAGCAGTTGTCCACCCTTTAAAGCTAAATAACACACCAATCATACATCCTAATGTTCTTCAAATACGAATGTGATATGATACTGACATTAGCTAATAGACACATATTTAATTGGTTAGCTAAAGCTCCCACTCGAGTTTCCAAATGCATGTGGCCACATGTAGAGAGACATCATGGAATTTCATTTCTTTGGGGGATCTGATTCATCATGGGTGGGCAACCAACATTGTATAGAAAGAAGGGGAATCTCAATAATATGCTTCCCCTTCTATTCTTTAACATGTTACTCTTCTATTCTTGTTTAGTAAGTACGGTATGTTCCTTGTTAGCAAGTGGAGCAGGGATATCTGCAGGCGACAACTCTATTGGGCCGGTTCTGCTACATGATTTCACACTTCGAGTTGGTCTACCATAATATCCTAGAAATGGTGGGAGTCGTGCGGTCTTTGATAAACTAGACTGATAGTAACAGTTGTGCGCCTTCAGATGAATAGAGTTGGCCTGTAGGTGATTGATAGGCTGCATATTAGTAGCGGCAAAACCATGTACTTTCCAGTTAGTTCCGCTTTTCATATTTATTTATGGTGCTTATGGTGTCTGTCGGTGTCAAAACCGGCGGATCTCGGGTAGGGGGTCCCGAACTGTGCGTCTAGGCGGATGGTAAACGGAGACAAGGGCCACGATGTTTTACCCAGGTTCGGGCCCTCTTGATGGAGGTAAAACCCTACGTCCTGCTTGATTGATATTGATATTGTGGATGTTTACAAGAGTGGATCTACCACGAGATCAAGGAGGCTAAACCCTAGAAGCTAGCCTATGGTATGATTGTAATGGTTGTTGTTGTGTCCTACAGACTAGAGCCATCCGGTTTATATAGACACCGGAGAGGGCCAGGGTTACATAGAGTTGGTTACAATGGTAGGAGACCTACGTATCCGTATCGCCAAGCTTGCCTTCCACGCCAAGGAAAGTCCCATCCGGACACGGGACGAAGTCTTCAATCTTGTATCTTCATAGTCTTGGAGTCCGGTCGATGATGATAGTCCGGCCGATGATAGTTCGGCTGATGGTGGTAGTCCGGCTATCCGGACACCCCCTAATCTAGGACTCCCTCAGTAGCCCCTGAACCAGGCTTCAATGACGATAAGTCCGGCGCGTATATTGCTTGGCATTGCAAGGCGGGTTCCTCCTTCGAATGATAGAAGATTGTGAACACCAGGATAGTGTCCGGCTCCGCAAAATAAATTCCACATTCCACCGTAGAGAGAATAATATATACACAAGTTCAATCTGCTGACATTTTTTGCGGCATGATGTCACGCCACTACCAAGCCATTACTTGAATCGTTTTTTACTCTACCACCTCAGCGCATTTAGCAAAGCGGTTTCCTTGGCACGTCTTGTCGAAGTAGAGATCGTGTTCCCCCTTAATCCGGGATTCTCATCAATACGGACGTGGGTAACCCAACCACGCCATTGATGGTGATGCTTGGGGGATAAGCGAGTTTTGCCAGGCCGGTGGGGTCGCGTAGACTTCGCCCGCCCATATAAGGGATAAGGATTCACCCTTTCACCTACGCCTTCTTCCTCCTTTGCTTATCCATCTCCGCGCACTCGAGCTCCAGCGCCCAAGCCCGCACATCTCGTCTCAACCTTCCCCAGTCATGTCTGGAGCGGGAGGCAAGTGGATGACCTCCTCCGTTACGGAGGAGCACATCAAAAGACTGCGCAGCGCCGGCTACCTGTCCGGCGACATTGCGCACCGGCTGCCCGACGAGGGGCAGCTCATCCCCACCCCCAGGCCGCATGAGAGGGTCTTTTTTCTTCCCCACATCCTCCGCGGACTGGGCTTTCCACTTCACTCCTTTGTCCGGGGGCTCATGTTCTACTACGGCCTGGATTTCCATGATCTGGCGCCGAACTTCATCCTCAACATCTCGGCGTTTATCGTCATGTGCGAGGCCTTCCTCTGCATCCAGCCCCACTTCGGCGTTTATCGTCATGTGCGAGGCCTTCCTCTGCATCCAGCCCCACTTCGCCATGTGCGTTTATTGTCAAGCCGAAGGTAGTGAAGGGCACTCAAGCGGAGTGCGGAGGCGCCATGTTGGGCAAGATGCCCAACGTCCTTTGGTTCGAAGGGGCCTTCGTGGAATCCGGCAAGGGGTGGCAATCGGGGTGGTTCTATATCACCGAGCCGCGCGACCCTACGTGGGCGGTGGCCCCCGAGTTCAGATCTGGTATCCCCATGCAGCTCACCTCCTGGAAAGAGAAGGGCTTGCTGTGGGGTAGTTCGGAGGAGCTGACGGGACTCCAAGCCTGTATCCAGAAGCTGGTGAAGAAGCTCAGGCTGGTTAACGTGGTCCAAGTCATGCTTGTCCGCCGGATTCTCCCATGCCAGGGGCGGGCATTCAATCTGTGGGAGTTCAATCCGGAACAACACCAGGCGCTGAGCAGGCTCTTCGACACGACGTACGAAGGCGCCTGGAGGGTGTTGTTTAAGGGCGCCGAAGCCCCCTCATCCGCGACTGAAGATCGCGGATTTTGCTCGCAGCGCCAGGCCGACGAGGTAAGTGATTCTACCCCTTTACGAGACACTTGCTTTTCATAGTTTGACTCTATGCGGGTTTTAATTTCCCCTTTTCCTTTGACAGGACTGGATGAGGAAGGCGGAGCAGATTATCTGCCCGGCTCCTATGCCAGAAAACCCAGTAGACGCCCATCTAGCGAGGTTGATGGTTCCGGCACCGCACGTCGTGCTGGAGAAGAAGGCCAAGAAGGAGGCCATGGGTGCTCAAAAGAGTTCCCATTTTCAGGTGTCCGACGACTCCGGGGCAGACTCCTCCCCCGAAAACGAGGAGGAGAAAGAGGACTCTCTCCCAGAGGAGGGAGAGAGGAAGAGGAAGGCTTCCCCAACAGGGGAGGCCGAAGGGTCCAAGAGGGGAAGGACTATTCCCCCGGACAGCTCCGCCAACATCAACGTTGGCGAGGAAGAATGGCCTTCAAGGGCCAGGCCTCCGGCGAGATCGTAAGTATCCGGATTCCTGAATGATTTATAATTTATTTTTCTGCGTCACATAGTGTCATTCTGATGCCGCATGCTGCCTGTAGTCCGGCCAATGACGATCTCCCCGCTTCATCGAGCGGGTCGTTGGCTCCGTCGGATGTGGACTCCATCCCGACCACCTCCACCCCTCGCGACACCGAGGACGCCGAGGTGGGATCCCAAGAAGGGACCCATCAGGGGGAGGCTCCGGAGGCGCCACAAGGCAGCCTCCCGGACTTTGCGCCGGACTCCACATCAGAACCCGCAGTGGTTCCGGAGTCCGGCCGGTGGCCCCTTCGCACGAAGGGCAAGACCGTGATGCCGGCAGCTTCCGTCCAACCGGAGGCGCCGGACAATTTGTTGGAGGCGCTGCAGAGCGCTTCCATCGAGGAAGAACACCGCACTATTATGAGTGCGGTGATTCAGAAGGTACAGCTTGCCAAGAGCGGGCTGACCGAAGCCTGCAGTAGCCTTCTATCAGGCTTTGAGGTAAGAAGTTAAAAATATGCAATGTAATACCGCATAGACAGTAGCCCCTGATGCTCGGTTCGGTGTTCGGAAAGAAAAGCCGGACTGAGGATTTGAAAAAAAAAAGATATACGCAGGGTTGCTAAAAAATTATGTCAATATGGGTTGCAGGCTGCGCTGCGGACCTCTGCCGCACTGACTGCGGAGGTCGGTGCTTTGAAGCAGGAGCTCGAGTGGTCCGAGCAAGAGCTCGGCCGCGCCAAGAAGCAGCTCCAGGACAAAGAAGGTGAGTAACACCACTTTGAACTTGTACCTTACAGAAAAGGATTTAGGTTGCAACAAAAAATAACAAGGATAACATGGGTACTGCAGGGGCCACGAACAAGGTGGCGACCCTGAAGGAGGCTGTGTCCACGGCCGAACGCAATGCGGCCGTGGAACGGGCAGAGCGAGAAAAGCAGGAGGCGCGGGTGGCGGTGGTTCGGCAAGAGCTCCAGGCTCTCATGGAAAAGCATGAGAGTTTGGAGCGTGACTCAAAGACTCGAGAGTCCGAGCTTGCCTCGGCTCTCGAAAGTGCCAAAACTGCCAAGGCCGATGCCCATAAGTCCCTTCAGGAGATTGAGTTGGTGAGGAAGATAGCGGCGGGTAAGGCATTTTTCATGCAAAGCAAGCATGTGAATGTAAATTACGTGTGACTTACCCGAATTCGGAGCTCTACAGGGGCGTTTGCAGATCTGCCCCGCAGCGTGTCTGATGCCGCCGTATTCTACCAAGCCGAGGAGGGGAGCTCAACGGAGAAGGTCTTCTGGTCTCAGTATGCTGAGGCCGGCCATCCGGTGCCCCCTAGCGACCAGCTAAAGCAGCTGGTCGAGCTCCACAAGGTAGCCGAGCAGGCCATGAAGGGCCTCATAGTCCGGCTGTGGCCTTGAGAGGCCATGCCTGGGAGCTATTTCGGCCTCGTGCGACGGTTGGTGGATGCGTGCCCCTGGGTGGAGGTTATCAAGCGCTCCGCCTGTATTGAAGGTGCTCGTCGGGCCCTTGCCCGCACAAAGGTGCATTGGGGCAAGCTGGATGCGGAGAAGCTAATCACTGACGCGCCACCAGAGGGCAAGGAATATCGTACGCCCGAGATGTACTATAAGACTGTCCTGAAGGGTGCCCCCAAGATTGTGGATGAGTGCCCCAGGGATGTAATTATTGAGTAAATTCGCAATGTGTTATCCTGTGCGCTGAAAACTTTGTTCATATGCGCTAAGCAACGCTTGTTAATTTAAAATATTACCTTCTGTGCGGCCGTGTATTAAATCTGAGAGATGGCAAGTCGTCGGCTTCAGCCCCCATGCCACGAGTGCTGGGGTGTTCGGGATAAACTTGAGCACTCTTGTTCCCATTTTTGGGTCCATCTAGGGAGGCGCTCAACACAACGAACAAGGCAACCAGACTTATAGTGCTTGAACACTCTCACTTAGCCATAGAATTCTATAATTTTAAATTTCGGCGAAGCCCCTAGTATTCGGAAGACCGAATTCGGGGCGCTATCCACGCCTTCGTCGAACATTATCCGATACTTCGCTCGAAGCGGCGTAGGTCTTTAAGGACCCGAAAAGACCTCTCGAACAGCGACCAGTCTCTCGCCTTATCATGACAGTCAGTTTTAGCTTTCTCCACTGAGGCGTTAACCCGGCTCAACCGGGGCGCAATCGCAGTGGTTCTCCCAGTGCTACCTTAGCTGATAGAACGGAACGTAAGGTGCCAAACATGGGAGCCGGGCAAACCCAACTATTGACCCAAGACATGATTCGGAGCCGATTCATATAATGCTATAAGTTCTGGGTGCCGCACTTGTGAAAGTGTGCGGACTTTATCACACCATAATGCGGGGAACATTAGCCCCTGGTGTATTTGGCCGTACCAAAATGTACGGATGCAACATGTCGTAAATGAACATATATATATAAGGTAATGCAATTATGGGCAAAAAGTGCTGCATTTTATTCGAGAAGATTTGCTATGAGTGCGGAATGATACAAATAGTGTGGAAAGCAAGGGATTGGACGAATTAAAGGCGTCTCCCTCCAGGGGTAGGCCGCGGAATGGTGTATTTAACAAATTTAATGCTCGTAATGGAGACCACCTGAGTGTTCGTCGCAGCCTTTGTCCCTCCCTGGCTATTGCATCATGAGTTCGGCAGGTTCGCCGCCGGACAGAGTTCTGTATAAAAAAGAGAGAAATAAAAGATAAAAAGAGCGACACACTTGGGAGCCCCTGGTGTGGTCGAACCGCACTCTGGGTCTGTTGTGGTTGTGCCTCTCCCCCTATGCCCATGGTATCTCCAGGGCGTAATTATGTACGCGGAGAGTTTGTCTTACAATTGTGCGAGGGCTGGGGTTGAGGCCGCATTGCTACGCGTGCTCGGAACGTGCCAGGTGGTCTTGTTTGATGTTGCTCCGGGCGCGTTTGGCCGTGTCCGGTCGTTTAACAGCCGGACTCGAAAATTGCCTTAAAAGGTTGCTCTGTACTTCTGCCGCGAGAGCCGCTGTATGTTCCTCCGTTCGGAGGGAGCGTTCCGTGTTTCCATTGACCGTGATGACTCCACAAGGGCCTGGCATCTTGAGCTTAAGGTATGCATAATGCGGCACCGCATTGAATTTTGCGAACGCGATTCGTCCGAGCATAGCGTGATAGCCATTGCGGAATGGGACTATGTTGAAGATTAACTCCTCGCTTCGGAAATTATCCGGGGATCCGAAGACCACTTCCAGTGTAACTGAGCCTGTACAACTGGCCTCGACACCTGGTATGACGCCTTTGAAGGTTGTCTTTGTAGGTTTAATCCTTGAAGGGTCTATGCCCATCTTGCGCACTGTATCCTGATAAAGCAGGTTCAGGCTACTGCCGCCGTCCATCAGGACTCTCGTGAGGTGAAATCCATCGATGATTGGGTCTAAAACCAATGCGGCGAATCCGCCATGGCGGATACTGGTCGGATGGTCTCTTCGATCGAAAGTGATCGGGAAAGAGGACCATGGGTTGAATTTTGGGGCGACTGGCTCCATCGCGTATACGTCCCTTAGTGCACGCTTCCGCTCCCTCTTGGGTATATGTGTTGCGTATATCATGTTTACCGTCCGAACTTGAGGGGGGAATCCCTTTTGTCCTCTGTTGTTCGGCGGCCGGGTCTCTTCCTCGTCATCGCTGTGTAGCCCCTTGTCATTGTTTTCGGTGATTAATTTGCCTGCCTGCTTGAATACCCAACAATCTCTGTTGGTGTGGTTAGCTGGCTTTTCGGGGTTCCATGTATTTGACAGGAGCGGTCGAGTATTCGGTCCAAATTGGACGGGCCCGGAGTGGTTCTTTTTTATGGCTTCTTCCGTTGACCGGGCTTGGAGCCTCGGAATCCGGCGTTGACTGCCGTATCCTCATTGCTGTCGCCTTAATGCGGCGTTTGTTTTTGTTTCGACGCGACCTGCCATTGCGGTCCTTGGTATCCGGACTGCCAGCGTTTTTGCTGAGGTTGTTGCTGCGAGCTAGCCAGCTATCCTCTCCCGCACAGAAGCGGGTCATGAGTGACGTGAGGGCTGCCATGGATTTAGGCTTTTCCTGTCCTAGGTGCCGGGCCAGCCACTCGTCGCGGATGTTATGTTTCAAGGCAGCGAGGGCCTCTGCATCCGGACAGTCAATGATTTGATTTTTCTTTGTTAAGAACCGTGTACAAAATTGCCTGGCCGATTCGTCTGGCTGCTGGATAATGTGGCTTAGGTCATCTGCGTCCGGTGGTCGCACATACGTGCCCTGGAAGTTGTCGAGGAATGCGGCTTCCAGGTCTTCCCAGCATCCAATTGACTCTGCGGGCAGGCTGTTAAGCCAATGCCGAGCTGGTCCTTTAAGGTTGAGCGGGAGATATTTGATGGCGTGAAGATCATCGCCGCGGGCCATATCTATATGGAGGAGATAATCCTCAATCCAAACCGCGGGGTCTGTTGTGCCATCGTAGGATTCGATATTAACGGGTTTAAACCCTTCAGGGATTTGATGATCCATTACTTTGTCAGTGAAGCATAGTGGGTGCATGGCGCCTCTGTATTGAGCAATATCGCGACGTAGCTCGAGAGAGCGTTGTCTGCTGTGTTCGGCCCGGCCGGAGTAGTTTATCCGGCGCGACGGTATTCGTCGTGGGTCTTGGGGCGCCCACGTGATCCATAGATAGATCTGGATTGTCTTGCCTTGTCCTCCAATATATCCCGCAAGTCCGGCGCGTTCCCCCGTGGCTTCATGCTTTTTGAGCGATGCCGGGGTACGGTTTTGGTGGAGGGCTTGCACGCCTCTCTGTCACGGCCACGAGGTGGTCGGTCTGCCGTATTGTGCGCTGGTGATGCAGGTTTGTACGCTTCCTCCTCTAGTCGGGGGAGCAACTTGCGTTTTGGGTAACTTTTGGAGGGGCATTCGAGTTCATACTCTTCGGCCGTGAGGACCTCGGTCCATCTGTCGGCCAGTAGGTCTTGATCAGCTTGAAGCTATTGCTGCTTTTTCTTTAGGCTGTTTGCCGTGGCCATTAGCCTGCGTCTGAAACGCTCTTGTTCGATGGGATCCTCAGGCACGACGAATTCGTCGTCGTCGAGGCTTGCCTCATCTCTGGAGGGAGGTAAGTAATTATCATCTTCGACCTCTTCGTCTGCCGCCCTCTCATGAGGGCTTGCTTCTGCCTCCTCCTGCGCTGGATCGTGCTGGAGGGGGTTGTCTTCGGCACTTTCTGGGGTGTTATTATCTCCTGTGCCAGAATCTCTATTCTTGCTGTGGCGGGATTTAGAGCGGCGCCGCTGATGTCGGCGCTTGGGCTGTTTCTTTAAGGAATCGACCTCCGTTGCTTCTTCGCCGTCCCCATCTTTTGGGGTGTCCACCATATATATGTCGTATGATGAGGTGGTCTTCCAGTGTCCTGTAGGCACTGGTTCTTGATAGTCTCCGGCATCGTCGTCCATACCGTCGATGTCTTCGGAGTCGTAGTCGAGTACGTCGGTTAGATCGTCGACGGTGGCTACGAAGTGGGTGGTGGGTGGGCTCTGAATTTCTTTGTCGTCCGCGTCCCAACCATCCTGGCGTAGTTCGGCCAGGGCTCTCCGGATAGCGAGAGATGCTTCAGCGAATTTAAGATATCGCCGAAGGGTGAGTGCTGAAAGATGTCCGCAGCGGTGAATTCCATGATCGGCGCCTAGTCGGATTCGACTAGCAGGGGCGCAGGAGGTTCGGAGTCCGGCAGAGAGTCCGGCACCTCGGAGTCATGAGCTTTATGCGGGACAAGGCAAGTATTCGGCTCCATCGCCGTAGAAGTTGCAGCTCCCGCGGCGGTGTCCAGCGATCCGTCCTTGATCTAAGCGATCGGCTCCGGACTATGGGTCGGAGCGGATTCGTGTGCGGCCTCCAAGGTGCTGTCCGGCGGCAGAGCTAGGTCATGCCCATCGTGACAGCGCGGCACGCTCGGCTGTGGCTCAGATCCATTGAAGATCAAGTCCCCGCGGATATCGGCCGTGAAGTTTAGGCTTCCAAATCTGACCTGACAGCCAGGGGCATAGCTTTCGATCTGCGCCAGATGGCCAAGTGAGTTGGCCTGCAGTGCGAAGCCGCCGAATACGAAGATCTGTCCGGGGAGAAAAGTCTCACCCAGGACTGCATCGTTGTCGATTGAGGAGGCCATCAAGCCTATCGGTGACGACACAGAGGAACTCTCAATGAAAGCACCAATGTCGGTGTCAAAACTGGCGGATCTCGGGTAGGGGGTCCCGAACTATGCGTCTAGGCGGATGGTAAGAGGAGACAAGGGACACGATGTTTTACCCAGGTTCGGGCCCTCTTGATGGAGGTAAAACCCTACGTCCTGCTTGATTGATATTGATATTGTGGATGTTTACAAGAGTGGATCTACCACGACATCAAGGAGGCTAAACCCTAGAAGCTAGCCTATGGTATGATTGTAATGGTTGTTGTTGTGTCCTACGGACTAGAGCCATCCGGTTTATATAGACATCGGAGAGGGCCAGGGTTACATAGAGTCGGTTACAATGGTAGGAGATCTACGTATCCGTATCGCCAAGCATGCCTTCCACGCCAAGGAAAGTCCCATCCGGACACGGGACGAAGTCTTCAATCTTGTATCTTCATAGTCTTGGAGTCCGGTCGATGATGATAGTCCGGCCGATGATAGTTCGGCTGATGATGGTAGTCCGGCTATCCGGACACCCCCTAATCCAGGACTCCCTCAGTGTCCCCCTACTATCTACACTACGATCTGCGTACTGGCTGTGCTCTCTCGTTATCATGGTTTGGCAATAAAGTTTCTATATGGTATATTATGAACCTATCATCTGCCAACTATCCTTACCTATGGAGCTCCCAATAGGGAGCCTATTCTTTTGTGTAGTTCTGTCAGATTATATTAATCTACTTAGCATATTACAGCACACATGGGCTCTCTCATCAGAATCCAGTGATAGCACACAAGGGTTTATAGGGAGCCCCTATTACATTACAATATCCTCTGCATTACAAAGATAATCTCACTACTATTTATGTTTTCATGCTTTTCAGATATTGTACGTAATCACAATAAATATAAGAATGCGCACATCAGAAGAATATTGCACAATAGTTCAATGGGTAACAAACTTGTCATCAAGGGATTGAGGTCCATTGTGGATGTAATGAAACCCACATGCTCATCACCTATAGATTTGTATTCAGAATATGATCCTAATGACGGTTCTAAGCTCAAGGAGTCAAAGGCAGATGGCCTATCATATTCACCCAACAAGGTTCTTGTTCTAATTTGGCAAGGTTTTATTGGTTGCCCATATGTTGCATAAGGTGTCTTGCATTTCTTTTGCGTCGTTGCACTGCCATCTGCTCAGTTTACTCATAATATATGTGAAGATGCCATGCACATCCATTATCAACACCTATTCCATTTGTGGTCATACCATGTTTTTCCATTCAGTTTTATTGTGTTTCAGACATCCAAAAGGAAGAGGGTGATTGTAGAACCTGCAGGAGGACAAGCAAAGTCCTTGAAAAAGATGGTGCTACTGGAGAAATCACATAGCACCCGACGTTTATTGGCGATAGAACCAGCGCCGCAAAACCTAGGATGTCGCAACTATGTTGGTCGCTACATTGCTCTAATGAGTACATATTGTCCTATCGTCGTCCTTACATTCGTACCTGGTGAATTATATGACATCATTGTGCATTATAGCTTGCTTATCCACTGTTCGCTCCAAATTATCAGTACTATATTAATTCTTAAATCAATGTAGAATAAACACAATGCTTATGAAGAAATTTAGTTCTACATTGTTCTTGTAAGTATCTGTTGTCCTTCATCACTGTACTTATATTTGCTAGCTAGTTCTTCATGTACACTTTGCAGCTTATTTTCCCTTGCCCTCCATGTTCTACAGATCAGATCTACATTTACTCTTGCCAAAATATTGAATAAAACCAATGTTACTAAAGAAGTTTAGCTCTGCATTGCTCTTGTCAGTGACTTTTGCCTGTATGCTATATTTTCATTTGTACTCTCCATCTTAAGTTAAATAATAGCCATTTGTTCCTATATTTTCACATCTATATTTACTCTTAGCAAACTGTAGAATAAAGGCAATGCTCTGGAAGAAGAGTGTGCGGTAAACTTCTTGAATCCCCCCCCCCATCAATATGGACAAGGGCTTTACAGAGCCTGTCTTCACTACTAATGTAAGTTTGTCCTCCTCGAGCCTTCAAACTTTATTGTGTATATTTAGATGGCCATGAGTGCAACTATTGTTTATTTTTGTCATTTGCATCAAATTGCTTGTTAAAAGTTTATAAAGAAGAAGTACATAAACATAAGTTTGTCCTTCTGAATTTTAGTCTTCAGTTGGACAACTTAGTTCCTTATTCATACCAAGTAAATTAAACTAAACATAGCAAGTTATCTTCTTTAGCACGATGTGTATGCTTGTGTTCTTGATCTGTAATCCAGTGGTGTGGTGAAACTACCAACAACATCACAATGTCATATTCTTCTATGTCTCAACTATGAACAATTCCATATTATATTAATGTTATTTAAATCGTGCACTACTAGGGAAAACCCTATACACAGAATCTTACTAGCAGCGCGCTATAAAAAAGGCGCTGCTGCTACTTAGCAGTAGCGTGCCCAACAAGTGCGCTGCTGAAACAAATTTGGCAGTAGCGTTTCCCCAATAAGACACGCTACTACTATAATTGCCATGACCCTGCCGGCAAGCTAGTTATAGCAGCAGCGCGTTAATACAAAGAGCCTTACTGATACAGATCATAGTACTAGTGCCTTCTCTCAATACCCGCTACTGCTAAGTTTACTACAAAATTTTAATCCCACCTTGCTCCGCGAATAGGGTTTTTACCACCTTAAATATGTTACTTCTCAAACTATCACATCCACTTGGTCTTCATTGAACTCTATGGGTAGAATTTGTGGCCACAATATGAGTCTTCTCCGATTTCTAAACCGGTGAGGGCTCATATTGACAATTCAGATTATACACAAAAAGATCATTGATGATCAATGTATTTTTTATGTATATTTTTACATGTTTACGCATAGCAGTAGCGCATTTTGGTCGAAATGCGCTACTATTAGGTGTAGAAGTAGTAGCGCATTTCTCTACAGCGCTCTACTACTAAGCCATTCTATGTTCACCAAACGGCCGCCCCTCACTCTCCTCTCTCCACTCACACTCACACTCACTGGATCTCCCCCTCAATCACCCCGCGCCCGCCCTCGCCCCCGCCGACCATCGTCACCTATCCCACCTACCTCTATGCCGCCATCACCTCCCCCTCCTCCCTAGACTCAGTAATCCTTCATCGGCCTCCCTCCTCCCCGCCCCCTCCTCCTAGATCCGTCCTCCCTCCACTCCTCCGTTCGCCGCCAGACGCCCCCTCCTCGCTCTGCCTTCCTCCTCCGTCCTACTTCCTCCTCCCTCCTCCATCCACAACCCCTCCTCCCTGCTACATTTAGAACATTTAGTTGATTTAGTAGGCTACTTGATTTAGAATATTTTGATTTAGTTGATTTAGTAGGCTAGTTGATATGCAACATTTGGAGAGAGAGATATGAGAGTTGATAGTTTTTAGTTGATATGATTAACTGATTAGTAAAACTTTAGACTTAATTGATAGTTTTTACTTGATATAAGCCTCTGGTCATATATAACACTTTGATATAGGATAGTTTCTAGGGTTTTCGTGTTCCTCACAGTAGTAATTTTTAGCCTATTTTATGTGTTTTGAATAGAATAGGAACTTTTAGGTCTTCTGATTATAAATTTTAGCAATGGAAATTTTTAGTTGGTAGAATTTGAACAAATGTTCTGTATTTGTTATATTGTGAACTTACATAAAAGAAAAAGTAATAATGGATGATGATGTAGATGTTTTAGGTATAGAACATTTTGAATAGATGATGATGTAGATTTTTTAGTACAACTAGTTTATTTAGTGCTGCTCAAGAATTGTTCATATGATGTAGATATAAACATGTATATCTAGTGTTGCTCAAATAGGATATATGCTTGCCCAAGTGACCATGTTTGCAGGTAACAGCTCTGAGTGGCCTATGTTTTGCCAGAGTGTTGATTAATTTCCGTTCCGGCAAATTTCAAGTGCTCGATATGTCCTTTTTCAGCAAAGGTCATGCCCGATTTTCCTCTGAAGTGGATCGTTAATCCTTTTCTAATATTGCTTTAGGAAAATGGCGACACCACCACCACCAGCACAACCATGTCGACTGTGCAAGTCAAGATGCGCTAGCAGCCTTGCAACTGGCATGTTGTTCAGCATCTACTTCCAGCCGAGTTTTCTTCCTGCAACGGTAACAAAATATATGAAACTTGTAACAATTATTTTGTTTTTAGTGTTTTTGGCATTAATGCATTGTGTATACAAAGATCGTCCCATGCAATGTGAGCTTGGAATTCAACAAGCTGACCAGAGACACTGTTACATTTGAGGCTCGTGGGGGGCCCTACACTATGGAGGTCGAGAAAGGACGAAATATATCACATATCGGAGGATATGGATGGAACCGTTTCATCTCCCACATGGGTATCACCGGTGGTGAGTTGATCAGCTTCTCCTTCCAGCATTTGTTTACATAATTGACATACTATACAAATAATTTTCCAGCGACACGAAATTGTACAATGGTGTGAACTTTTAGCTTTTGTTTCGTGTATCTTGCCATCGATGCTCTTTTGGAATCAATAAAAAACTAATTCCTTGCTAATGCATCTCAATTATTAGCAGATCAGAGCTAATATTTACATCACAATTGAAGACAAAGTTGTGAGAAGATGTTAAATTAAAATTGATCCATGCTTTCATTGGTAGCAACGTCCCCCCAGCTCTGTCTAAATCAACAAGGCATGTTGGGAAAAAAGTAGTTGTATGGAGCATGCAACATTCCAATCATTTTGTGTAGTTCCACTAAAATAGAGCTGAGTGTCTCTGTTCGAAAGATATTAAGTGTGATTAAGATAACAGAGGACTGCTGATGAAGCAATAAACACACAAATAGAAGTCGGTCACCTTTGCATTCTCTCTTAAGACTAACTAGTTGGAGAAGATTAGGCTCGGAGTTGGATGAGGAGGATAGAGCAAAACCAATCTCCCCTTGTGCAGTCGCACTGAAATGTAGAGACATTGCCCGTCTGACATTTTAGTACAACTGCACAAAACACTCTTAAGAAAAAAGTGATTTGTGCAGTTCACCAAAAGGTTGCAATAACAACGAGGTGAGATGGATAGCCCTGTTTGCAAAAAAGAGGTAGAAAGAAACAATTACTGGCCAATAACAGTTGATGACACATGCGACGACAAAAAAGAAGCATATTCCTTGTCCTAAGGGAACATAACTACACGGTTGTGTTTTTCTAAAATGGTGTGAGGAAGAGATTGCAATATGGAAAGTACACCGGACGAGCTACGTTTTGGGCAACGAACTATGGAAGATCCACATGCAGCGACGTGGGAAGACGGGCAATGGAGCAAGGCCGAAGGGGATACCTAGAGGTCGTCGGGATGTAACTAGGTGAGCGGCAGCGGGCGGAATCTACCCATACTGTGGCAGCGAGCAGGTGGCGTAGACCCTATAGCGCCGGAGCTTGGTCAGAGAGAACTGCGTGTACCGCAGATCGGGACGTGTTGCCTCGGCGCCGTTGAACGGAGATACGATGCACATCCTCCCTTTCCGCCAGCAGACGGGATGTGGCCAGATCAGTGACCAACGGTGTGAGAGAGAGAGAGAGAGAGAGAGAGAGTCCACCGCAGCCTTGTGTGAGATACTCTGAAGAGAGACAAACCAGGCAGGCAGGCTCCATTGTACACAGTGGAGCAGACTACCTTTTTCTCCATAAAAATCATTTTATATTCTGTGTACATGCCATTGAGCAATATAACTTTATTTAAAAATAACGCGCCAACGCATCAAGTATAAATTTGTTTCGTGCACGCGAGGTACACGAGCTCCGTAGGTAAACAACCGCTACACGCGTTCAAATTAACACATGGGCTGCCATTTCATACAGAAATGAGCTCCACCGTGTACCCGCGCGGGTGTGGCTGGGCACAAAACGTGAGTACATGCACGGTGCACCTATTCTCTTCTTGTATACGTACACCACCTATGTGGGGTTGTGTGAGAGAGATACAAACATAGAGAGATATAGTGCGTGGGTTCGT
>NC_041383.1:58506731-58514071 GCF_002162155.2 Triticum dicoccoides
AAAAATGTAACATATGCAATGTGTGTGAAATTGAGTCCTGGATATATCATTGAGAGAGAGAGAGGGGGCGATCCACGAGATGAGAGTGGAGGTGTCATCGGCTTGAGTTGTCCACAGAATCGAAGAGAGGGATGATGTGTGTGCGCGCACGCGATCGATAAAGAGTGCCATCGAATTTGTGTGTGCCCACATCAAAGATATAGAGTGGATGGCCTACTGGAACGTGAGAGGGGACAGGTGCAGTTTGTCTCTGTGGCATGGATACGTACCTACAACGATCGAGTATCAGTGTGTGGTGGGGGGAGGCCTAATTAACTATAGAGGTACAATGGATGTTATATGTGTGGAGGAGGAGAGAGGCCTACCTCATGTATTAAGGGAGATCGATCTACCTCATGTATTAAGGGAGATCGATCGGCATCCATGCATATGTGTAGAAGAGGAATAAGGTTGGGAGAGAGACATGGCTAGAGTGTTGGAGGGGGTGGTAGTGGAGTTGCTTCTAACAAATGGTGGGATAGGCTTGCTAGAAAAATGGAGGGCACATTTGCAATATGAACGAGAGAGGGGTTGGATGTCTCTCTATGCATGTGCGTGTGAGAGACGGGTCAGGAGGCATGCACAAATGATGAGGGGGACGATATGGATGTGGTAAGCAGACATAACTAAATAGGAAGATCAATCGTCCTTTGTCAGAGAAAGGAGAGACATAACTTGTGAGGTACGTCGATCGATGGGGGGGGAATAGTTAAAGTCGACCTAGGTACATGTTGGGAGATCGATTGGTATACATGCACGTGTGTGTTAGAAGCAAATGAGGCACGGGGAGAAGGATAGAGAGAGAGAGGGGTGCATCTAGGAGGTGGTGCAAGAGGCATACTATATCGAGGGGGAAGGAGTGTGCGAGTACGAGATCGATGAAAAGAGTGGTGGGAGTGAGGCATGGACGATGATAAGAGAAGAGGGGACGATTGTGTTTGTGCTAGGCACACCAAGCTAGAGAGGCATATCGACCAATGTGTGCCGTAAAGAAGGGGCTGGGGGCGTACACACACCATGGGTGAACGACCTAAAGTGAAAAGATGAATTTGAGCGGTGGAGCTAGAGAATGCTGAGGGAGGGCGAGAGGGATGCGGGTGTGTGCATGCACGAGAGAAAGTTAGTGCTAGTTACAAAGATAAGAGTATTGTGTGGGTGTAAAAGACGAATAGAGATCATACTTCATAATAAAAAGCGAATTTGGATATTTGAAGAATTTATCATAGTGTTTTAAACCGATGCATGTGTGAATATATATAACGGTGATACACATGGTGTGGTTATGAACATGTCATACTACATATAATATATTTTACCTCTACTCTTATAAAATACGGAGTTGTTGATGATGGTGTGCCTGCCATCCTGATGGATAGGAAGGAAACTATGGAAATTATGAAAAAAATACACACACCCCTCTCCATATTTGCAAATTAGGGCTCCCCTTGATCATGTTGATGTTCTATGGAACGCATGGGCATCTTGCTAGTACTACGTATAATATATATAGAACATTCATTATAATTTGGGCAAATGTGTGGCTTTTGCAGCTCAGGTCTAAATACTTGTCATAATGTAGGGGGTGGAGCACTATACTTTGTGTGATAAACACGGTGTACATATGGAACATGGTTTAGATTATGAATATATAGTTAGTACATCAAATTTACTATTATTTGGAATCAACATCAACTGTATTCAAAAAATAGAATTCAAGTTCATGTAGTACACATAGTTCATATCTATCTCTATTTTAATCATGTGGTGTGTTATTAAGGTAATACACGAATGATGGTTGAAGTTGGCAACAATCTTGATTGTAGATTCTTATTGAAATAGAGAAATGAATTCAAATTCAGTTCGAATTGCAGCGGTAGTATAGACATTTAGAATGCACTAAAATGTTGGTATGAGTAGGTTGCATGCATTATACAGCAAGCGAAAAAATTTAATTGGACATAACATGGATTCATACTCCCTCCTTCCATCTATATAGGGTGTAATGCGTTTTTTAAGACTGCCTTTGACTATTGAAAAGATTAATAGTACATGACATGCACAATGTGAAAATTATACCATTGAAAGCTCCTTTCATAGACGAATTTAACGGTGTGCTTTGTGTAAGTTGCATGTCATATATTATTGCTCTAATATTTGGTCAAAGTTAGCCTTGATAAATGCATTAGGCCATATATAGATGGAAGGAGGGAGTAGCTTTGAATAGCATTTGTATAGTAAAATGGGGCAAGACTCTCTCTTTGTGTGGTGTGAATAGTTTTATTTTTTTTCATTTCTTTTTGGTTGAGGGAACTGTGAATTGATTTGGTACGTACAAGTACAATATTACACATTAGGCTTGTCTCTAAAATTCAACTCGTGCCTTGTTATATCCCGAAAATTCACATATCATGCTCACAAAACTGGCGCCTTCACGACCCGCGCCTTGCTATCCCAAAATTACAACACGCGCGAAAACTCCCTCCAGCTCCAAAATACCGACACGCGAAATCCCCCTTCTAATCCCGAGCCGAAAGGGACGCTAGTTCAAATCCGTGGGGTACTTTTGTGACACACCCTACATTTTGGACAAGCACGTCCCTAAGTCATGGTTCACCCCCTCCTATCGCCTCCATTTCGCCATTCGAAATTCCAGGCCACCATAACCTCTCCGCTCCAGCCGCGAAACCCCGCCCTCCTCCGTCCGCCACCTCACCGCTGCCAGTCGGAGCCTCTGCCCCGACGACATCGTCCACCGCAACAGCTCGACGCCCCTCGTCCACCTCCCCGGAGTAGGATCTGTTGTCCATCTCATCGTCCCGCTGGTTCAACCGCCTCGTCCTCCACCTCCAAGGAGCTGCTCCGACGATCGCCTCGTTTATCGCGGATGCTCCATCCCCACACCGCCTCCTTAACCTGCTCCACCGGAATCGTAGCATCCTCACCGACTCCTCAGACGAAGCCGAGGCCTACTCGGCGACACCAAAGAGGTTGTACACTCATCGCATCGCACCTTTTGCTTAACTCGACCTCCCGGCGCCGACGGTGCTCCATCCCGCACCCCCATGGAGCGGCTACCTTGAAGCCGATGCCGCGGGAGACATCTCCACGGCATCTGTCCCCTAGTGCTAGGCCCCTTCGGCGGCGGCATCCATACCAGCCGGATCTGCTGCTGCTGCTTTGGCTCTCGCTCGATTGGTCGCTCGGGCAGCTGCTGCTGCTCCGGATCTCGCTCGCTCACTCACGCTGCTGCTACTGCTCTAGCTCTCACTCTCTCGCACAGCTGCTACTGCTCCGGCTCTCGCTCGCTCGCTCACGCTGCTGCTACTGCTCCCCTTGCGCTCGTGATACCACTCTGCTCTGATTTACCTACACTTTAGTCGACTAAATCGACTTTTGGGTCAGTCGATTTTCAGTGGGTGGGGGGCCTCGCCGGAGTTAAGGAAGAACCACCCGCAACGGGGACGGGGGCTCGCTGGAGAGGTACCCCACTATCTATCTTAGGGTTCAGGGTGGGGGCGGGGGGCCTACAGAGTTGGCCAGGGCGGCGGCGGACTGGCGATGGGGAGTTGTTTCGGGGTGGCGAGGTGGCACTGGGGTCTGCGGTTCGGCTGGTGGTGGCTGACGGCTCAGGGGGGTGCAGGTTGAAGATGGACTGCAGGCCCTCCCTAAACTACATGTCAAGTGCCTCTCTGCTACCATTGCATTTTCAGTTTTGACAGTAACATTCAGATTCCACAGTAAATTTCAGTTTCGACAGTTAACTTCAGAGTCAATAGTTTTTACCTCATCTATTGTAGTCAGGTGGTTTTTGGTGATGTAAATTTTACATCTATTTTACATCATCTATTAGAGATGCTATTAGAATCCCACTTGAGATTGATGATGTTTGTCTTGTGCTGCTTCAGCCTTGACGTCTTACGGCTCACTGAAGCTGCTCCAACGATAGAACGATCCATCACAATAGAGCAGTGCACTAGACGCCGTCTACAGATCTTCCTCCACACCTCCGGTAGCCACCTCTACCTCAACTTCTTCAGTGACCAACCCAATGATGCTGAGGTCGACACGGCTACGGCAAAGAGGTTGTACACTTGTTGCGTCACTTATTACTATACATTCATATCGATCCATTAGGGCTATTTTGGTTCAACGGAAAAACATAGCAATAGGAAATTTTCCAATGGCACTCCACTATTCAATTATTCATGCATTTTGTTGAAAGGAATGAAGTAAAACATCCACCTGGACCTACTTTTCAAAATCCTATGCATGAAAACAAGAGCAAGTGCATTAGTGGCAGAATAACATTCTAACTGTACACACTTTCATATGGTTTCACTTTATTTTGGCCATGTTTCTTTGCATTCGTCTGCTCTTCCAATTCCTGTAAACCAAATACCCAAGTTGACAGAAATCCTGTGTTTACAAATGCTCTGTTTACCATGCGCATTAATATCCTATTCCTCTGTTTTTTCTATCCCTATGTTTTTAGAATCATGCAAGCCAAATGAGCCCTTACAGAATTACTTCAGTTACAGGTAGGTGTCGAAGGGAACTTTGTGTGGTTTGTCCTGCTCCTGCCGCGACTTCGTCCACCTCACCTGAGTTGCTCCATGGACAGAAGCATCCACCAAACCAGACATCACGACTCTTGACCGTCTTTCATCGCCTCGGATCTCCTTCCCTACCGCTGGCACCCACCACAACGGCATCACCATCATCGGCTCAGCAGATGAACCTGAGGAGTACACGGGTCCACAAGAGAGGTCGCGCTCTTTTGTTTTTGCTTATGTATGCATTGCTTAAAATTATCTGCTACTTTATCATCCTGTTCACCTCTTCGACTCCAAGTCAGATCCAAATTTCAAACTTGAGTTCTAAATTAGTTGTGGGGCACATATCGAGGCAGCAATGAATAGTATCTCTATCTAATATCTGGTTCACCTAGGGTATGCCTATGTTGTTCATCTTGGGTGGGAAATAAATAGTAAAGCAATCATCATCTGTCTTTTTATTAAATTAAAGAAATCATCAACCTGCTATCATTATTTTTGGATCCATCCACTGGTTGTTACCATCACTCTAAATTTCTACATGCTCTCCTTACATAATCTCACCTTATTTTTTTCGTATGCATGTAAGATATTGTACATAGTCATGCTGAACATGTAGAGAAAAAGAGAAGAGTTTTTCGCGGCAATACAATGTCATGCAAACATTGCTCCATGGTGGGTTCAATGGAAAACCCTCCCCACCCGTCTCCAGATTGTAATCCAGAGGAAGATATATGTTCTGAGGTAGATTCAAACGCTGCTGACCACTCCTATTTACCCCCCAAGGTGTTTGCTCTACCTTGGCATGATGATGTTAGTCATATCATGCATATAAGGCCTTGTAGTACCTACTTTTGACATCATACATGTCATCTGCTTAGTTTAGACATGTTCTGTAATGCCACCTGTTTAGTTTCTATATCATATATGTCATCTTGCCCATCCTTTTCTCCATTACATTTCCATTTGTCGACAATGCTTGTACATTAAACTACTCTTCCTGTGAATCATCCATTTGGGTGGGAGATGGAAAAATCTGGAGTGAAAACAAGGCCTTTAGAGCAGAAAGTGCTACATGTCGAAGCAGATCTCTTGTTGGGTCCCGATAGCTCTTCGGAGATGGATTCAGAGACAGATGACCAGTTATTCCCCCACCGAGGTATATGCTCTAACTTGGCACGGTTATACTGCTCATATCATGCATATGGTGTCTCGCATTGCATAGTTTAGACATCATATACACAATATTCAACACCATGTTCTTAGTTCAGACATCATATCGAATGCCCTCTGTTTAGCATATAAATCACATATGTGATTTAAATGATGCGATCCTGATTACTTAGATAACATGTAGGTGAATTATGTCATGCCATCATGTTTAGTTATTCATCGTATCTTTGAATTATGTTATGCTATGCTATCCAGTTTAGATAGACATCATATATATGAAATTATGTCATGCTATCCGTTTTAGTTAAACAATATACATATCAACTATTTCATGCCCTCTTTTTTCCACACTATCTATTGCATCTGTCTCTCATACAATGTCTGTACATTCGACTATTGTAGGACCTTGAGAAGAGGTGTCTAGAGGGGGATGATTAGACACTAAGTACCAAAGTTGCAGTTTTTAAGTTTCTTTAAAGTTTGAGTGGAGTTTAGGAACAAGTTTAACATTCACAACATATAGCAAGCAAGCATGCAAAGAGTATATGAGCAGCAGAAAATAAAGCATGCAACTTGGAAGAATGTAAAGGGAAGGGATTGGAGGATTCAAACGCAATGTGAGACACGGATGTTTTTGGCATGGTTCCGATAGGTGGTGCTATCGTACATCCACGTTGATGGAGACTTCAACCCACGAAGGGTAACAGTTGCGCGAGTCCACGGAGGGCTCCACCCACGAAGGGTCCACGAAGAAGCAACCTTGTCTATCCCACCATGGCCGTCGCCCACGAAGGACTTGCCTCACTAGCGGTAGATCTTCACAAAGTATGCGATCTCCTTGCCCTTACAAACTCCTTGGTTCAACTCCACAATCTTGTCGGAGGCTCCCAAGTGACACCTAGCCAATCTAGGAGACACCACTCTCCAAGAAGTAACAAATGGTGCGTTGATGATGAACTCCTTGCTCTTGTGCTTCAAATGATAGTCTCCCCAACACTCAACTCTCTCTCATAGGATTTGGATCTGGTGGAAAGAGGGTTTGACTGGAAAGCAACTTGGGGAAGGCTAGAGATCAAGATTCATATGGTAGGAATGGAATATCTTGGCCTCAACACATGAGTAGGTAGTTCTCTCTCAGAAATAGGATGCTGGAAGTGTAGGTTCAGTCTGATGGCTCTCTCCACGAATGAAGAGGAGGTGGAGGGGTATATATAGCCTCCACACAAAATCTAACCATTACACACAATCTACCAAACTCGGTGGGACCGAATCGTTGAACTCGGTCAGACCGATTTAGCAAATAATGTGACCGTTAGGGTTTTCGATGGGACCGATTCGGTTAGGGTTAGGGCATAACGTAATCTCGGTAAGACCGATTACACAAACTCGGTGGGACCGATTTTGGTAATAAGCTTTCGAGAGAGTTGGTCAGGCAAACTCAGTTTGACCGATTATCAAACTCGTTGGGAACAATTTTGATAATAAGTTAACCAGAGAGTTTGCATTGTAATCTCGGTAGTACCAATTGCTCAAACTCGATGAGACCGATTTTGATAATGGACATACACACAATCT
>NC_041383.1:58514616-58533874 GCF_002162155.2 Triticum dicoccoides
GGTGGGACCGAATCGTTGAACTCGGTCAGACCGATTTAGCAAATAATGTGACCGTTAGGGTTTTCGGTGGGACCGATTCGGTTAGGGTTAGGGCATAACGTAATCTCGGTAAGACCGATTACACAAACTCGGTGGGACCGATTTTGGTAATAAGCTTTCGAGAGAGTTGGTCAGGCAAACTCGGTTTGACCGATTATCAAACTCGGTGGGAACAATTTTGATAATAAGTTAACCAGAGAGTTTGCATTGTAATCTCGGTAGTACCAATTGCTCAAACTCGATGAGACCGATTTTGATAATGGACATACACAGAGACATTACAATCCCATCTCGGTGAGACCGAGATCCCTATCAATGATACCGATTTGCCTAGGGTTTGTGGCAGTGGCTAAGACATCCAAACTCGGTGGCGCCGGATAGAAAGAATCAGTGGGGACGAGTTTGACTTTAGGTTTAGGACATATGTGTGGAAGTGGGAAAGTGGTTGAGGGTATTTGGAGCATATCACTAAGCACTTGAAGCAAGAGGCTCATTAAGCAACACCTCATCCCTCCTTGATAGTATTGGCTTTTCCTATAGACTCAATGTGATCTTGGATCACTAAAATGTAAAATGAAGAGTCTTGAGCTTGAAGCTTGAGCCAATCCTTTGTCCTTAGCATCTTTAAGGAGTTCCCACATCCTTTAGTCCATGCCACTCCATTGTTGAACTTATCTGAAACATACTAGATAAAAGTGTTAGTCCAACAAGAGATATGTCGTCATTAATTACCAAAACCACCTAGGGAGCACTTGTGCTTTAAACTATGTTTCATGTTTATAAGCCATTTGAATTGGAGCGGGTGATGCTAGTATCTAGTGGACTAAATACACGATCTTCAAATAAAACAGTGCTACCTCTTGGTGGAGAAAGCACCCCGGTTGTACATGCGCGAGAACCATCCCTAACACACATAACCCAAACTCTCACAGATTGTACCCCTACTGTGATGGACAGATGAACCAGCTTCACCCAATCTAACCCCAACCCCAGCAGATAGTAACCCAGTTCCTGTTGACACAGCACCATCTCCGCCACAGAGCTCCCAAAGAAGGGAAGTTAGTAAGGCAGCTCCAGTGCCCAAATGGCCAGTTCTACCAAAGCGAACCCCAACTCCACCAGTTAGTACGCCTATTCCTGTGGAGGAAGCACAACCAGCTAGTCATAGTTTAGCATCTATCACATTTGATGTTGTTAAATCGTATGTGTGTATCTTCCCATCTTGGAAATATTATACTGAAGATGAAGGAAAATGTCAGTTGCAGGTGCTTGTCCAGGAGTTATGTGTAAGTAATGTTATTCATGGCAATTACTTTGCTTTGTCCCATACATCCTACCTCCATGATGGTTATAATACATCAAATGTTCCCATTTTTCGCTATAGAGAAGGACCGATTTGGAAACTCGGGATGAGGTAACCTGTGCTAATACCTCTGCTATCTTCAAGAATGCTTGGTGGTAGTATCAGAATTACCTGAAGAAAACGTACTTCACCGGCAAAGAAACTCATCAAATTCCCTTACATTCTCCTGAGACACATTTACTGGACGATGACTGGGAACGCCTTGTTCTATACTGGTCCTGAACCAAGAATGTGGTAAGGTCTACGAGCTCATTTTCTATTTTGAAGTACTATATTCTTGGGTCTTACTGTACTCTGTTCATGTAGAACAAGTGCCTAAACCTGAAGAACAAATGTTATAATTTAAGATCCCATTGCTATCATAGTTCGAAAAAGCGCTAGATGTTAATTGTGCGTTTTGCCACCGCCTTGCGCTTTACTGACCATAGCGCGTACTTATGCGTTGTTATGCACAGATTAAGCGTAGTTATGCGCAATGCGTTTTTCCAACGCCTAGAGCCTAGGCGTGCTTAAGAGCTCGCTTAGGCGCGCCTTTTTTAACTATGATTGCTATCGTGAGTACTGCTTTGCTCTTGTATCATTGTATTTACTCATACAAACTTATTTTTAAATTGAAGGATCCAATCAAAACTCCAATGGCACAGCAGGTATGTTCACGCATGTTTCTTTAACAGGTTTGCTCTTATCAATAGCTCTGTTGATTTCAATTTCAATTGTGTATACAGTTGAATTCTCATATAATGCACATTACTAGCATCACAACAGAGCCAATAGTGTTGTTGTACATGTAGACCCGTGGTACCCATCTGAAATCTCGTTGTGCCATGTAGTTTCCCACGCTTTGTATTCTTTCACTGCTGCTTTGTCTTGAACTGATATGATTTGAACCATGTCTCTATTTTGATTTGGCAAGACAATGCACAGACCATAGGACATAGATATATGTTTGTTTGATGCTTTTATTATGTACTAGTACTTGGCAATAGAAGACTTGGTAGTTTAATCATGTCCACCTTACTAATGAACTGGTTCACCGAAATGAGTTTCATATACTAGTACATGCTAATCCTGTTATGTGTCTGCTTGTTTCTTCTTTTAGAATCCTGACAGAATATTGGGAAAGAGTGCCTTATTAAGAAATGGTAAAGGAAGTAATGCAGATAAGGTTCAGGATAGTGAGACATCCTTGTTGGTCTTCAACAAAGCTGATAAAACAACTAAGGAAGACTATCTTGAAGACAGTGAGACAACCCCAAAGTCCTGTCTTGGTTTACTGTTCGAGTTACTGGCCACTACCGCTTGCACAAGCTATTCAAACTCACTGTCTGAATCAGTTCGGTTTCTTGAGTCTCAACTACAAGATGAAAGACATCGATCAGTTGTGCTACGACAAGAAGCGGAAGGACTACGGAAGTCCCTGGAGCATTCAGATGCATACTTTTTGGTGCAATAACAAGCGTTGGAGGATTTTAGCGCCAAACAGGACAAAGCTGATAAGCTTGCTAAGCTTATTGCCAGCATGGTGGATACCCATGATAACGTTTCTTGAGCTCTTCTGAAGTTGTTTCAGTTATGCTCTTGTTTTGCTGCCGCGTTTATTTGCACTGGTGGCCAATTTTGACGGCCAGTGTATGTAATATGCTGCTTTGTTCCCTATATTTGCACTAGTGGCAAACTTTGATGCCTAGTGGATGTAATATGTGTAATAGCGGTACTAGGCTAGCGTTAATTGCTTGCTTATTTATTTCCTATTGTCTTGTTTAGTTGTTTGCTTGTTGTCACTTCAGTTCTTTTCTGTGTTTTTGTTTTTTTACTATATTTTCTGTGTTTTTCTAGTGGCCACAATAACCTATTTTTGGTAACTAGGCCAAAATAATCATGGCAACACCCGGACTGTTGTAACCATGGGCCTCCTGCGGGCCGTATGATCCATGGGCCTTCTATGGGCCGTAGGATCCATTGGCCTTCTACGGGCCGCACGATCCATGGGCCTTCTATGGGTCATATGATCCATGGGCCTTTTACGGGCCATAGGATCCATGGGCCTTCTACGGGGCGTATCATCATTTCGCCAATCATGGGTCGTACTATTCGTGGACCATAACGGGCCGTTAATAGGTCGTATTTCATAACTCTATGAAAACAGCCCAACGGGTTTTTTTACTTGAAAACGGCCCAACGTATTAACGGGCCACAAACGGGCCGACTGTAACCATGAGCTGAATTTGGCCCACAAGCAGAAAATGACAGTAACGGGCCGTAAGTAAGTGAATGCTGGAAATTAACCCAAGAATAAATGGGCGCTGAGAAGGCCGAAAGATAACATGGGCTGGAAACGGCCCAATGGAATAATGGGCCGTTAATGGGTATATAGTGATACACTGTTCATTACGGGCCAGTTTCACCACGGGCCGTTAATGGGCCAAGAGTTACAAAGGGCTTCATATGGGCCGAAAGACCTCATGGGCCATACATGGGCCGGAAGTTAAAACGGTCTTGAATCATATTGGACGGCCCAGATGACACTATTGGGCCTAATTCGGAGAGGTCGTAACAAGCCCTGGGTTAGCGGCTTGTAAATGGGCTATATGGGAATAGGTCGTTAACAGGCTTTCCGTGGGCCAGCCGCCACCTTTTGACCAAGTCAAACGGGCCATCCTTTTCACAGGAATGGGCTTCTGTTGGGCCATGCCACGTGTCAACGTATCATAGGCGCCTTGGGTCCAATGAGCGGATGACATCTGACCCAACGGTGAGTCGACACGTGTTTCCTCCAGCCAATGATGATTTTAGACATGGAAAATCCCCATTGGTCGGGGCTGTTAACGGGTTATCGGATCCAAAACCGGACCCCGGTAGCTTAATGGCGTTCCATTAGGTGGATGCCGCGTGTCGGTGACCCTTGACGAAAGCACTTCTGTGACGCGCGATTTATCGTCATGGAAGTGGACACTTCCATGATGATAATCTCGGTAATGTCATGGAACACTTCTACGACAGCACAGGTATGACTATCTTGATTTTGTCATCAAATCTTCATGGATGTACATGCATGATAGAAAACGCGACCTACTGTGACAAACACGTATCATCACGGAAGTGTATTTTTTTGTAGTGCTTACACAGATAATGCTCTAGTTCCGCGCTCTGTGGTCTTCCATGACTTTACAAGCTCGGGTGGAGCAGTTGTTTTATGGATTGCTGGTTACTTCATTCTAACTAGAGAATTTGCTGACACCATGATACCTGCAGATGAGGACCCGATGCCATTAGATGGCAATCCACATCCTTTGCCTGGAGTAAACCCACCGCAACCCTTTTGGGCTATGCCACCATATCCAGCTCTTGGTTGGAATATGGTGCCACCGCCATAATCCTGTTAACAATGCCCACAATGCTGGTGGCTGGGGAGACAACATGAACAATGAGGCTAAATGGGGACCTTGGGATGAACAAGTTCAACAGCCACCACAACGACAGGACAATGCACCTGAGCAGCAGCAAGAACAAGCCCAAGAACATAACTCCATGGTATTAAACCCCTCGCTAGATTCTAATAATGAGATGGACATGGAGGAAGTTCACGAGCCTCTCAATCTAGTTGCACAGCATCCGATGGAACCTTTGGACCCAATCCAACTTGGAATTGTCCGAGTGGTGTATGGCCCTGTCTTGCCTGCTGATTTTATCTGGGAGAGGTCTTTTCAGTCGCTCATGCCAGAATTCTGCATCAAGAATGTGCCAGCTCCACTGCCATTCAGTAATCAGTGGTCATCTTTGCTCATGACTTATGTCTGGCCTAAGAGCTATGGGGAGAAGTTTGGTTATCTGCTGTAGTACAAAGACAATGTCAGGCCTAGTTCTGCTATTGTCATTAAAGAAATCATGCCTAAGCATGTGAAGATAGACGTCTCACAATCTGATAGATCAATTCAGCCTCCGGCAGAGGAAATTCAGTCACATGACCTTGACGATGACTTTTAGTTCTCCTCTATAATACCTGTTGTGCTTGGCAAGCATGGTCGAGAGCATAGGCATGGCCGCAGAGCAACTATTGCCATAGCTCAAACTCCAGATTTCTCCACCAGGCGCATGACACGCAGTGCTGCCAAGACCTCTTGTTACAAACCTACTTCTGCAGGTCCAATCAAGCCATCAGCCTTGAGGCATCCGCGTGCTAAGAAGGACAAGGTGATGGTTGATGATCCCGAGGAAGCTGCGCAGGCCTTACCTCCACCGACAACAATCTCAGAGATGCAGGCAATAGGTACTCATCTTGGTATCTTCGAAGACCAGCTTACGTTGGAGAAGCTTACGGCTCCTCCAAAGACATCTTCTCCTGATCATGTGTCCAATGATGTGTGAACCTAGATTATATGATCTTAGCCGGAGGGGTTGTGCCCGGCATTGTTTTTCTTTTGTTGGTGGCTACTTTCTATCTAAACATGTTCATCTCTATGCCCTTTTGATACTTCTGGATGTGGTTTATTATACTTCTCTGTTATGCTTAGCAGTCCTCGAACTATTAATGCGAGTTTCTTATGGATAGTACAACTGATCGTAATTGGTGTGTGTTGTGTTGGAATATTCGTGGTTTGAATTCTGAAGCTGGTCAAAGAGATGTGAGAGCAAAGATAGAAGAAAGTCAATGCTCTATTGTTTGCTTGCAGGAGACTAAGTGTGATGACTTTGTTCACAAAATGCGAGCTTTTTGTCCTAGGCGTTTTGACACTTTTGTGTTTGCCCCGTCAGTTGGTGCCTCTGCTGGAATTTTGGTTGTTTGGTGTTCCTCTATCTTTAAAGGGACCCTGGTTCAGATCCGGAATTTTGGAATTATTGTTTATTTTGAATCTGTTCATAACGCTGAGAAGTGGACCCTAGTGCAGTTTATGGACCCTGTGATGGTCCTCCTCGAGATAACTTTGTTAATTGGCTATATCACCAGAATATCCCAACGGATGAAAACTGGTTATTCTTAGGAGATTTCAACTTCATTTGTTCTCTGGATAACAGAAATAAGCCGGGAGGTGATGTTAATGACATCTTCCTCTTTAATGAGATCATTGGACACCTTGGGCTTCTTGAACTACCTATGATGGGTATGAGCTTCACTTGGTCCAATATGCAGGAGCAGCCTTTATTAGAGCAGCTTGATTGGTTTTTTACAACTTCAGACTGGATTTATTTCTATCCTAATACAGTTGTTCTGCCCCTAGCAAAAATGTCTTCTGATAATGTGCCTTGTGTGGTTTCAATTGATACAAATATACCCAAAGCTAAGGTTTTTCGGTTTGAAAAATATTGGGTGGACATGCTAGGGTCTATGGACTGTGTCAGGCACTCTTGGATCCAACTTGTGTTTGCTGATCTGTCTGCTTCTGCCATTTTGTCAGTCAAGTTCAGGCGCCTGCGTTATGCTCTTAAAGCCTGGAGAAAAAATTTATCCTATATTAAACAGCTCACTATGAATTGTTGTCGGGTTATTGTTCACTTTGACAACTTGGAAGAGATGCGGCCACTCGCTACACCAGAGTTTAACTTTCAGAAAATAGTCAAGCTTCACCATGAAAATCTGCTGAGGATACATTATATTTATTGGAAACAAAGGTGTACTATTCCCTATATCAAGGTGGGTGAGGAGAATTCAAAATTCTTCCATGCAATAGCCTCTCAACGGTTGCGCAAGAATACTATTGCCAGCATCTCAGTTGCTGGAAGTGACCCAGTTTCTGACCTTTCTCAAATGGCGGAAATCCTTTTGTCCTCTTTAAAAAATAGAATGGGCCGGGCCCAAGGGATAACTATGGGCTTTGATCTGTAGAACCTCATCCAGCCAGTTCCTGGATTGTAGTGCTTGTATGAACCTTTCTCTACTGAGGAAATAAATACTGTTTTGAAGGAATTGCCGACAGATAGAGCTCCCGAGCCTGATTGTTTCAATGGCCTCTTTGTCAAGAAGTGTTGGCCTATCATTGAGGGGGATTTTTTGAAATTAATTCAGGACTTTTATGATGGAAGATTATCTTTGGAGAATATCAATGGTTCTCTAATCACCTTGATTCCAAAGATGCTATCTCCTGAAGGACCTGAGGATTTTATGCCCATCTCTTTGATTAACAAATGTTTAAAGTTCCTTACTAAGCTCTTAGCAAAGAGGTTACAAAAAGTCATCCTTTAGTGCATTCACCAAAACCAGTATGGGTTTTTGAAAAGTAAAGCAATTCAAGACTGCCTGGCTTGGGCTTTTGAGTACATACATCACTATAAACAGTCAAAGAGGCCTACAATCATTCTGAAGCTGGATTTTACAAAAGCTTTTGACATTGTGGAACATGATCTTATTTTGCAAATCCTCTAGCACAAGGGCTTTGATGCTAACAAGATTGCTTGGATCAAAGAGATCATGTCCTCTGGATCATCTTCTGCGCTTCTAAATGGTGTACCTGGCAAATAGTTCAAATGCAAATGTGGGGTCAGATTGGGTGACCCACTGTCCCCACTCTTGTTTTTGAACATGAAGGTTTTTTTGCAACTCCAGAAAAGAAATGGAAAAATAACAACCATTTTTGTAACAGAAGCATAAGGCCATCATTTCTTGAAATTTTTGAAAAGATTATGAAAACGGGAACATTGATTGAAATTCCAAACAAATTATAATACATGAACATTTTTTGGAATCCCAATCATTTCTCTAACAGTTGTGAAATTTTTGAATAAACACATTATGAACAATTTTTGGGAAACACGAACTTTTTCTGAAATTCTTGATTATTTTTTTGAGAAATGACAAAAAAATTTGAAGACATGTACAATTTATTTAAAGTTATGAACACTTTTTGAACATTGACTAATAAATATGAATATTTTGAAATCCAGAAAATTGGTTTTAAAAATATTTGAAATATTGAAGGGTCAGTGGTCACTAAGGATGTTCAATAGGCGAGACCACAGAGTTATTTGCCTCGCTCATTCTATCCATTTGGTTGACAACTTCATGCGACGAGTGTAAATTAGGAAATTCCATATGTTTCGCGAGTAGCGTCCAATAGACGGCAACACATGCAGGAGGCCGCCCGACTGGGCTGGCCCATTGGCGCTCGCAAAAACAGAAAATAATTCACCAATATGACAATTTTAAGTAACTATATTTAATTATGATTTTTAAATAATTTTTCCCTTCGAACCTAGCATGGATGCAAACCATGGGCATGCCCACCTGCAAGTAAAAGTTGAGATCGTTCAAGAATGTCCCAAAAAACACAATGCTCAATGGAGGGTGTCTGGATAGGCCATAAACACGTTTTTCTGAACCTCCTGGAATGGCCCCAATTTTCTTTATGGCTTGTATGACCAATTCAAGGCACCATGCCAAGTTTCTTGGGTTTTCAGAAAGTTTTGCATTTTCTGGTGTTTTCTTGGCCAAAAAAGATCGATAAATGATTGGACGTGTCGCAACTTTCATACGGTGTTGGAAATTGTTCAAACCTGGCATGGATGCCTACCTTGGACGTGCCCACCTACTTGGAAAATTGTGGTCATTTCAAGAATGTCCAAATAGACCATGTTCAACGGAGAGTCTTTGAGTAGGCCAGAAAGGTCCGTCTGAGAGCACGTTGCTGCTCAACATCCTTTAATTGGCACCAGTTTTTCATGGCCTTTTATGACCAATTCAAGACAGCAGTCCAAGTTGCTTGGGTTTCGACAAGTTTTGCCTTTTCGGGAGTTTTTTTGGGTCAAAAAATACCGATAAATGGCCGGAGGTGTCGCGACTTGCATACGGTGTCAGAAATCATTCAAACCTAGCATCGATGCCTATCATGGGTATGCCCACCTGCTTGCAAATGTTGGGTTCATTTCAAGAATGTTCCAAAAAAACTCTTTTGTTTCTTTTTAATAACCGAATTCAAATCATGTTCGATATTAAACCGTATAACTAAAAGAAAAAACTCAAATCCAAGCATCCAGTAAGAGGCCCCCTCTCACGTGCCACCCAAGACCAAAGGCTCAATCGCACGCGTGTGTCCAACCATGCAGGATATGAATGGCCCAATGCATGCTTTGTTCCCCACGTGAGAGTTAAACCAGCTAAGCTATTGTGGATTTGAAATAAGTTCATTAATGCTGAAAAAAATATTCATGTTGAAAATTTTCCGAAAAATTTCACCAATTTTTTTGGAAAAATAAGCTCGAGAAATTGAAAAGGATAGAAAATTTGAGAACAAATTGATGATTTTTTTATTTTAATTTTTTCACACATTTGAAATAACAGGAAAAAATGAAAATGAAAACAAAGGAAAAATAAAATAAAAAAGGAAAACAAACAGAATAAATCCCTTTGGAATAACATGAAAAACCGGCCTACAACTTCACGAAGTTACATTTGCCACATAATAAGCCTGAAAGAAAGCAAGTGTTCAAGTTGTGTTCATAAAATTGTTCAGAATGTTACTTCTTTAGTTTGCTTGCTCCTCATATCTCTTTAAAATTATTTAAAATTTCGTTCAAAAGAATATACTTAACATTTTGAACTAACATATATCTTTTTTTAAAATGTTCATGCTTTTAAAAAGTGTTGTTCAATTTTTTGAAATATGTCATGCTTCTAAAAAAATTGAAATTTTCGAAAACTGTTGGATTTCAAAACATTATTTGATTTGTAAAATTTTATTCAGAATTTCCAACAAATGTTTGAATTTTTTGAATAAGTACCTAAATTCTGCATTAGTGTTAGTTCTTAAGTATGTGCACTCCTCGTTTTGCACAAACATTAGTAAGCTTAACTGGTATGCCACTCACGGTTGTTGCAAGAGATTTGTAGTTAGATTCATGGCTGGTTCTTTTTGTGATTTTTCACAGCCCGCGGAGAGGCGCGCTCCTTGGTGTTAGTTTTTAAGATTTCACAGTCATTGCTTTACATAGTCATTAGTTGGGTGAACTAGTGAGCCACTCAGGCTTGCTGCAAGAGGTCTGCGGGGGTTGTACCGGAGAAGAAGTAATAAATATTCGCTTGTAAGACCAAAATGGAACTTTGGTAATCTACATATTTTCATATATAAATTCTTTTGAAATAATAAAAGGTTGATCCCTACAAATCACACACAGCATTCAGTGCAGTGGCAGATCCTCGTAGGGCCAACCTGGGTGGTCGTGCCCCCAGCTCATAGAAAAAAACATGTTTATATCCTTAATATTACACCTATATATTTGTCCACTAAATATCACCCCACGGTAACCCCTCCCCACTCTGTGGTTGACTGGAATCATGCGGAAACTGCCTTTGGTGACTGAGCTCACTGGAGGCCTCCAGATTTAACATTCAAATTTCATTGAAATTCATATTTTTACGTTTCAAAAAATTCTGAAAAAAGTACAGATATACATGAAGGGATAACAGACACGTGTTTAAATTTTGAGGGCGAAATACGATGAAATGAGGGTTGCGCAAAAAAAATTTGGGGCTATTTAACACATGATACTATTCATCATCCTCCCAGGCCATGAATTTGTCATTTTTGCACAGGTCGCATTTCAACGTATTTCATCATGAAATTTTACACACACGTGGGTTAGATCCTTACATACAATCATATTTTTTCAGATTTTTTTGAAACATAAAAGTTTGAATTTGAATTTTTCAAAAATAAAGGCCCTCCGTGGAGCTCGGCCTCCAAAACGCCATTCTCAGAATCATGTCCCTTTGAAACGTATAACAGGATCATCACCTTGATCGCAATGTAGGTCAAGACAGGTATGAACAGTGCAGCAATAACCACATATGATTGCCGGTCCCTACTGGAGCCGGTGGCATACGCCACTAGCAGAGCACTACTAGGAAAAGGCCTACTAATGGCGCACCTGTTTTGGCTACTAATGGCGCACTACAGATGCTCCATTAGTACCACGCCACTAGTATTTTTTACTAATGGCGCACCACTGGTGCACCTGTAGTGCGCCATTAGTATGCCTACAGGTGCACCATTACTATCTCACTTAGTAATGGCACTACTAGGAAAAGGCCTACTAATGGCGCACCTGTTTTGGCTACTAATGGCGCACTACAGATGCACCATTAGTACCACGCCACTAGTATTTTTTACTAATGGCGCACCACTGGTGCACCTGTAGTGCGCCATTAGTATGCCTACAGGTGCGCCATTACTATCTCACTTAGTAATGGCTTAATCTCGGGTCACTATGGCTTAATCTCGGGTCAATATGCTTAATCTCAGGTCAAACTTTCTGAAAGGTCACCCATCCTCACACTACTCCAGCCCAAGCACGCTTAACTTCAGAGTTCTATCCAACCCCAGCATCAGCTCATTTCACAGGCACTTGTTGATATATCTAGCATATCAATCCTATTAAACCTTGTTGATGTTTAGGACTTTGTTCATGTTCATGAGTGTGATGAAATTTTGAAAAATTATTTCAAACTTCCGTTCATATTACGTATCATATTTTGAAAAACAAATCCCGAAAAAAAATCGAAACTATTTTTTTTCTTTTACTAATGGCGCACCTAGCAAACGGTGCGCCACTAGTAAGTTTGAAATTTTTTGAATTTTTTTGCCTCCAGATCTTAAAAGTCACATAACTTTTTTTCTGTTAGGTTTTTCAGGATTTTGAAAATGTTTAACGGGGTTGCCCCAGTTAAATTTGGATGTAACTTTTCGAGTAGATGATTTTTCATATAAAAAACTTTTTCATCCGAGTTAGTATGCAAAAGTTATGCCCATTTTACAAATTCTCGAGAGATTTTGCAAATAAAGTCGAAATTCATATTTGCAAATTTTTCCAACAACTAGACCACATATCACATGGGAAACTTAATTTCTTTTATTTTTTTGACATTTCCATCATTTTCTTTTATTTTTTTAAATTGAAAAGGCGGTCCAGGGGTGCATTCGGGGGAATTTTGGGTCAAAACTAGTAATGGCGCATCGTGGGTGTGGTGCGTCATTACTAGTTTAACTAGTAATGGCGCACCACACCCACGGTGCGCCATTACTAACTTTGGAAAAAAATAAAGAAAATAAAAAAAATAAAAGAAAATTTGTTAGTAATGGCGCACCATGGAAAAAAATAAAAGAAAATTACTAGTTTTAACTAATAATGGCGCACCACACCCACGGTGCGCCATTACTAACTTTGAAAAAAAAAGTTTGAAAAAAAATTTGAAAAAAATTTACTAGTGGCGCACGGTGAATGTGGTGTGCCATTACTTGTTTAACTAGTAATGCGCACTATCCCCTGGTGCGCCATTACTAGTTTTGAAAAAAAATAAAAAAATGTTACTAATGGCTCACCGTGGATGTGGTGCGCCATTAGTATTTGGACACTAATGGCGCACCGACACATGGTGCGCCATTAGTATATACTAATGACGCACCATATGTCTGATGCGCCATTAGAGCATCTCCCACAGCCGCGCTAAACTAGCGTCGCGCCGCAAATTAGTTGGTTTTAGCGCACGCGCAACGCGGCGGGTCACTCCAGCGGGCGCGCAAAAACGACGCGCGCGCTATAACGAGTTGGCCGCGCTGTCGAAAACACGGCCCCGCGCGGTGTATTTCGGGCGCCCGCTACAGCGCGTGGCACACTCGAGCGCTCGCTCTCGCACTTCCTCTCCCACTTCTACCCCCATCCGGCCGCGCCGCCGCTGCCGCCCGCGCCCCCCGGCGATCGTTCAGGCGCTTCCCCGGCCTATCCCCGCGCCGCCGCGCTTCCGCCCCATCCCCTCCTAGTCCCGCCGGCACTCGCGCGCCTCCATCGTCCGAGGAACAGCGCCCGAGCGCTCGCTGCCGCGCCGCGCCCGCAAGGTGTTCGACAAAACGCCTACAAGGTATGTATTGCTCAAACTTCATGAATTTGGTGCATGTTTTGAATTGTAGTTTTTATATTATAGTATTGAACATTGTAGATGAGTTCGTCGTATGATTCTTCCGAAGAAGAATTTGATATGGAAGAGGAGGAGGATGTTGCAATGATCCTAGCTATGCATATCAATAAAAAACCGAAGCACGGTGGTTCGGTTATGGGTCGGGAGAAAATTTGGAGAGATAGGATTGATGCCCATAACAGATTGATGAAGAACTATTTCGTGGAGAATCCCACATACCCGGAGTCGTATTTTCGTCGCCGGTTTAGGATAAGCACCGACTTGTTCAGGCGCATTGCAGAGAAACTAGCGAGCCATGACCGGTTTTTTCAGCAAAGAAGGAATGTCGCCGGAGAGCTCGGGCATAGCACCTTTCTGAAGGTGACAGCCGCTTTGCGTATGTTGGCATATGGTATCCCGGCTGATCTAGTTGATGATCACTTGGCTATGGGTGAGAGCCAAGCCATCATGTGTGTCAAGCGCTTTGTAGTGGGAATTGTGCAAGTGTTTGGCGAGGAGTATTTGAGAAACACTTGGCGATGAATTCCAAAGACGCTGGCTCAATAGATTGGCGCGCGGCTTTCCTGGCATGCTTGGCTCAATAGATTGCATGCATTGGAGTTAGAAGAATTCTCCAAAGGCATGGCATGGGCAATTCCATGGCCAAAAAAAGGGTTCCACTATAATCCTTGAAGCGGTGGCCGATCAGGAGACTTGGATTTGGCATGCATTCTTTGGAATGCCTGGATCTTTGAATGACATCAATGTTGTCAACCGGTCACCACTGATAAATAAGATTGCAAACGGTGAGTTGCCACCTGTGCAATTTGTAGCAAATGGTCGTACGTACAATTATGGCTATTATCTAGCGGATGGCATCTATCCAAAGTGGCAAACCTTCGTGAAGCCATTGAAAAAGCCGGAAGGTAAGAAATATCTTGATTTCAACAATGCTCAGGCGGCGGCTAGAAAAGATGTGGAGAGAGCATTTGGGATTTTGCAAGCCCAATTTGCTATTGTGAGAGGACCGGCTAGATTTTGGGATCAAAAAATGCTTTGGTACATCATGCACGCTTGTGTGATCATGCACAACATGATCATCGAGAATGAGCGTGGCCAAGATTTAGACTACTCACAGTATGAACTCTTGGGACATCTCGTGCGAGTGCGACGGAGGGCTGAAAGGGTAGCCCGTTTTATTGCCTCCTATCATGCCATTCGGCGTCCCGCAACGCACAATGAACTTCAGAATGATCTGATTGAAGAGTGGTGGGCATGGTATGATTGACAAAGAGCATGATGATTTCTGCATTCGACATTGTATTGTTCATGAACTATTTGTTATGTTTAATGCATTATTTGTTGTACTGAACGATAAACTATTTGTTTGAGTTGTAATGATAACAAAATTGAACTATTTAATGTTGATTTATTTTGTTTGTTTGATCATTTTTGCTCTTCTTCTGTGAAATGTATATGTGATTTGTGCGGCGTGCGCGCTGTATTTTTGCGCTCTGCTGGAGCGGCGCGCGCGTGCTGCATTATAGCGCGGCTGCTGGAGTCAACGCTGGCGGCCGCGCTAAACCAGCCAAAGCGCGCGCGGCAAACAGGTTTGCGCGCGGCGCTTAGCGCGGCTGTTGGAGATGCTCTTAGTGTTCATATCATCTATAGCCCTTTTCCTAGTAGTGGAGCAAGCAAATCAAGCCCAACGATCTGGTGCATCGCCCTGCGGAACCGATCTGGTAGCAGCAGCAATAGCATGATGACAATAGACGCCCCGAAGGAAGTGGAGTTGCCGTAGAAGAAAGCAACGTACCGCTGCCTCCTATTGTCCTGCAGGGCCGGGCCGCCAGCATCGTGCCCGCCATCGTTGCTCTGCCAAACTCCGCCTGGCGGATCTAGGCCGGCCTGGTAAGTGACACCCGCCACCAGGATTCCTAGCAACATCAGGTGTTTGCGCTTGGCATGTTGGCGTTTCGTCTCTAGTACCTCACGGCATTCCAGCTCCCCTTCTTGTGCATTTATTGTGGTGTCCTCTTCATGTACTTCAGGCCTCCTCAACGTTGCTTTCCTTCTCAGGCGACTATCCCTCAACAAGAATTTTAGGAGCAGTACAAGTAGAATCATAAAGGCCACGGTCACCAGGACGAAGATGCCGATGGAAGTTGTCAGATGTTGTGTGCTCCCCGCGGCATAGGCACCCATGAGACAAGATAATCCCGCCACCGTGCAAAGGGTTAGCGCGTGGCTTCGTATGGCTGGCCTGTACAGTACTGGGCTTACCAAGAGAATCATGCTGGTGATGGACAACATGAAGCTCACTGAGTTGCAGTAGAAGAAGGCCTTGTAGCGGCGTGGATGGTTGTACGATAGGACCGGGTCGCCTGCCTGATGCCCTGACTCATTGTCATCCTCGAGCCAGAAACCGCCGGGAGGGGTCAACCCTGCCTGGTAAGTCATGGCCGTGGACAAGGTTGCTAAGAGGTAGAGAAGTTTGCGCTTCTTCTCCACCTTCCCTTGTTCAGCATAAAAATCGATGCTGCTTTGGTCCATTGTGAAGAAGATAACATGGATCACCACGTAGAACAGGACGGCACCTGCCAAGGCCATGATATAGATGGAGGTGCTTAGGTTCCTGCTGGCCCCGGCAGTGTATGCACCGATGATGCCGAGCAATTCCATTATAATAACTGACTCCACCAGGTGTATTTTGCCAAATGATCTCGTCATGAAGATGGTGACTGTGACCAAGGATGCCATGAATGCAAATGAATTGCAGTACAAGAAGGTTCTGTACCGACTAGCGTTCACCGTCAAGAGGATTGGGTCGCCGGCGAGGTGACCATCACCATTTTCCTGCCAGAAGCCACCCGGTGGGTCTAGCCCTGCTTGGTAAGTGATGGCCGTGGCAAAAGTGGCCAGCAATTGAAGAAGAGAATTACTCATCTTCTTTTGCTCCCCATTACGATATACTACTTGTAATCGTGGTTGTGGTGTGTCTTGGAGCCTTCGGAGAAAAGAGAGATGAATAAGTAACAAGCTGATTTAACCAAGGTTCAAGGGTAAGAAGTATATATAGAGTGCAATGAATAGGAATTACCTGCCATCCAGATTGAGTGCCCGAATTTTTTTCCGTAAGTAAGCTTGGGGTACAGTTAGAAGTACCATGAATACGAGAAAGGCAGCAACCACGCCGACCACTTTGGCGGTCGCGGCATCCTGCCTGGAGCTGCCAGCGAAGTACGCCCCGCCGAGGCCGACCAGCGCGACTAGGACGCATCGGAACATCTCGCGAGACCGTATCGTACGCTGGTAAATCTTTCTTCCGAGGAGCAGCATGATGATGAGCAGAGACGCCATGAACGCCGTGGTGTTGCAGATGAAGAAGGTGGCCAGGCGTGCCTTGTGCTGGCCATCGTTGAGGATCGCGTCGCCCAGGCGGTGCCCACCAGTGGTGTTGTCCCAGAAGCCACCTGGTGAGTTGAGCCCGGCCACGTACGTGATGCTCACCGCAAACGTAGAGAGCAGCATCAACAACTTGCGGAGCCGCCCTTCAAGCACGAGGTCGTTGTCGGAATACATGCCTTCACCAGCGGCAGGAGGAGACTCTACACGCCGCGCCAGAATCATCTGGACAGTCACGTAGGTGGAAACTGTTAGCCTAAGCTCCATCACACGTGAGTGTATGCTAGTCCTAGTTTGTTTTGCTTAGAATAAGCAATGCATGGCTGATGTGATGTACACATGCAGCATGCACGTAGAAGTAGTGGAGGGGCCGAGTCTTCACACGATCGCCCCGTCTCGTTCTTTATGTTTTGCTCCTCCTGGTCAGCGTGGCACGCGTGCGAGCTGGAAGTCGTGGGATGGCGCGGCATCTCCGGATCGCAGCGGGCTGGCCGGGTTAGTTAGCTAGGTTGATCTTGTAACAAAATAACTAAGAGGAATAGAACACACGGAAAAGCTGGGGAGTCCGCCCGGCGCAAAAACCACACTGTCTTCTTCCTCTCTTCGATCTCTCTCTCGTCGTACTCGATCGCCTCGACAGCGACAATTGGCATCAGAGTCCCGGGTGTTCGATCCTTGGCGAGGCGGCGGTGTTTGATCCGACGTGGTGATGTCCGGTGACGAGTCGGACGGGAAGAACAAGGGCGGCGGCAAGTCGTCGCCGAGGACGCCTTCATCCAAGGCGCCGCTCGCTCGCCTCACCAGCGACAGCAGCGGTGAGTATCGGGTGGTGGAGCGCTTCCATGATGCTGACACGCACGAATTATCAGGAGTGGTGATGCAGGTCAAGTTGCAGGTTGCCCGCGTCTGGTCCGCGGTGACCGACGACAGCGCCGACGAAAATGACGACCGGCGCGCGCTGAGCATTATTCTCACCGGCGTTTCGTCGGAGATGCTGCGCGTGCTGGCTGCCAAGGACACGGCGAAGATCGCGTGGGAGAAAATCAAAACCATGCGGATGGGCAGCGAGCGTGCACGCGAGGCCAAGGCGCAAGTGCGCCGGCGGGAGTTCGAGGATCTCCGCTTCAAGGACGGGGAATCCATCGAGGACTTCGGGCTGCGGCTCTCCGCCCTCGTCGCCGACCTGGAGTTGTACGGTGACTCCGTCACCGAGCACAAAGCGGTACAAAAATTCCTCCGAGTGGTGCCACGCAGGTACCGCCCGATGGCTATGGCTATCGAGTCCTTCATCGACCTGAAAACGCTGTCGATTGAGGAGCTCGTCGGGCGCTTGTCTGCCTGCGAGGACAACTACGAGCTCGACGACGGCACGCAATCCTCCGGTCGCCTGCTGCTCACACACGAGGAGTGGTTGGCCCGAGAGAGGCTGGGCGGCGGTGGTGGATCGTCGTCCGGCGGCGGCGGCAGCGGAGGCAAGAACAGATCGCCCGTGAAGCCTAAGTCTCAGGGCGGCGGAAAGGGCGCGCCCGGGAACGCCGGGGCAGGTGGCTCTGGCGGCAAGAAGAAAAAGGGCAAGTGTCACCATTGTGGCATTCCAGGACACTGGAAGAAGGAGTGTCGCACGTGGCTTCGGAGCAAGAACAAAAGGGAAGGAACGAGCAGGCGCACCTGGCCCAGGCGGGCGAGGATCATGATCAGGGCCTGCTCATGGCCGTGGTCACCACTGTCACCACGCCGCAGATTGTGGCGCCACAAGCTGTTTTTCTCAATGAGGAGAAGGTAATTCATGTCCCCTCGCCCGAGGGCCTCTGGTACTTTGACACTGGCGCTTCAAGTCACATGACAGGGGATAGAACCGTGTTCTCCATGCTCGACGAGAGTGTGCACGGCACTGTCAAGTTCGGCGATGGGTCGCATGTAGCCATTCAAGGGCGCGGCTCTGTCGTTTTTCGCTGCCAAAGTGGGAACCAATGAGCGCTCGCGGGCGTCTTCTTCATCCCGAGCCTGCGGAGCAACATCATCTCTGTGGGACAGCTGGACGAGGGTGTCTGCTCCATCACCATTGAGAGCGGCATCATGGCCATCCGTGATCCGGCGCGGCAAATCCTCGCGCGCGTCAGGCGGTCCGGCAGCCGGCTCTACACAGGGTGTCTCATCATCGACGCTCCCGCCTGTTTGATGGCTCAAGGCAATGATGCAACCTGGAGGTGGCACACACGCATGGGACACCTGCACTTTCGTGCACTCCGCACCATGTCCACGAAGCAGATGGCGCGTGGCATGCCCGTCATTGATCGTATGGAGGAATACTGTGATGGATGTGCTCTTGGGAAGCAGCACCGTGTGCCATTTCCTCAGGCCACTGCATACCGCACAGAGCGCGCACTAGAGCTGGTGCACACGGACCTTTGCGGGCCGATCGAGCCAACTACACCCGCAGGTAACCGGTATTTTCTGCTGATAGTTGATGACTTCAGTCGCTACATGTGGGTAGAGCTCTTGAAGACCAAGGATGAAGCATTTCAACGCTTCAAAAGGGTCAAGGCTTTGGCAGAAGCGGATGGCCGGTGCAA
>NC_041383.1:58534473-58558910 GCF_002162155.2 Triticum dicoccoides
TTACTGCGAGGAGATTGGAGTCAAGCACTACACCACGGCTCCCTACTCACCTCAGCAAAACGGGGTAGTAGAACGGCGAAATCAAACCGTGGTGGAGATGGCCAAGTGCATGTTGAAGAGCATGAGCATGCCATCGTTCTTCTGGGCAGAAGCAGTCAAGACAGCAGTCTACATTCTTAACCGCACGCTCACACGCAGCTTGGATGGTGTCACACCATATGAGGCGTGGCACGGCCGTAAACCCAGCGTGCATCATCTGCGTACGTTTGGGTGCACGGTTCATGTCAAGAGAGTCGGGCCGGGGATCAACAAGTTGAGCGATCGTTCGACACTGATGGTCTTTGTTGGCTACGAGGAGGGGTCCAAGGCCTACAGAGTGTACAATCCCGCGAAGAAGAAGGTGCAGACCACGCGGGATGTGGTGTTTGAGGAAGGCAGGCCGTGAACGTGGAGCGACCAGAGCACGGGCGCGAGCGTGACCGCTCCAGCAACCTTCAGCGTGGTTTACACCACTACGCACGACGTGCACGAGCTGGACAGTAGCGCGGCATCACCAACCCCCTCGCCGCATGCCAACCCCAAGACCCCGGCGCCAGCACGGTCAGCGTCATTGTCCTCGCAGCTCACGCCAGAAACGAGCGAGAGCGGCTCCTCACCTGAGTCGAGCGCGCCCAGCTCACCTGAGGGTGGGACGGAGACACAGTTCGCGCGGCGGGAGATTCACTAGGCCACGCCACCGAGTCACGATGAGAATCGTCGCGATGTGGACACTGGAGACATTCGGTATCGGCGTATCTCCTGCGTCCTTGATGAGATTGAGGGAGAGGCAGTGCGTGAGGCGATGCCGCTCTGTCTTCTCAGTGCCGAGGAGCCAACGAACGTCGCCGACGCCATGTCTGACACCGCCTGGAAAGCTGCCATGGACGCGGAGATGGATTCCATTGCTGAGAGCAACACTTGGAGCTCGCAGCTCTTCCACGCGGGCACAAGGCGATTGGCCTCAAGTGGGTTTACAAAGTGAAGCGTGATCCAGATGGCAAAGTGATTAAACACAAGGCACGCTTAGTGGCAAAGGGTTATGCTCAGGGGGAAGGAATTGACTTCGAAGAGGTTTTTGCTCCCGTTGCAAGGATGGAAACAGTCCGGATCTTCCTGGCTCTGGCCGCACATTCAGGCTGGGAGGTGCACCATATGGATGTGAAATCAGCCTTCCTGAATGGTGATCTCTCTGAGGAGGTATACGTTGGACAACCGCCAGGCTATGTCATTGCTGGGAAGGAAAACCAAGTGTTGAAGCTGATAAGGCACTCTATGGTCTGCGTCAAGCCCCAAGAGCGTGGTATCCAAAGCTTGACGAGACACTGAGCACACTTGGGTTCACTCAAAGCCCTCTGGAGCATGCTGTCTACCGGAAGGGGGACGCGCATGTTGGAAATATGCCCTAGAGACAATAATAAATTAGTTATTATTATATTTCCTTGTTCATGATAATCGTTTATTACCCATGCTATAATTGTATTGATAGGAAACTCAGATACATGTGTGGGTACATAGACAACACCATGTCCCTAGTAAGCCTCTAGTTGACTAGCTTGTTGATCAACAGATGGTTACAGTTTCCTGACCATGGACATTGGATGTTGTTGATAACGGGATCACATCATTAGCAGAATGATGTGATGGACAAGACCCAATCCTAAGCCTAGCACAAAGATCGTAGTTCGTATGCTAAAGCTTTTCTAATGTCAAGTATCTTTTCCTTAGACCATGAGATTGTGCAACTCCCGGATACCGTAGGAATGCTTTGGGTGTACCAAACGTCACAACGTAACTGGGTGGCTATAAAGGTACACTACAGGTATCTCCGAAAGTGTCTGTTGGGTTGGCACGAATCGAGACTGGGATTTGTCACTCCGTGTGACGGAGAGGTATCTCTGGGCCCACTCGGTAGGACATCATCATAATGTGCACAATGTGACCAAGGGGTTGATCACGGGATGATGTGTTACGGAACGAGTAAAGAGACTTGTCACTACCGTACCTTCAGAGTGGTACAGTAATCCTGTCTTGAAGGTCATGTTGCTAGACAACAATGAACCTACGAGCTATGGAGAAGCGATGGTGGGCCCAAATTCTGACAAATGGTTAGAAGCCATGAAATCCGAGATAGGATCCATGTATCAGAACAAAGCATGGACTTTGGTGGACTTGCCCAATGATCGGCAAGCCATTGAGATAAATGGATCTTTAAGAAAAAGACGGACGTGGATGGTAATGTCACCATCTATGAAGCTCGACTTGTGGCGAAGATTTTTTCACAAGTTCAAGGAGTTGACTACGATGAGATTTTCTCATCCGTAGCGATGCTTAAAGTCCGTCGGAATCATGTTAGCATAAGCTGCATTTATGAAATCTGGCAGATGGATGTCAAAACGAGTTTCCTTACCAGTTTTCGTAAGAAAAGGTTGTATGTGATACAATCAGAAAGGTTCTGTCGATCCTAAGGATGCTAAAAGGTATGCTAGCTCCAGCGATCCTTCCATGGGATAGAGCAAGCATCTCAGAGTCAGAATATACACTTTGATAAGATGATCAAAGATTTTGGGTTTATACAAAGTTTATGAGAAACTTGTATTTCCAAAGAAGTGAGTGGGAGCACTATAGAATTTCTGATGAGTATATGTTGTTGACATATTGTTGATCAGAAATGATGTAGAATTTCTGGAAAGCATATAGGGTTATTTGAAAGGTGTTTTTCAATATGAAACCTGGATTAAGCTACTTGAACATTGAGCATCAAGATCTATGAGGATAGATCAAAAACGCTTAATGGTACTTTCAAATGAGCATATACCTTGACATGATCTTGAAGGTGTTCAAGATGGATCAGTCAAAGAAGAAGTTCTTGCCTGAGATGTAAGGTATGAAATTAAGACTTAAAGCTCGACCATGGCAGAAAAGAGAGAAAGGACGAAGGTCGTCCCCTATGCTTTAGATGTAGGCTCTACAGTATGCTATGCTGTGTACCGCACCTGATGTGTGCCTTGCCACATGTCTGGCAAGAGGGTACAAAGGTGATCAAGGAGTGGATCACCAGATAGCGTTCAAAATTGTCCTTGGAGTAATAAGGACATGTTTCTCAATTATTGGAGGTGATAAAGAGTTCGGCGTAAAGGGTTACGTCGATGCAAGCTTTAACACCTATCCGAATGACTCTGAGTAGAAAAATGGATACGTATAGTGGAGCAACCATTTGGAATAGCTCCAAGTGGAGAGTGGAAGCAGCATTTACAATATGACCTAGAGATTTGCGAAGTACATACGGATCTGAATGTTGCAGACCCGTTGACTAAAACCTCTCTCACAAGCAAAACATGATCAAACCCAAGAACTCATTGAGTCTTAATCACATGATGATGTGAACTAGTTTAGCGACACTAGTAAACTCTTTTGATGTTGGTCACATGGCGATGTGACCTGCGAGTGTTAATCACATGGCGATGTGAACTAGATTATTGACTCTAGTGCAAGTGGGAGACTGTTGGAAATATGCCCTAGCGACAATAATAAATTATTTATTATTATATTTCCTTGTTCACGATAATCGTTTATTACCCATGCTATAATTGTATTGATAGGAAACTCAGATACATGTGTGGGTACATAGACAACACCATGTCCCTAGTAAGCCTCTAGTTGACTAGCTCGTTGATCAATAGATGGTTACAGTTTCCTGACCATGGACATTGGATGTCGTTGATAACGGGATCACATCATTAGCAGAATGATGTGATGGACAAGACCCAATCCTAAGCCTAGCACAAAGATCGTAGTTCGTATGCTAAGGCTTTTCTAATGTCAAGTATCTTTTCCTTAGACCTTGAGATTGTGCAACTCCCGGATACCGTAGGAATGCTTTGGGTGTACCAAACGTCACAACGTAACTGGGTGGCTATAAAGGTGCACTACAGGTATCTCCGAAAGTGTCTGTTGGGTTGGCATGAATCGAGACTGGGATTTGTCACTCCGTGTGACGGAGAGGTATCTCTGGGCCCACTCGGTAGGACATCATCATAATGTGCACAATGTGACCAAGGGGTTGATCACGGGATGATGTGTTACGGAACGAGTAAAGAGACTTGCCGGTAACGAGATTGAACAAGGTATCGGTATACCGACGATCGAATCTCGGGCAAGTATAATATCGCTAGACAAAGGGAATTGTATACGGTATTGATTCAGTCCTTGACATCGTGGTTCATCCGATGAGATCATCCTGGAACATGTGGGAGCCAACATGGGTATCCAGATCCCGCTGTTGGTTATTGACTGGAGAACGTCTCGGTCATGTCTGCATGGTTCCCGAACACGTAGGGTCGACACACTTAAGGTTCGATGACGCTAGGGTTATAAAGGAAGTTTGTATGTGGTTATCAAATGTTGTTCGGAGTCCCGGATGAGATCCCGGACGTCACGAGGAGTTCCGGAATGGTCCGGAGGTAAAGATTTATATATGGAAAGTTGTTGTTCGGGTTCCGGGAAAAGTTCGGGTTTTTCCGGTATTGTACCGGGAAGCTTCCAGAAGGCTCCGGAGGATTCCAGAGGGGTCCGGAGGTCCGGAAATTATTCCACCACGTCCAATACAGCAGTATGGGTTGTAGGGGGCGCCCTAGCCTTAATGTGCCAGGGGCACCAGCCCCCCCCAAGGCCCATGCGCATGGGAAGGGGAAAACCCTAAGGGGGAGGGCCTCCACTAGACTTGGGAGGCACTCCTCCCCCCCTTGGCCGCCGCCCCCTCCTCAGATTGGATTGGAGGGGGCCGTCCCCCCTCTCCCTTGCCCCTATATATATGTGGGGGGTGGGAGGGCAGCCGCACCACAAGTTCTGGCGCATCCCTCCCCCTCTCCCAAGTACTCCTCCTCTCCCGCGGTGCTTGGTGAAGCCCTGCAGGATTGCCACGCTCCTCCATCACCACCACGCCGTTGTGCTGCTGCTGGATGGAGTTTTCCTCAACCTCTCCCTCTCTCCTTGTTGGATCAAGGCATGGGAGACGTCACCGGGCTGTACGTGTGTTGAACGTGGAGGTGCCGTCCATTCGGCACTAGGATCTCCGATGATTTGGATCACGACGAGTACGACTCCTTCAACCCCGTTCTCTTGAACGCTTCCGCTTAGGGATCTACAAGGGTATGTGGATGCACTCTCCTTACCCTCGTTTCTTGTTTCTCCATAGATAGATCTTGGTGACACATAGGGAAATTTTGAATTTCTGCTACGTTCCCCAACAGTGGCATCATGAGCTAGGTCTATTGCGTAGATTCTTTGCACGAGTAGAACACAAAGTAGTTGTGGGCGTTGATTTTGTTCAATATGCTTACCGTTACTAGTCCAATCTTGTTTCGACAGTATTGTGGGATGAAGCGGCCCAGACCGACCTTACACGTACTCTTACGTGAGACAGGTTCCACCGACTGACATGCACTTGGTGCATAAGGTGGCTAGCGGGTGTCAGTCTCTCCCACTTTAGTCGGAATGGATTCGATGAAAAGGGTCCTTATGAAGGGTAAATAGCAATTGGCATATCACATTGTGGTTTTGCGTAGGTAAGAAACGTTCTTGTTAGAAACCCATAGCAGCCACGTAAAACATGCAAACAACAATTAGAGGACGTCTAACTTGTTTTTGCAGGGTATGCTATGTGATGTGATATGGCCAAGAAGAATGTGATGAATGATATGTGATGTATGAGATTGATCATGTTCTTGTAATAGGAATCACGACTTGCATGTCGATGAGTATGACAACCGGCAGGAGCCATAGGAGTTGTCTTTATTTATTGTATGACCTGCGTGTCAATGAACAACGCCATGTAATTACTATACTTTATTGCTAAACCGTTAGCCATAGTAGTAGAAGTAATAATTTGGCGAGACAACTTCATGGAGACACGATGATGGAGATCATGATGATGGAGATCATGGTGTCATGCCGGTGACGGTGATGATCATGGAGCCCCAAAGATGGAGATCAAAAGGAGCAAAATGATATTGGCCATATCATGTCACTTTTTGATTGCATGTGATGTTTATCATGTTTATGCATCTTATTTGCTTAGAACGACGGTAGTAAATAAGATGATCCCTCATTAAAATTTCAAGAAAGTGTTCCCCCTAACTGTGCACCGTTGCGAAAGTTCGTCGTTTCGAAGCACCACGTGATGATCGGGTGTGATAGATTCTTACGTTCACATACAACGGGTGTAAGCCAGATTTACACACGCGAAACACTTAGGTTAACTTGACGAGCCTAGCAGGTACAGACATGGCCTCGGAACACAAGAGATCGAAAGGTCGAGCATGAGTCGTATGGTAGATACGATCAACATGAAGATGTTCACCGATGATGACTAGTACGTCTCACGTGATGATCGGACACGGCCTAGTTGACTCGGATCATGTAATCACTTAGATGACTAGAGGGATGTCTATCTGAGTGGGAGTTCATAAGATGAACTTAATTATCCTGAACATAGTCAAAAGACCCTTTGCAAATTATGTCATAGCTCGCGCTTTAGTTCTACTGTGTTAGATATGTTCCTAGAGAAAATATAGTTGAAAGTTGACAGTAGTGATTATGCGGACAATAGAAATCTTATGTCCTTAATGCACCGCTCAGTGTGTTGAACCCCAAACGTCGTTTGTGGATGTTGCGAACATCGGACATACACGTTTTGATAACTACGTGATAGTTCAGTTAAACGGTTTAGAGTTGAGGCACCAAAGACGATTTCGAAACGTCACGAAACATATGAGATGTTTTGAGGGCTGAAATTGGGACTTCAGGCTCGTGCCCACGTCAAGAGGTATAAGACCTCCGACGATTTTCTTAGCCTGCAAACTAAGGGAGAAAAGCTCAATCATTGAGCTTGTGCTCAGATTGTCTGAGTGCAACAAATCACTTGAATCGAGTGGGAGTTGATCTTCCAGAGATAGTGATGTTTCTCCAAATCATTGCCACCAAGCTGCTAGAGCTTCGTGATGAACTATAACATATCAAGGATAGATATGATGATCCTTGAGGTATTCGCGATGTTTGACACCGCGAAAGTAGAAATCAAGAAGGAGCATCAATTTTTTGATGGTTGGTGAAACCACTAGTTTCAAGAAGGGCAAGGGAAAGAAGGGATACTTCATGAAACGGCAAATCAGCTGATGCTCTAGTGAAGAAACCCAAGGTTGAACCCAAACCCGAAACTAAGTGCTTCTATGATAAGGGGAACAATCACTAGAGCGGAATTACCCTAGATACTTGGTAGATGAGAAGGCTGGCAAGGTCGATAGAAGTATATTGGATATACATTATGTTAATGTGTACATTACTAGTACTCCTAGTAGCACCAGGGTATTAAGATACCGGTTCGGTTGCTAAGTGTTAGTAACTCGAAATAAAAGAGCTATGGAATAAACGGAGACTAGCTAAAGGTGAGCTGACGATATGTGTTGGAAGTGTTTCCAAGTTTGATGTGATCAAACATCGCACGCTCCCTCTACCATCAAGATTAGTATTAAACCTGAATAATTCTCATTTGGTGTTTGCGTTGAGCATAGACACGATTGGATTATGTCTATCGCAATACGGTTATTCATTTAAGGAGAATAATGGTTACTCTATTTATTTGAATAATACCTTCAATGGTCTTGCACCTAAAGGAATGGTTTATTGAATCTCGATCATAGTAATACACATTTTCATGCCAAAAGATATAAGATAGTAATGATGGTACCACTTACTTGTGGCACTGCCATGTAAGTCATATTGGTATAAAACGCATGAAGAAGCTCCATGTTGATGGATCTTTGGACTCACTCGTTTTTGAAAAGTTTGGGACATGCGAACCATGTCTATTGGTGTATATGCATGAACAAACTCCATGTAGATGGATCATTTGGACTCACTTGATTTTGAATCACTTGAGATATGCAAATCATACCACATGGGCAAAATGACTGAAAAGCCTCGGTTTCAGTAAGATGGAACAAGATAGCAACTTGTTGGAAGTAACACATTTTGATGTGTGCAGTCCAATGAGTGCTGAGGCATGCAGTGAATATCGTTATGTTCTTACTTCACAGATGATTCGAGTAGAGGTTGAGTATATTTACTTGATGAAACACAAGTCTGAATTATTGAATGGTTCAAGTAATTTCAGAGTGAAGTTGAAGATCATTGTGACAAGAGGATAAAATGTCTGTGATATGATCATAGAGATGAGTATCTGAGTTATGAGCTTTGGCACGTAATTAAGACATTGTGGAAATTGTTTCACAATTAATACCGCATGGAACACCATAGTGTGATGGTGTGTCCGAACATCATAGTTGCACCCTATTGGATATGGTGCGTACCATGATGTCTCTTATCGAATTACCACTATCGTTCATGGGTTAGGCATTAGAGACAACCGCACTCACTTTATAGGGCACCACGTAATTCCATTGAGATGACACCGTTTGAATGTGGTTTGGAGAAACCTAAGTTGTCGTTTCTTAAAGGTTTGGGGCTGCGACGCTTATGTGAAAAAGTTTCAGGTTGATAAGCTCGAACCCAAAGCGGATAAAATGCATCTTCATAGGACACCCAAAACAGTTGGTTATACGTCCTAATTCAGATCCGAAAGCAATAGGGATTGTTTCTTGAACCGGGTCCTTTCTCGAGCAAAAGTTTGTCTCCAAAAGTTGAGTGGGAGGATGGTGGAGACTTGATATGGTTATTGAACCATCACTACAACTAGTGTGTAGCAGGGCACAGGAAGTTGTTCCTGTGGCACCTACACCAATTGAAGCAGAAGCTTATGATAGTGATCATGAAACTTCGGATCAAGTCACTACCGTACCTTGTAGGGTGACAAGGATGTGTACTGCTTCAGAGTGGTACAGTAATCCTGTCTTGAAGGTCATGTTGCTAGACAACAATGAACCTACAAGCTATGGAGAAGCGATGGTGGGCCCAAATTCTGACAAATGGTTAGAAGCCATGAAATCCGAGATAGTATCCATGTATCAGAACAAAGCATGGACTTTGGTGGACTTGCCCAATGATCGGCAAGCCATTGAGATAAATGGATCTTTAAGAAAAAGACGGACATGGATGGTAATGTCACCATCTATGAAGCTCGACTTGTGGCAAAGATTTTTTCACAAGTTCAAGGAGTTGACTACGATGAGATTTTCTCATCCGTAGCGATGCTTAAAGTCCGTCGGAATCATGTTAGCATAAGCTGCATTTATGAAATCTGGCAGATGGATGTCAAAACGAGTTTCCTTACCAGTTTTCGTAAGGAAAGGTTGTATGTGATACAATCAGAAAGGTTTTGTCGATCCTAAGGATGCTAAAAGGTATGCTAGCTCCAGCGATCCTTCCATGGGATAGAGCAAGTATCTCGGAGTCAGAATAATACACTTTGATAAGATCATCAAAGATTTTGGGTTTATACAAAGTTTATGATAAACTTGTATTTCCAAAGAAGTGAGTGGGAGCACTATAGAATTTCTGATGAGTATATGTTGTTGACATATTGTTGATCAGAAATGATGTAGAATTTCTGGAAAGCATATAGGGTTATTTGAAAGGTGTTTTTCAATAGAAAACCTGGATTAAGCTACTTGAACATTGAGCATCAAGATCTATGAGGATAGATCAAAAACGCTTAATGGTACTTTCAAATGAGCATATACCTTGACATGATCTTGAAGGTGTTCAAGATGGATCAGTCAAAGAAGGAGTTCTTTCCTGAGATGTAAGGTATGAAGTTAAGACTTAAAGCTCGACCACGGCAGAAAAGAGAGAAAGGACGAAGGTCGTCCCCTATGCTTTAGACGTAGGCTCTACAGTATGCTATGCTGTGTACCGCACCTGATGTGTGCCTTGCCACATGTCTGGCAAGAGGGTACAAAGGTGATCAAGGAGTGGATCACCAGATAGCGGTCAAAATTGTCCTTGGAGTAATAAGGACATGTTTCTCGATTATGGAGGTGATAAAGAGTTCGGCGTAAAGGGTTACGTCGATGCAAGCTTTAACACCTATCCGAATGACTCTGAGTAGCAAAACGGATATGTATAGTGGAGCAACCATTTGGCATAGCTCCAAGTGGAGCGTGGAAGCAGCATTTACAATATGACCTAGAGATTTGCGAAGTACATACGGATCTGAATGTTGCAGACCCGTTGACTAAAACCTCTCTCACAAGCAAAACATGATCAAACCCAAGAACTCATTGAGTCTTAATCACAAGATGATGTGAACTACTTTAGCGAAACTAGTAAACTCTTTCGATGCTGGTCACATGGGGATGTGACCTGTGAGTGTTAATCACATGGCGATGTGAACTAGATTATTGACTCTAGTGCAAGTGGGAGACTGTTGTAAATATGCCCTAGAGACAATAATAAATTAGTTATTATTATATTTCCTTGTTCATGATAATCGTTTATTACCCATGCTATAATTGTATTGATAGGAAACTCAGATACATGTGTGGGTACATAGACAACACCATGTCCCTAGTAAGCCTCTAGTTGACTAGCTCGTTGATCAATAGATGGTTACAGTTTCCTGACCATGGACATTGGATGTCATTGATAACGGGATCACATCATTAGCAGAATGATGTGATGGACAAGACCCAATCCTAAGCCTAGCACAAAGATCGTAGTTCGTATGCTAAAGCTTTTCTAATGTCAAGTATCTTTTCCTTAGACCATGAGATTGTGCAACTCCCGGATACCGTAGGAATGATTTGGGTGTACCAAACGTCACAACGTAACTTGGTGGCTATAAAGGTGCACTACAGGTATCTCCGAAAGTGTCTGTTGGGTTGGCACGAATCGAGACTGGGATTTGTCACTCCGTGTGATGGAGAGGTATCTCTGGGCCCACTCGGTAGGACATCATCATAATGTGCACAATGTGACCAAGGGGTTGATCACGGGATGTTGTGTTACGGAACGAGTAAAGAGACTTGCCGGTAACGAGATTGAACAAGGTATCGGTATACCGACGATCGAATCTCGGGCAAGTATAATATCGCTAGACAAAGGGAATTGTATACGGGATTGATTGAGTCCTTGACATCGTTGTTCATTCGATGAGATCATCCTGGAACATGTGGGAGCCAACATGGGTATCCAGATCCCTCTGTTGGTTATTGACTGGAGAACGTCTCGGTCATGTCTGCATGGTTCCCGAACCCGTAGGGTCTACACACTTATGGTTCGATGACACTAGGGTTATAAAGGAAGTTTGTATGTGGTTACCGAATGTTGTTCAGAGTCCCGGATGAGATCCTGGACGTCACGAGGAGTTCCGGAATGGTTCGGAGGTAAAGATTTATATATGGAAAGTTGTTGTTCGGGTTTCGGGAAAAGTTCGGGTTTTCCCGGTATTGTACCGGGAAGCTTCCAGCAGGTTCCGGAGGGGTTCGGAGGTCCGAAAATTGTTCCACCACATCCAATACAGCAGTATGGGCTGTAGGGGGCGCCCTAGCCTTAATGGGCCAGGGGCACCAGCCCCCCCAAGGCCCATGCGCATGGGAAGGGGAAAACCTTAAGGGGGAGGGCCTCCACTTGACTTGGGAGGCACTCTTCCCCCCCTTGGCCGCCGCCCCCTCCTCAGATTGGATCTGAGGGGGCCGCCCCCCTCTCCCTTGCCCCTATATATATGTGGGGGGTGGGAGGGCAGCCGCACCACAAGTTCTGGCGCAGCCCTCCCCCTCTCCCAAGTACTCCTCCTCTCCCGCGGTGCTTGGCGAAGCCCTGCAGGATTGCCACGCTCCTCCATCACCACCACGCCGTTGTGCTGCTGCTGGATGGAGTCTTCCTCAACCTCTCCCTCTCTCCTTGCTGGATCAAAGCATGGGAGACGTCACCGGGCTGTACGTGTGTTGAACGCGGAGGTGCCGTCCGTTCGGCACTAGGATCTCCGGTGATTTGGATCACGACGAGTACGACTCCTTCAACCCCGTTCTCTTGAACGCTTCCGCTTAGCGATCTACAAGGGTATGTAGATGCACTCTCCTTCCCCTCGTTGCTGGTTTCTCCATAGATAGATGTTGGTGACACGTAGGAAAATTTTGAATTTCTGCTACGTTCCCCAACAGCACACTCATACTTGCTGGTAGGAGTGTACGTCGATGATTTGATAATCACAGGAACCAACAGAGATCACATCTTTTAGTTCAAGAGTCAGATGCAGCAACTCTTTAAGATGAGCGATCTTGGTCTCCTAAGCTACTACTTGGGGATTGAGGTAGCTCAGTCTGAGGGTTCGATCACATTGAGCCAGCGCAGCTATGCGGAGAAGATCCTTGAGCTGGCCGGAATGACTGGCTGCAACAGTTGTCACACTCCAATGGAATGCGGACTCAAGCTGAAAAAGGAAGATGAAGCCAAGCCGTTTGATCCCTCTCTCTACCGCAGCGTCATTGGAAGCCTGAGGTACTTAACTCACACGAGGCCGGACATCACTTATGCAGTGGGCTTGGTGAGCAGGTTCATGGAGAGACCGACGATGACTCACTGGACGGCTGTGAAACAGATCCTGCGGTATGTTCAGGGCACGCTCAGCTATGGTTGCAGCTACACACGAGGAGGAACTGGTGGACTACTCGGTTACAGTGACAGTGACCACGCCGGTGACCTTGGGGACAGAAGAAGCACTTCTGGTCAGGTGTTCTTCTTCGGCAGCAATCCCATCTCATGGACCTCACAGAAGCAAAAGGTAGTTACTATGAGCTCATGTGAGGCGGAATATGTGGCAGCCGGGGCAGCAACTTGTCAAGGTCTTTGGCTGAGCCGTCTGCTTGCTGAGATGAAGGGCGAAGCGTCAATTAAGTTCAAACTTCTGGTGGACAACAAATCAGCAATTGCACTGGCAAAGAATCCCATCCACCATGACAGAAGCAAGCACATAGACGTGAAGTATCACTTCATATGGGAGTGTGTGGAGGAGAAGCAGTTGGAGCTTGATCATGTTGGTACTAATGATCAACTTGCTGACATACTGAAAAAGGCTTTGGGTCGTGTGAGACATGTTGAAATGCGGTAGAGGCTGGGCATCAGGGAGATCAGCAAGGGGAATGGAGCTTAAGGGGGAGAATTGTTAGCCTAAGCTCCATCACACGTGAGTGTAGGCTAGTCCTAGTTTGTTTTGCTTAGAATAAGCAATGCATGGCTGATGTGATGTACACATGCAGCATGCACATTGATGTAGTGGAGGGGCCGAGTCTTCACACGATCGCCCCGTATCGTTCTTTCTGTTTTGCTCCTCCGGGTCAGCGTGGCACGCGTGCGAGCTGGAAGTCGTGGGATGGCGCGGCATCTCCGGATCGCAGCGGGCTGGCCGGTTTAGTTAGCTAGGTTGATCTTGTAACAGAATAACTAAGAGGAATAGAACACACGGAAAAGCTGGGGAGTCTGCCCGGCGCAAAAACCACACTGTCTTCTTCCTCTCTTCGATCTCTCTCTCGTCGTACTCGATCGCCTCGACAGCGACAGAAACTCCGGCGGTCATTAACACCGAGGTGTAGATGGTTGTGAGCATGTCACGGCAGCTCCCGGCAGCATAGGCACCCATGAAACTGAGCAGGTCAAGCACCATGAGCACACGCAGTGGCTTGATCCTAATCCACACCTCCTTCTTGTCGACCAGATCTATGGAGAGGAGCAAGAAGAGGACGATGACCAAGATCGAGGAAGCCAACGCAAAGGCGTTGCAGTAGAAGAATACCAGGTACCGGAGGTTGTTGAAGGTCCGGACGATGGGTTCGCCGGCAAGGTGTCCGGCGGCGCCATCGTTTTCTTGCCAGACACCCCCCGGCGGGTTGAATCCCGCGCTGTACGCCACCGTTGCCACCAGCGTGGCCAGCATCAGGATGTACTTCCGCAGGATGTACTCCCATGGCTCCAGATTGGGTCCAGACACCATTCCGGTTACCGGCTCCTCAGCGCAACTTGATGCCGGCCTCTGTGCAAGCTTGTTTCTCTAGTCGATTGTCTGTCTGATTGATGAAGAATCTGCGGTGTCAACCATATTGCAAAATACTCCTCGCTTGTAAAGTAAGGCCTCGCAAAATAGACCATGGCAGGCTGCTCGAGGTTTTTTTTATTAGAAAAGGCAAGGCTTGACTCATCGGGAAGAGGGAGCTCCTAGTCAGCGCCTTCGGCGTCAACTAGGAGTTCTGGCACCCGCGCTGCCACGCTTATGGGCCGGCCCAAAACGAGGCGCAACCAAAACGGAAAATGGCGCGCGGGAGAAGGATCGAAGCAGCGACCTCCTGTCTCCGTGTACAACGCGCTAACCACTCCGCCACTTAGGCACATCTGATAGCATACATCGTTTCCCACTTTTCTTGTTTCACTTTTCTTTTTTCTTTTTCTATTTTTCGTTTATGTCTTTTCTTTTTTCTTCCTTATATGATGAATTCTTTTCAAATACGTGAACTCTTATCAAACCGATGGATTTTTTTTATTTTGTCGATGAAATTTGAAAAAGTTCATCGGATTTGAAAAAATTTCACAAATTTGAGAAAAAGTTAATCGGACTTGAAAAAAGTTCATGTGATTTTAAAAAAAGTTCATCAGATTTGAAAAAAGTTCACAAATTTGAGAAAGTGTTAATTGGTCTTGAAAAAAGTTCATTGGATTTTAAAGAAAGTTCATAAGATTTGAAAAAAGTTCATCGATTTTGAAAAAAGTTCATCGGATTTGAAAAAAGTTCACAAATTTGAGAAAAAGTCAATCGGTCTTGAAAAAAGTTCATTGGATTTTCAAAAAAGTTCATAACATTTGAAAAAAGTTCATCGATTTTGAAAAAAAGTTCATCAAACTTGAAAAAGTTCAACGAATTTGAAAAAAAGTTCATCAAATTTGTAAAAGAGTTCATCAAAAAATAAAAATAGTTCATCAAATTTGAAAAAAAAATCATCAATTTACAAAAAAGTTCATAAATTTGTAAAAGTTCATCGATTATCTTATAAAAACACAAAATGGAAAATTCTAGATGCTTCCCAAAACCGGAGAATTTCTGCGACTGTAGAGAACAATAAAAGAAAAACAAGTTACGTAACAGTTGTTCCTCGATGGCGCACTGGTTCTGTCGTGCGACATTCAAGGAGAGATCGGGAGTTCGACTCCCGGTTGCGCCCTGATTTTGAACGTTTTTACATAATAAAGACAACATGCATGGGCCGGCCCAGCTCGCCAGCGGGAGGGATGCGCTTCAGGCGCCCGTTTGCGAACGGGCGCATAAGCGCCAAATAGGAAACCCCTCGGGAAGATGCCTCCGATCCATCTTTAATTTGATCAGGTCTACTGCAATTGCTCGACTGGAAGGCCTTAATTTGATCCGGCCTCGAAGTAGCACAAAAAGCTGGCCGACCTGGGCATCTGGCCACGGTAGATGTGGAGATTTTTTTAGGGTACATCATACTATCCAAAATAGTCGGTAGTATTTAGTTGATCCAATGGTCAGTATGGATCGGCTAAGTTTTTTTCTTTAGGATATATTGGTAATTCCTTTTTAGTGGTAGATTTGTTCTTTAATGATGATAATCTAATTAACTAAATTAATCCCATCCCACCCGACTCCATGTGCGTGTATTCAGGTCAGATCAGCGGGTTCGCGTACGTTTCCCTTGCATCTCCGGCCGGCGGAATCGATTCGTACGTGTAGTGTTTACGTGCTTGTCCTTTGGAAGAATCCATCCAGCAGACAGCTCGCTGGAGAGATTAGCTTTCTATGCGCATGCGTGCTAGTTTCTTGAGGATCTCAAATCAACCCGCTTGTCCTTGTGTATTTGACTATTTGTGTCGCGCTTCGTTCGTGCGTTCTTTGGCAGACATAAATTTCCTCGACGAGACCGGTGATGTGAGCCGGGGCGTGCACTAACATTCAGTTTTTCTCCGGCAACGTACGGCTCATGGTGCTCCCTGCTGATACGGAGATGCTTCTTGGCCGGCCAGATATCGACGACGGTAACGAGGAGGAACTGTTTTGTACATGAGGCTAGTCATAGTGGGAGTAAAACATATATAGTAACACATCTCATTCCAAGAAAATTTTGCCTATGTGGCAATTAGTTAATGAGAAGTGGTAATATAATATGTTACTGTAACAAAGCGCTTCACAAGACAAGATGAGTCAATAAGCTAATAAATGAGACCATCTATGACAGTATTATTATGTTACTTTGCACTATGAAGGTATAGTAACTTAGACTAATGTCATATGCATGACACTAGTATAAGTTACTCCTCACTATGACAAACCTGAAGGCATTGGGCCTCATCGAGCTGATGGACGAGTAGACGAAAGGGAGACTCAAGCTGGAGATCGACACCATGCTAGTGTGTGGCCTCGAACCAGGAGGCCGCCGTGTCACGGTGATATGCTCGAAATCGACTTCAATTACGGCTCACCTCAGGCCACACCATACAAGAACGTGGCAAGCAGGGGTGTTTAGTTCCTCCCGAGAAGAATCACGGGGTGTAAACTACTGCTCGTTACGGAAGGGCACTTGGATGAGATGAGTGCTTGGCTACGGCGGGAAGCAGACCTGCATGCGTGAACCTGTCCACGAGATTTGATATAAACACATAGATAAACAAAGTGAACTGACTATAATGCCCATAAGTAATCAATATACTACCGAAAATCTGTTGTAGTGTTGGCTCATCTGGGCCCTTCAACCACATAAATGGATGGTCCAAATAGATTTGATGTATCGTAATATGTCTCAGATGTGTTAGGTCCTTCCCAGTGCTTCAAGGTGTCCGATGCTAAGGATACCACATATGAAAAAACATAATGTGGCAGAGCAATTAAAGAGAAGAGAGCATTATGATAACCCAAAAGAAAACGACGCTAATGCTAAAGTCACTAGGAAGAATTGTTAACTTCTCCCTAAAGTTTGCCTTTCTTTTCCTGCAACTTGTACTATTTTTTTTTGGAGACAGTACTACAACTTGTACTGTTGTGTACATAACCACAGGTCAACACCCCCAACCCTCCTCCTTATTAAAAAGAAATCCATCAATTGTTTATTATCCATGCGCGCCTCGCGCGCCAACTAGTCAAGCTTCATTGATTGGTGTTGAGCTGATCGCTAAAAATATACTCTGGCCAATGATGCGAGCGACTTTCTTTATTACTCCTTCCGTTTTTTAGTCTGCACTTAAAATTTGATTAAAGTCACATTTTGTAAAATTTGACCAATTTTATAAAATAATTTTGACATCTACAATACTAAAGTTATATGGTATGAAAATTAACTTATAATGTATCTAACAATATTGATTTCATATTGTGAATCTTGATAATTTTTCTATAAACTTAGTCAAAATTAACAAAGTTTGATTTTGGCCAAATCTTATATGCAGACTAAACAAAACGGAGGGAGTACTATATATAGTAGTAGTCGGTTGGGTCGGCCATTAATGTGTACCCACCATGATGCAACTATTATTGCCAATTAATGTAGGCCCATCGTGTTGACTCTTCTTTAAGAAAAAAACTAGATGATACCCCGCATTGCTGTGGGAGATGTTTAACTATATACATGTATCAAGAAGACGTGAAAAAGGAGACATAATACGATATATAGTTGGATGGTCAAATATATCACACTAGTGTAGAAACGGGCAATAGTCTTGGTTGGGAAAGGCCTGTAGTTCTGGGTCACCACCCTTTAGTTCTGGTTGGCCACGACCCGGGACAAAATTCCCTCCACGTGGCTGCAAGCGTGCGCCGTGGGACTAAAGGTTTAGGGGTTTAGGGTTTATTATTTGTTTTTTCCTTTTCATTTTGTGTTTTCCATTTTTTTTCCATTTCAAACATATTTTACGCTACATGATATACATGTTATGCATATATAATAGAATTTCTCGTTGAACCAATCATAATATCATATAATTTCTGGTGTGACCACACACACACACAGATATATAAAATTCGGTATAATTCGGTATATATACAATTTCTCCTACAATTTGCAGATCATTACATGCAGGCCTTAGGTGAAATGGTATTCTCCATCGGGAGCTATGACTTGGTCAAGCAAAAATCTCGCCATTTCCTCATGAAGTGCTCGTATGCGGTCCGTTGGTAAGAGTCGATCCTGCATCTGTTGCATCTTTGAAGAAGGAGATCAATATGAATATATTAGTTGTGTGTATATATATTAGATCATGATAAAAAGAATTGTGAATTGTGTTTATGTACTCAAAATTTTCTTACATCTTCGCTCCTTTCGGTCGTAAAGCGAATGTTCTCGCAAACGTAGTATGCACATAATTTAGTCCCCGATGCCTGCCTCTTGCACTTTACGATAATAGAATTCAATCAGATAATAATTAATCAAGCATGATAATGATATTGAAATTAGAATTAAAGAGATGTGCAGACATAGCTAGTACTACTTAATTACCCTGGGTCGCCACCATTTCAGTTTTGGTTTTCATGGGCTGACAACCTCTTTGATGACCTTTTGCCAAACCTTGGCCGGCAAACAAAATGAATAAAGGAGTTACTAATTATTTGATATCAGGAAATGAACTAAAGAGACTGACATACTGCGGTAATGATTGAAATTACCAGTCGAGCATCAACTTCAGGCTGGTGTATTCTTTAGGTTCTCTAAGTAGCGAGTCCAGTACTTGAACTTTTCGCTCGTCAATTTGAATGATTAGCAGGATTCAGTGGAAACTGCGCACACGTTTGTATAAGCAGGCATGTGCATAACTCATCAAGTACACTTAACATCTACTCCATCCGTCCGGAAATACTTGTCATCAAAATGGATAAAAGGGGATGTATCTAGACGTATTTTAGTTCTAGATACATCTTTTTTCATCCATTTTGATGACAACTATTTCCGGACGGAGGGAGTAGTAACCAAAATAGAATTTCTACTACAAGACAGTAACACCCATCCGGAGTTGTAAGGAAGTAGTATTTCTGGTTTGGTATTTAGTCCCTTCAAAAACGCTAGCAATCTATTCTCTGTGTCCGTTGTGCTGATTTTTGACACACCTTCATTAACGGTATTGGGGTCAATGAACCCAATGCCATAGACTCCGTCTCTTTCATTTCAAAAAAATTTATTCTGCATAATACCACACAAAGGGGCCGAGCCATGGAGAAGCTGCAGCAGCAGGTAGGTGGTAAGCCATTCATGTCACCTCCCATCTTCTCCCTCTTCCTCTCTCTCTCTGCTGCCGGGGGGAGGTAATCCTCGGGTCCGATCACGCCTCGGCGCGACGGCGCGTCGGGCTCTACAGCGCGCGGCGCGAGCTCCTCCTCCGGCTCCCTCTTCACCGGAATGAGCCGTGAGCTCGATGTGCCCACAAATGAGCTCCCCGCGGACCAAGAGCCGGAGGAGGCGTGGCGGCGGCGGGCGAGCTCGCGATCAAACTCGTCTAGCTCGCGGCGGTCGAACACCGGCGGCGGGCAGCTACCGCGGTTGAGAAACCGACACGCCCCCCACATGCGCGCGACGTCAGATCTGGCATGGCGGCGGCGCTCTGCCTCATCCCTGGAGCTACCATTGCCGTCCATGGCTTTGGCAGGCTCACCGGTGGCGAGAAATCGAGCGGGACGGTGGGGAATTGGGGGGATACGCGGTGGCGGGTGGCTGCGGGGTGTTAGGGTTTCAACCCGCATCTGCCTCGCAGACCCGTAGTTAGACGGCTTCGGGGGTAAAAATATTTACGGGCCGGACAAGTATACGGGCTCTGTTCTAGACAGAAATTTGGGCCAAGCCCGTATACTCGCCGGAATTATGCGGATTGGCGCGTTATGCTGGGTCTGCTAGAGATGCTCTTACAAGCTGAGCATGAGCCTCTCTACGGCTTGACCATGAGCTTCGCTCAGTTTGAGCTCACTCAAATTTCGGTACAAATTTAGCTGAGCCCGGACCAACACGCACGTGCTCAACTCATTCGCAGCCCTAGTTCAATTAATCGTACAATTATAGCATTAAACGACACAAAAATTACAATTAGAAAAATAATAATAAAAGGGTTGGGCTACAGGACTAGCATACAGCGCAGGGGAGGGCGAGGCCTACGAGTAGCACCAGGACGACGTCTCCACAAGAACGAATCAATCCGCTCCGAGACGTTTTTCCTACCCTAGCCGCCGCCGCCACCAGGCGACTAGGGCGAGGCACTTTTTCCTCCGATCTCCACCGGCCGGTGCGCTGGCCCCCTCTCCCTTCGGCTGCTGCTCCGGCGACAGGAGGGAGGGGGGATCCCGTTCCTCCGCTCTGTAGTTAGGTTTTGGATTTGTAGGTTGTGGTGCGTCGTTGGGGTGGTGGGAGCGGCGCCCAGACGAATAAATTTGCCTCAATCCCACTCCCACACCGGCGGTGTCCTTCATGGCGGCGTCTCGGAGTTGATGGCATCGTGTCTCTGTCGATCCCTCAGATCGACAGCGTTAGGGTTCATGGATGGTGTTGACGAGGCGGCGGCGGCAACTCCATCATGTGTGTCTCTCCTTCTGCTCTGTCCCCGTTGCTGTGGCGTTGTCTCCGACGTCATGGTAGAGCAGGGAGGTTTTGTCGTTCAGGAGTACGCGCAGGCGGTTGTCTACGCAAGTGACAGCTGGAAGATGGAGTATCTTGTGTTGGGTCTGTGGTCGAAGGCGGGCAGTTCTGGTTTCCTTCTCCGACGTCGTCGTCATGCGAGGGTGTCAGTCCTGAAGTTCGATGGCGTGTCCGGGGACATGTTGCCCCGGTCTGATTCTTTCAACGGCTATGGTTTTGCTTTTGGCAAACTACTTTGGAGGTCCGTAAAGCTGCTGATCAGCGATGGAGCCGCGTCGAGCTTGGGCGAAGAGGTGTTCTGTCTTTTTATCCTTTGGTGGCCGCTTCGGTGGTGTCGAAGGAAAGGGACATGCGCTGGTATTTTGCATAGGATTTTTCTATCTTTTCAGTCATGTATGGTCGGTGCTTACGTGCCTTGTAACTTGATCTTTATTCTATATAAATGAGACACGTATTACCATGCAAAAAAAAGAACGAATCAATCCCTGCGCATCCTCTTCAGCCACCGCCGCCGCCGCCGCAGGCTCCCAGTCCCAACACGATCAACTGCCCAGCCCTGAGTCCCGATGTCTTCCGCCGCTGGACAGCCGTCGGCAAAGGCAAAGCCACCGCGACCACGGCACCTTTACCTAATTACCTTGCATTCGACGACTGGTGCCGTGGATACAGCATCCGGAAGGTAAGTTTATCGCCCAGCTTCGTCCGTCATCAGGAGCCGGCTGTCTCCGGCCAAGAAGACGAGGCCAGGTCCGAAGCCCCTGTCTGGGCCGCTTCAGCGCTTGCCTCCGCCTTTGGTCCGCATGTTGGCGCCACGTTCTGCCCCCAAGTACTTCGTCTCTGCCTTCGGCTCCCGGATCCTGGCGATGCATCCACCCGGAGATTCCATGGACCTTGGCGACGGCTCGTCGGAGAGCTACTTCCCCATGTTCGGCGTCCGATCGCGGGGGATCACCTTCGGCCCTTGGAAGCAGCAACGCGAGCACGCGTGGATGAATCATGCCCCTATCTACCTCCCCGTCGGCAAGAAGCTGTTCACCCTGAGCATGGCGTCCTTCGAGATGCTCTCCTTGGATTATACCCTCTACCCCCCGGCTTCATATTGCAGCACGGATCGTAGCCTCCGCTGGTCGTGGGAACAGCTCCGCAGGCAGCCGTTCAAGGTTGATGACGTCTTCTCCTACACCTTGCACCCTGACAAGCGCACCTTCCTCGTCAGCGCCAAGCCGGATGCCGCCGTTGTGGCCACCTTCGCCTTCGACAGGAAGGGGCTTCCCTGGAAACTACTCGGCAATTGGGCGCTGCCCTTTGCCGGCCGCGGCTACTTCGTCCCACACCTCAAGGCCTTTGTCGGGCTCTCCAAAGACCCGGACACCCTCGGCCAAATCTGCTCTGCAATGTGCCGAGCTTTGATGCCGGTGATGGGCACTGCCCTGCCCCTGTGGCGATGGTCTGCGATGAGAAGCTGTTCAGCGACAAGCCAGCCGAGAGGCATGTAAGTGCTACCCTCGTCGACATGCGCTGTGAGGGTGAATTCTGCCTCGTAGAGTGCGTTTCCATTGCTGATCAGGCCCTCATTGAGGAGGGAGATGTGCGCCTACCTGGTCGCTGTTTCTATCGTGTCGCCACATTCTTTCTCGCGTATGAAAGGAATGGAGACCTGACGACTCGCAAGAGCCGGCAGGTGCAGTACTACGAAGTGCCTGAAGCAACCTCTAAGTCGTTCCTCGCTGAAGATCCTGTGGCATTTTGGATGTAAAAGGCCAAATTCATCTCATGATTATCAGTTCCTATGTTTAGTTTTTCACTTATTATGACTTGTGTCACGGAGCGCCCAGACAGATTCAACTTTCCACAGTTCTTATTTAATTTCCCTTGGGGACCCTTGGTTGGCGACCTCTTCTTCTCCATGGTGTTCCAACACAGCTGCAAGGAGCTTGGATCTCTCGGATTAGTGCCCCGCAGAGGTCAGGTTGGAGGTGATGGAAAGCGCTGCACAAGAAGACATTGCGCCTCTAGAAAGCAACTAAGTTTTTGACGTGCCATACTTAGTTACAATGTAAATCTGTACAAAGAGTTTAAGGATAAATAAAGTTGTTTTGTTCCATGGTAAGAAATTAAGGTTGCATGTTCACAGATTCACTACCGGAACAGGGCGCTACCCCGACGGCCAAAACAATGCCGACGGCCCCTGTCGGCTTCTTCGGAGATATGCCGACAGCCTGGTTCTGGCCGTCGGCGTACAATAGCCGTCGGGTTACGCAGAGCTAAGCCGACGGCACCCGTCGGCATAGAATGGCCGTCGGCCTAGCTGAATGTACGCCGACAGCTATCGTCGGCTTACAAAGGCCGTCGGCATACCCGTGGGCCCGGCACCCCCCTGGCTAACATCGTCAGAGCTATGCCGACGGCCGAGACGGGGGGCCGTTAGCATAGGTCCGCAGGCTACGTCACCGATCCAGGCCGTACCATGCAGAGGATATGCCGACGGCTGCCGTCGACATATTTGCCACGTCAGTGATCCGCGGCACGCCGCCCGCCGGCTAAACCCTGGTCGGATCTATGCCGACGGTTTAGATTTTTTTTCGTACATATTTTTTTATGCTTTTTTATGTATTATTATATCAACTAACATGTAGCATGTTAAATATAAACATACATATGAATATATATGTAGTTTGAATTTTTTTCATATATTATGAATATATATATAGTTTGTATTTTTTCGAGCACGTTAATAATGTGCGGTCATGTTCTTTTAAATATAGATCCTTATATTTTATAAAAATCAAAAACAGCTATGCCGACAGAAGTTTTGTGGCAGTTGCAAACGCTCGACACCCGTCTTCAGAGTGTGACCCCCCTCACGTCCGCGGTGTGCCCCCCCTCATGGACGGCGCCGCCGCCGGCACCTGGAGGGGGGAAACGGACGCGTCGGGTCTACATGGAGTGGATGAAGCTGTGGTTTTGGCCCGGATGTTGCTCCCGGGTGTCCCTACGGGCCGACCTGACACAACCGGGTGGAGATGTGTCACACCCTAGCTAGTCATGCATTAGAGTGTTGCATCATGTTTACTTCTTCATCAGAAACTTGAAATGGGGATGACAGAACCCCCAGTCCCCTCTGAAACCAACTAGGGTTTACTAAAACAATTTTCAATGAACCTGAAATGCCCTTCTAAAATGCCCATCATTTTTGTCTTGGTTCAGAACCTCTGCCAAAAGTGGTGCACATTTTCCTAGGCCATCCTAGGGTTTTTGAATTAATTCATAAATATTTGAATTTGGGCATTTAAAATTATATAAAATATTTAAATGCTCAAATACCTCCAAACTAAAATGTTTCATGTTGGAAATAGTCCAACTATGGACCAGGAGTGATTTGGTGATTTTTGAAGTTGCCTAGATATTTTATTAAATTCAACAAAGTTGCAGATATATTAAATAAAAACAGAAACAGAAAAAAAGGGGAAAAACTTACCTGGCACCACCGCAGGCCCACCAGCCAGGCCACCTGGCCGGCCCAGCCCAGCACCGCGCCAGCGAGCTGCTTCCGGCCAGGCAGGCAGGCAGGTGCTCGACGGCGAGCACCGCAGCGTGCCACGCAGCTGCTCGCCGCCTCGCCGCCTCCCTCGCCCGGCTAACGCCGTGGATCAGCCTCCCTCTCTCCCCCGAACCCCCCAGACACCCCCTCTCCTCTCCAGCTCCTCCCCCTCGCACGCCCCAGCCATGGCCGACGCCATCGCCGCCACCCCCTCGCCGTAGCCACGCCCTCCGACCACCCCACGCCGTCTCACCGTGTCCAGGAGCTCCGCCGCTGTCCACTTCATCGAGCAGCCGAGC
>NC_041383.1:58558920-58569128 GCF_002162155.2 Triticum dicoccoides
CCCCTCGCACGCCCCAGCCATGGCCGACGCCATCGCCGCCACCCCCTCGCCGTAGCCACGCCCTCCGACCACCCCACGCCGTCTCACCGTGTCCAGGAGCTCTGCCGCTGTCCACTTCATCGAGCAGCCGAGCCCCGAGCGCTCGCAACGCCCGAGTCCACCGCACCGACCTCGCCCGAGCTCACCGTCGCCGGAGATCCCCTTCAACGCCATCGTCGCTCCGGTCCATCTCCGGCCGCACCAAGGACTCCGTCGCACTCACTGTGAGCTTAGCCATCTTTCCCTCCCTTCCGTTCTTGCTCCCGAGCCGTGTAGCAACCTCCCGGAGCTCAACCGCACCAACCGCCGTGGACCTCGTCGCCGACGTGCTCCCAGTCATCCTCCGGCCACAAGATGGTGTCCATCTTACTCACCAAGTCCCGCAGCACCTAGCTAGCTACTCCACGAGCCTCACCGAACCCTCTAGCGTCAAGTTCGTCTTCGGCCGAACCCCGGTGGCCGCCAAGGTCGTCGCCGGCGCCAACTCCGGCCACCCCGACCTCAACGGACTCCGCCAAGAGCTGCGGCTTGTCCTCAGCTCCCCTCCGGTGGTCTCCTCGACCCATTTGGTGGCCGAAATGGCCAAAACCACTCCCGCCGCCGCGTCGGGCTCGCCGGCGGCTAAACGCCGGTGCAGCCGACCCGGGTTTGACCACGGGTGGGCCCTGGTTGACTCCCCTGAGTCAATGACAGGTGGGGCCCAGCCCTGTTAATTAAACAGGATTAGCTTTAATTAAGTTTTAATTAAAATAATCACCCTGACATGCGGGACCCACTGTCAGGTTTGACCCAGACCTGTTCCGTTGACCTGCTGACATCACACTGACGTCAGGCTGACGCAGTAATTGATTTTCTGGATTTAATTTAAATCAGGAAATTCCAGAATATTATTTAAACTTCAAAAATTCATAACTTTTATTCTGTAACTCCAAATTGGACAAATTATATATGAAAAATGATCAGAAAAATCCAATCTATCCATCTGTACTATTTTCATGCATGATCAAACAAGTTAAATTGATGTTTTAAGCAGAACAAGGAAAAGCACTTTAAAAGGCCATATTTGAATTTGAAATTTGAATCCTTGATTCAAATTTGTTCAAACCCTTCTGGTTTTAGTTGCATTAGCCCAATACACTCATTTTGCCATGTCTCATGCATGCATCATATTGTTGCATACTGTTTGGTAATGTTTGTGAATCGGTGCTCTCTGCGGCAGGTTCTGTCCCCGAAGAGTACCGTGATTACCCTAACGAAGAACCGTATCAGTGCATCGAACCATCAGGCAAGCAACCAACCATTTGATCATATCGATACAATCCCATGTTCTCGCTCCTGCTCTCTTTTACTGCATTAAGACAACGCGTTCCAAACTGCTGTGTGCTACGGTAGTTGAACCCATTTCCTCTGCATGACCTGTCATTGCCACAGTAACTAGATGAAACCCACTAGCATGTGTAGGAGTTGTTTGAGCCATATGTATGTGTTGTTCCTACCTTGCTATGCCTGCTATGCTTAGAGTCGTGTCAGGTCTGGTTCATCTGGGTGATGGGCTAGAGTGAAATGTTATGTCGGTAATGAGAGTGGTGTGGTGAACACGATTTGGTAAAGGTATCGATGAGAGGCCATGTAGGAGTACATGGTGGGTTGTTTCATTGAAGCCGACCTTAAGCACTGAGATCTGTATGCGTGATTTAAGATACAGCTACTACCATGCATTGGGCCCTGAAATATGACCCCGCTCGACTTCTTATTCACCCTAGCTCTCTGTCCAGGAGTTGCAAGTAGTTTCTGGTGTTTGTAGCCTACTGGAGGCCGTGGACAGCGCTGACCGTAGGGGTGGGCTGTGATGCGGTAGGTACGTGGAACGGTGTACCGAATACCCGTTAGGTATCTCGGGAACCCTGTTCACATCGTTCGGGGCCGTATGGAAACCTCGGCCGGACTCCCTGCGGATGGAACCTGAATAGGCGATAAATCTGGACTAGAGGCTTAAGTGTTTAGGTAGGTCGTGGTCTACACCCACGTCGGCTTTCGCTTGAAGTCTGCCGAGCACATGTCGTGTGCAGACGCTAAGTGGTGGAAACATGTATGAAGAAGTACACCCCTGCAGGGTTATCATAATCTATTCGAATAGCCGCGTCCGCGGTAAAGGACTACTTGGTTGCCTATACAGTTCATAGACAAGTAAATGGAAACTGTTAAAAGCCTCAAGATAAGAGTGAGTGCCGAGGATGGCTCTTCCGTAGAAAGACGGAGGCGAATCCTCGGTAGTGTATTGAAGTGGTGAGTAGTGGACTCGTGTGCGCAAAACCATTTCAAGTTGGAGTATCGTAGGATAGTCTAGCCAAGAGTCAAAGCTGGCTTGCTGCAATAACTCCACCAACCCTTCTTGATAACATGCATGTATGTAGGATCTGATGTAAGTCTTGCTGAGTACCTTTGTACTCATGTTGCTATAATCTACATTTTTCAGAAGACGCTGCAACCCCTTCTGATGGGTTCTATGTAGACGTTGACATCAACGAGTAGGCTAAAGACCCAGGTGGTGACCCTGAGCTTGTGAAGGACCTTGTAGTATAGCTAGGCTTCCCAAGCCTCTTTTATTTTACTAGTTGTCTGTACTCAGACAAGTTACTTCCGCTGCTGGTTTGTATGACTGTATGACTTGTATGTTGGGTCGTGAGACCCGTACCTTTGTGTATGTCATGTATGGCTCTCTGAGCCTTAAATAAAGTACTTGTGTCATAGAGTCATGTTGTGATGCTTCGTTGTATTTGCACATATCGAGCATATTGTGTGTATGATTGAAATGCTTGGTATGTGTGGGATCTGACTATCTAGTTGTTTATCTTTAGTAGCCTCTCTTACCGGGAAATGTCTCCTAGTGTTACCGCTGAGCCATGGTAGCTTGCTACTGCTCTGGAACACTTAGGCTGGCCGGCATGTGTCCTTCTTCGTTCCTGTGTCTGTCCCTTCGGGGAAATGTCACGCTTTGAGTACCGGAGTCCTGTTAGCCCGCTACAGCCCGGTTTACCGGAGTCCTGCTAGCCCAGTGCTACAGCCCGGACTCACTTGCTGATGATCGACACGTTCGAAGCTGGGTCATGGATGCCTGTCCCTGTAAGTCTGTGCCACTTTGGGTTTACGACTAGTCATGTCAGCCCGGGCTCCTTATCATATGGATGCTAGCGACACTATCATATACGTGAGCCAAAAGGCGCAAACGGTTCCGGGCAAAGGTAAGGCGACACCCGTGGGAATACCGTGCGTGAGGCCGCAAAGTGATATGAGGTGTTACCGGCTAGATCGATGTGACATTGAGTCGGGGTCCTGACAGCGTTGGCATCAGAGCCGGACTGCCTGTAGGTTCTCCAAGCCAAACTGGTCGATGTTGAGTCTAGAAATTCTTTAGTTATATGTAGGGGAATTGTTTGTGGGTTGGAACGTAAGGCTCCTTTTACTTCTTTATCTTATAACATTCTGATCTGAGTCAGTCCATTCTTCTACCGGGGGTTAAGGAATTAGGATCTATTCTCTCTATCAGGATCACGTGTTACTAATCAGTAGTACCTTATAAGTTTGATGGATACAAGCCTAGTTCAGTTCTACCACCACATTATGTTGTTAGAATGGATTCAGAACTTTGATATGATGATGTTGAGTGTGTATGAAATCCTTTGTCAAATGTCTCAAAATCCTTCTTGAGCATTTACAGCTGTTATGCTGCCGAAATTTTGCTAGAAATTCTAATGCCCTTGCATTATGATTGTGCTTTCAGATGGCCACTCGCGACCTCAATCAAGTGGTTCGCCTGACTCGATGCCTAGATGTACCCGGCCATACTGCCAAGTTGGTCAGGGTAATGACTGAGGCTGGATACCGCTGGTATCCTGAGTACACGGTCGAAGAGCAATTCCGAGACTTTAATCAAAGCCAGTATCTCTGCACTGTCAGGATATTTCCATCTTATCCTGGATCCACCGAGCCTCTTCACTGCTCCTATGGTCTCGGGGTTACTATTGAGATGGCTGTGCAGGACGCCGCCTACTCTATGATGACCATTATGCGAGTCAGATCTGGTCTATTTCGGGACTCTGATTTCCGGTATATGCCAGGATCACTTCCGGGAGCACAAGGGTATCTCCAGGCTATCTATGCTGACCCCACTCAGGAGGATTCTCGGACTCGCACCACTGCTGAGATGCTCGAGGATAAGGACCGTGAAAATCGGGCCTTGAGGTTAGAGCTCTTCAATACCCGTGCTGACCACTGGGCCACTTTGACTCGGTTCGCACCGGCGGTGCAAGCTGGATATTCAGATATGCGCGATCTCTATCCTGTGAGATCTGCTCTGCCAGACGTGATGGTTTGGCGTGATGTAGGAGGCATCACCCCACCTCGCGGTCCCCGCAGGCCACCGTTTGTTGGTCCAAGGCCTCATCCTAGCCCCTATGGTCCACAAGCCCCGCGAGATCGTCTGTTTCCGGATGATCATGTTGAGCTTCCAGGCTATGGAGGTGATTTCTACGAGGACTACTACGGATCGGTCTGAGTTAGCAGTAGTATCACTAGTTCGCACTAGCTGTGTCTTCTATCGTCCCGCGTGACTCGTGGGATATGACCTAGTTTGTACTCCTTCCGGAGGTGTAGAAAAATAATGTATAGGAGCTTGGAATGCCTTCGATGAGATGTAATCCTCTTTTCACCGTAATAGTACCTTGTTTGGTCTTGTACTAAACCCTGTATGGTGTGTATGAAGATGGAATAAAGAAGCAGTTTCTGTATCTACCATGTCATACGGATGATCATCTTGCATTTCGAGTTACTCCTTACATTTTTACCCTATGTCGGAATTTTATCATCCTGACTAAATCATTGTCTTGTTTCCCTAGGATGGTCAACACGCGCGCTAACCCTGCTTCTCAAGAGCAGGCCGAAGGCAGTGAAGCCAGGGATGTAAATCTGCCTCATCCTCCTTCACTAGCCGAGGTTATGATGGAAGCTGAGAGAAACAAGCGGGAGACCAACCGTTTGTTGGAGCGTATTGAACAGAACACAGCACACCATCAGAGGACTAACGTGGTGTCACTTAGTGATTTTATCAAATTGCATCCACTCACGTTCCACCACTCCGTCGAGCCTCTCGACGCTGATGACTGGCTTCGCAGTATCTCTCACAAACTGCGTTCCGCGCTGGTAGCGGAGGCTGACAAGGTCACCTTTGCTGCATATCATCTTGAAGGCCCCGCCAGTCTATGGTGGGAGAATTATGGAGCTATGCGCCCGGCGGGCCATGTCACTACTTGGGCTGAGTTCAGTGAGGCTTTCCGTGAACATCACATTCCGGAGGGTCTCATGGACCGTAAACGTGAAGAATTTTGCAGTTTCACCCAAGGCCGACTTTCTGTGGATGCTTACAGCAGGGAGTTTGGTAATCTCGTGCGATATGCAACTGAGGAAGTGTCTACCGATGCTAAGAAGCAAGCAAGGTTCCGTAAGGGCCTTAGTCCTGAGCTTCGCCGCGACCTCCGTCTGCATGAGTGCACATCTTTTTAGAAACTTGTCAACAAAGCCATCAGTGCTGAAACTGGTCAGACTGACTATGACGCAACACGCAAGCATGGCCGTGACATGGGTTCCTCATCTGGTGCTGGTCCTCAGAAGCGCCGCGTGTGGGTACCCAACACCGCCCTGCCACCCAGGTTCACACCGAGGCCATCCTTCCAGGCGCCTCACCCCGTTCAACAGTCTGCTCCAGCCAAGCCCTATGGGGGTCCAACTAACAATGCTCCTCCACGTACCAGTTCCGTGACTTGTTTCAAGTGTGGGGAATCTGGTCACTATATGCGTGAGTGTCCCCAGACCAACCCCAATCAATCTGCTAAAGCTGTTGGCCGTGGCAAGCCGACAGGAAAAATATTCCACGCCAAGCCGGTCACCGCTTCACGTGGCCATGTCAATTGTATTTCTGCCGAAGAAGCTCAAGAGGATCCCAACGTCGTTCTCGGTACGCTTCTTGTTAATTGCCACCCGGCATCTGTTCTTTTCGATACAGGAGCCTCTCATTCTTTTATATCTGAAAATTATGCTCGTTTGCATAACGTCGCATTTGGTGATATGCCAACCTCTATGGTAATTCAAACTCCGGGATCCAAATGGCAAACTTCTCGAGTAAGCCATGGAAATGAAATCCAAGTCGACAGACTTGTTTTCCTCGCGTCTTTGATAGCCCTTAAATCTTCAGATATTAATATCATTTTGGGTATGGACTGGATGTTGGCTCATCATGCCCAAATCGATTGCTTCTCTAGGACTGTTCAACTCACCCACCCTTCGGGAAAGATAGTCAATGTCTTGACCCGAATAGTTAAGCGACAATTATATTCTCTTAACGCCAGCCCTTTGCCAGACCTTGAGGACGTTCCGGTAGTCCGTGACTTCCCGGATGTCTTTCCAGAGGAATTGCCAGGTGTTCCACCTGACAGGGATGTTGAGTTCGTAATAGACCTCATTCCAGGAACCGTTCCGATTGCTAGAAGACCTTATAAGATGGCACCCCTAGAACTAGCCGAGCTTAAGAAACAACTCGATGAGTCCTTGAAAAAGGGTTTCATCCGACCTAGCTCTTCTCCGTGGGCTTGCCCCGTCCTATTCGTCAAGAAGAAGGATGGTACGGACCGGATGGTTGTAGATTACCGACCTGTCAATTTGGTCACAATCAAGAACAAATATCCACTTCCCAGGATCAACGACCTGTACGATCAGCTCGCTGGATCCTCAGTCTTCTCCAAAATGGATTTGAGGTTGGGCTACCATCAAATCAAAATCAGAAACGGGGACATTCCTAAAACGGCCTTTGTTACTCGTTACGGCCAATACGAGTACACCGTCATGTCCTTCGGTTTAACCAACGCTCCAGCCACCTTTTCTCGGTTAATGAACTCAATCTTCATGGAGTATTTGGATAAATTCGTCGTGGTTTACCTCGATGATATACTCATCTACTCCAAGAACGAGGAAGAACATGCCGAACATCTAAGGCTAGTGTTGCAGAAACTTCGAGAGCATCGCCTTTATGCCAAATTTTCTAAATGTGAATTCTGGTTGTCAGAAGTGACCTATCTGGGTCATGTGATATCTGGTAAAGGTATTGCTGTTAACCCTGAGCGAGTTCAAGCCGTCCTTAACTGGACTCCACCTGAATCGGTCAAGCAAGTTCGGAGTTTTCTAGGCTTAGCGAGCTATTGTCGTCGCTTTGTCGAGAACTTCTCCAAGGTCGCCAAACCTCTAACCGAACTCCTCATGAAAGATAAGAAGTTCGAGTGGACTCCACAATGTGAGCACAGCTTTCAGGAACTGAAAAGACGCCTGACTTCTGCTCCCGTACTGGTACCGCCAGACTTCTCCAAGGACTTTGTTATCTACTGCGACGCCTCGCGACAAGGACTAGGTTGCATTCTCATGCAAGATCGACACGTAATTGCCTATGCTTCACGGCAATTGCACCCACACGAGGAGAATTATCCTACTCATGATCTAGAGCTTGCAGCTGTAGTCTATGCACTTAAGACCTGGCGACATTACCTCCTCGGTAATCGTTGCGAAATATTCACTGATCACCAAAGTCTGAAGTACATTTTCACCCAACCGGATCTGAATCTCACGCAAAGACGTTGGGTTGAATTGATCACAGACTTCGACTTAGGAATAACCTACACCCCAGGGAAAGCCAACGTCATGGCTGATGCGCTAAGTCGTAAATCTTATTGTAACAATCTGGTGTTACAACAAAGTCAACCGCTTCTCCATGAGGAATTTCGGAAGCTTAACCTTCACATTGTTCCTCAAGGATTTCTTTCCACCTTGGTGGCGAAACCTACTCTTACGGATCAAATCATTGCTGCCCAGAAGCGAGATAAAGGAATATCTAAAATCAAAGAGAACATTGCTAGCGGAGGTGCTAGTTGTTTCTCCACAAATGATTATGGTGTTGTGTACTTTGAGAACCGTCTAGTGGTTCCCAAGAACCAGCATCTACGGCAGTTGATCCTTAAGGAGGCTCATGAATCTCCTCTCACTATTCATCCCGGTAGTACTAAGATGTATCAGGACCTACGCCAGAGGTTCTGGTGGACTAGGATGAAGAGAGAAATTGCTCAGTATATTGCTAATTGCGACGTCTGTCGTCGTGTAAAAGCAGAGCATCAACGGCCTGCTGGCACCCTTCAACCCCTAGCTATTCCTGAATGGAAATGGGATAAAATTGGTATGGATTTCATTACCGGTTTTCCCAGGACTAAGAGAGGGAATAATGCTATCTTCGTCGTGGTCGATCGTCTTTCCAAGGTAGCCCATTTCTTACCTGTTCGTGAGAGTATAACCGCTAGCCAGCTGGCAGACTTATACATCTCCCGAATAGTGTCTCTCCATGGTGTTCCTTTGGAAATTAACTCGGATCGAGGAAGCCTCTTCACCTCTCGATTTTGGGAAAGTTTCCAAAATGCTATGGGAACCCGTCTCTCCTTTAGCACCGCCTTCCACCCTCAGTCGAGCGGTCAAGTGGAACGCGTCAACCAGATTCTAGAAGACATGCTTCGAGCCTCTGTTATCTCATTCGGAATGGACTGGGAAAAGTGCCTTCCATTTGCCGAATTCGCTTACAACAACAGCTATCAATCTAGCCTAGGTAAAGCCCCTTTTGAAGTTCTCTATGGACGACGGTGTCGAACACCCCTTAACTGGTCAGAGACCGGGGAAAGACAATTCTTTGGCCCGGATATGATTCAGGAAGCAGAAGAACAAGTTCGCATCGTACGTGAAAAGTTGAAAACAGCCCAATCTCGTCAAAAGAGTCAATATGACCGAAAACATAAGGCTATGACTTTCGAGGTTGACGAGAAGGCTTATCTTCGGGTCACCCCTCTGAAGGGAACCCATCGTTTCGGTATCAAAGGCAAATTGGCTCCTCGTTACATTGGACCTTTTCGCATTCTCGCCAAACGGGGAGAAGTTGCCTACCAGTTGGAACTACCTCCGCATCTCTCCAGAGTCCACGATGTCTTCCACGTTTCCCAACTCAGGCGTTGCTTCTCGGATCCTATCCGTGAAGTGGACCACGAAACGCTTGATCTCCAAGATAATCTTACATATCGAGAGTACCCCGTTCGTATCCTCGATCAGGCCGAGCGTACCACTCGACGTCATAATATCAAGTTTCTCAAGGTTCAATGGTCGCACCATTCTGAGGATGAAGCAACTTGGGAAAGGGAGGATCGTCTTCGACTCGAGTACCCCGCCTTCTTCCCGGAGGAACCCAAATCTCGGGACGAGATTCTTTTGAGTGGGGGTGAGTTGTCACACCCTAGCTAGTCATGCATTAGAGTGTTGCATCATGTTTACTTCTTCATCAGAAACTTGAAATGGGGATGACAGAACCCCCAGTCCCCTCTGAAACCAACTAGGGTTTACTAAAACAATTTTCAATGAACCTGAAATGCCCTTCTAAAATGCCCATCATTTTTGTCTTGGTTCAGAACCTCTGCCAAAAGTGGTGCACATTTTCCTAGGCCATCCTAGGGTTTTTGAATTAATTCATAAATATTTGAATTTGGGCATTTAAAATTATATAAAATATTTAAATGCTCAAATACCTCCAAACTAAAATGTTTCATGTTGGAAATAGTCCAACTATGGACCAGGAGTGATTTGGTGATTTTTGAAGTTGCCTAGATATTTTATTAAATTCAACAAAGTTGCAGATATATTAAATAAAAACAGAAACAGAAAAAAAGGGGAAAAACTTACCTGGCACCACCGCAGGCCCACCAGCCAGGCCACCTGGCCGGCCCAGCCCAGCACCGCGCCAGCGAGCTGCTTCCGGCCAGGCAGGCAGGCAGGTGCTCGACGGCGAGCACCGCAGCGTGCCACGCAGCTGCTCGCCGCCTCGCCGCCTCCCTCGCCCGGCTAACGCCGTGGATCAGCCTCCCTCTCTCCCCCGAACCCCCCAGACACCCCCTCTCCTCTCCAGCTCCTCCCCCTCGCACGCCCCAGCCATGGCCGACGCCATCGCCGCCACCCCCTCGCCGTAGCCACGCCCTCCGACCACCCCACGCCGTCTCACCGTGTCCAGGAGCTCCGCCGCTGTCCACTTCATCGAGCAGCCGAGC
>NC_041383.1:58569138-58577441 GCF_002162155.2 Triticum dicoccoides
CCCCTCGCACGCCCCAGCCATGGCCGACGCCATCGCCGCCACCCCCTCGCCGTAGCCACGCCCTCCGACCACCCCACGCCGTCTCACCGTGTCCAGGAGCTCTGCCGCTGTCCACTTCATCGAGCAGCCGAGCCCCGAGCGCTCGCAACGCCCGAGTCCACCGCACCGACCTCGCCCGAGCTCACCGTCGCCGGAGATCCCCTTCAACGCCATCGTCGCTCCGGTCCATCTCCGGCCGCACCAAGGACTCCGTCGCACTCACTGTGAGCTTAGCCATCTTTCCCTCCCTTCCGTTCTTGCTCCCGAGCCGTGTAGCAACCTCCCGGAGCTCAACCGCACCAACCGCCGTGGACCTCGTCGCCGACGTGCTCCCAGTCATCCTCCGGCCACAAGATGGTGTCCATCTTACTCACCAAGTCCCGCAGCACCTAGCTAGCTACTCCACGAGCCTCACCGAACCCTCTAGCGTCAAGTTCGTCTTCGGCCGAACCCCGGTGGCCGCCAAGGTCGTCGCCGGCGCCAACTCCGGCCACCCCGACCTCAACGGACTCCGCCAAGAGCTGCGGCTTGTCCTCAGCTCCCCTCCGGTGGTCTCCTCGACCCATTTGGTGGCCGAAATGGCCAAAACCACTCCCGCCGCCGCGTCGGGCTCGCCGGCGGCTAAACGCCGGTGCAGCCGACCCGGGTTTGACCACGGGTGGGCCCTGGTTGACTCCCCTGAGTCAATGACAGGTGGGGCCCAGCCCTGTTAATTAAACAGGATTAGCTTTAATTAAGTTTTAATTAAAATAATCACCCTGACATGCGGGACCCACTGTCAGGTTTGACCCAGACCTGTTCCGTTGACCTGCTGACATCACACTGACGTCAGGCTGACGCAGTAATTGATTTTCTGGATTTAATTTAAATCAGGAAATTCCAGAATATTATTTAAACTTCAAAAATTCATAACTTTTATTCTGTAACTCCAAATTGGACAAATTATATATGAAAAATGATCAGAAAAATCCAATCTATCCATCTGTACTATTTTCATGCATGATCAAACAAGTTAAATTGATGTTTTAAGCAGAACAAGGAAAAGCACTTTAAAAGGCCATATTTGAATTTGAAATTTGAATCCTTGATTCAAATTTGTTCAAACCCTTCTGGTTTTAGTTGCATTAGCCCAATACACTCATTTTGCCATGTCTCATGCATGCATCATATTGTTGCATACTGTTTGGTAATGTTTGTGAATCGGTGCTCTCTGCGGCAGGTTCTGTCCCCGAAGAGTACCGTGATTACCCTAACGAAGAACCGTATCAGTGCATCGAACCATCAGGCAAGCAACCAACCATTTGATCATATCGATACAATCCCATGTTCTCGCTCCTGCTCTCTTTTACTGCATTAAGACAACGCGTTCCAAACTGCTGTGTGCTACGGTAGTTGAACCCATTTCCTCTGCATGACCTGTCATTGCCACAGTAACTAGATGAAACCCACTAGCATGTGTAGGAGTTGTTTGAGCCATATGTATGTGTTGTTCCTACCTTGCTATGCCTGCTATGCTTAGAGTCGTGTCAGGTCTGGTTCATCTGGGTGATGGGCTAGAGTGAAATGTTATGTCGGTAATGAGAGTGGTGTGGTGAACACGATTTGGTAAAGGTATCGATGAGAGGCCATGTAGGAGTACATGGTGGGTTGTTTCATTGAAGCCGACCTTAAGCACTGAGATCTGTATGCGTGATTTAAGATACAGCTACTACCATGCATTGGGCCCTGAAATATGACCCCGCTCGACTTCTTATTCACCCTAGCTCTCTGTCCAGGAGTTGCAAGTAGTTTCTGGTGTTTGTAGCCTACTGGAGGCCGTGGACAGCGCTGACCGTAGGGGTGGGCTGTGATGCGGTAGGTACGTGGCACGGTGTACCGAATACCTGTTAGGTATCTCGGGAACCCTGTTCACATCGTTCGGGGCCGTATGGGAAACCTCGGCCGGACTCCCTGCGGATGGAACCTGAATAGGCGATAAACCTGTACTAGAGGCTTAAGTGTTTAGGTAGGTCGTGGTCTACACCCACGTCGGCTTTCCCTTGAAGTCTGCCGAGCACATGTCGTGTGCAGACGCTAAGTGGTGGAAACATGTATGAAGAAGTACACCCCTGCAGGGTTATCATAATCTATTCGAATAGCCGCGTCCGCGGTAAAGGACTACTTGGTTGCCTATACAGTTCATAGACAAGTAAATGGAAACTGTTAAAAGCCTCAAGATAAGTGTGAGTGCCGAGGATGGCTCTTCCGTAGGAAGACGGAGGCGAATCCTCGGTAGTGTATTGAAGTGGTGAGTAGTGGACTCGTGTGCGCAAAACCATTTCAAGTTGGAGTCTCGTAGGATAGTCTAGCCAAGAGTCAAGGCTGGCTTGCTGCAATAACTCCACCAACCCTTCTTGATACTAAGTATGTATGTAGGATCTGATGTAAGTCTTGCTGAGTACCTTTGTACTCATGTTGCTATAATTTACATTTTTACAGAAGACGCTGCAACCCCTTCTGATGGGTTCTATGTAGACGTTGACATCAACGAGTAGGCTGAAAGACCCAGGTGGTGACCCTGAGCTTGTGAAGGACCACGTAGTATAGTTAGGCTTTCCAAGCCTCTTTTATTTTACTAGTTGTCTGTACTCAGACAAGTTACTTCCGCTGCTGGTTTGTATGACTGTATGACTTGTATGTTGGGTCGTGAGACCCGTACCTTTGTGTATGTCATGTATGGCTCTCTGAGCCTTAAATAAAGTACTTGTGTCATAGAGTCATGTTGTGATGCTTCGTTGTATTTGCACATATCGAGCATATTGTGTGTATGATTGAAATGCTTGGTATGTGTGGGATCTGACTATCTAGTTGTTTATCTTTAGTAGCCTCTCTTACCGGGAAATGTCTCCTAGTGTTACCGCTGAGCCATGGTAGCTTGCTACTGCTCTGGAACACTTAGGCTGGCCGGCATGTGTCCTTCTTCGTTCCTGTGTCTGTCCCTTCGGGGAAATGTCACGCTTTGAGTACCGGAGTCCTGTTAGCCCGCTACAGCCCGGTTTACCGAAGTCCTGCTAGCCCAGTGCTACAGCCCGGACTCACTTGCTGATGACCGACACGTTCGAAGCTGGGTCATGGATGCCTGTCCCTGTAAGTCTGTGCCACTTTGGGTTTACGACTAGTCATGTCAGCCCGGGCTCCTTATCATATGGATGCTAGCGACACTATCATATACATGAGCCAAAAGGCGCAAACGGTTCCGGGCAAAGGTAAGGCGACACCCGTGGGAATACCGTGCGTGAGGCCGCAAAGTGATATGAGGTGTTACCGGCTAGATCGATGTGACATTGAGTCGGGGTCCTGACAAGATGTCCACTGGTCAAAACCCGTCCGTGGGAAGTCAAAAGGCTAGATCTCGTGGTCAACCGCTCTAGGGTTAGACGGGACGGGGGCCCTGGGGGGTAGTAATGCCACCGGAGCGTCGTACCGGGCCCTCATACATGTGGGGTGGTGTCGTGGCATGTCCGAAGAGGCGGCACGCGTCTCCGGTGCGTGGCCCCCCTCACGGACGCACTACTAGGAAAAGGGCTATAGATAGGATTGATACTAATGGCGCACCAGGTAAGCAGTGCGCCACTACTATATACTAGTGGCGCACCGGTTGGAGGTGCGCCATTAGTGTGGAAGACACTAATGGCGCACCAGGCGCACGGTGCGCCACTAGTACACTACTAGGGAAAAGCCTATACACAGAATCTTAGAAGCAGCATGGTTCAAAAAGGAGCGCTGCTGCTAACTAGTAGTAGCGCGTGTCCTGTAAACTCGCTACTGATAAGGATTTAGCAGTAGCGCGCTCGGCCTAAAACGCGCTGCTACAAATATCGACCGGCGGTGTTCACCTAACTCTAAGTAGCAGTAGCGCGGTCGCAAGAACCGCGCTACTGCTAAGTATGTAGTAGTAGCGCGCTTTTTCCGGGATCGCTGCTGGTAAATTTCAAATTGCCACACTTTTTTGTCCCAGTTAGCAGTAGCGCCATATCCCAAAGCGCGCTGCTGCTAAATCCTTATCAGCAGCGCATTTTATGTCCCGCGCTACTGCTAACCCGCACCAACCCAACACCTTTCCCCACCCGTCCCTCCCCTCCCCCTCCTCTTTTCCCTTCCCCCTTCCTCCCCCTCCTCTCTTCCCTTCCCCCTACCTCCACCACATGCTCCCACTCTCACTCTTCTTCTTCTCCTCAATACTTCTCCCCCATTACTTTCTCTCTTCTATCCACCTTTCTCTCTCTTCATTACTCCTACATAACTACACCACCTCCATTAATGCATCTCCTTTCTCTTTTTCATTCCCCCTCCACTAGTTGAAGTTGTCTCCTCCCAAATTAGGTAGCTAGGTAGATGTAGGATTTAGTTAAGTGACATATTTGCCCCCTAACTAGATCTATATTTGTCAAGAAGAGCTTTGTGCACTTTTGATCTCCCTACAACATCATCTCCACCGTGTGCTCGATCTCGATCGAGATAGAGGTGATGAAAATTTCATGCTTTTGCAAAATGGAAATATTTTTATGTGTGTGTGATATGTTTGTGGAAATTGTGTGTGTGCCATGAGTTGACGCTGCCAAATTGTGCTTTTGAGTTGCCTATGTTTTGCCGAAATGTCGATTTATTTCCGTTTCAGCGAATTCCGGGCAAACTCTAGATCCATATATGTCCTATTTTTAGGGAAGGTCATGCCAACTTTTTTTATGACTTTGATGCATGCATGCATTTTTATAATCAATTTGTTTATTATCACCGTGCAGAGTTGACGATGGTTAGTGGAACGATGGTGGACAGGTGGTTGCGGTCGGCGGTGTAGGAAATGAAAGAAAATAACCGGACAAAGGTTTTATGTCCGTGTCGAAAATGCAAAGGAATAGTTTGGCTCGACCCCCATGACGATGGTCGTGTCGAAGCGCACCTGCTCATGACTGGTTTCATGGATGGCTATACTCGGTGGATAATTGAAGATGAGGATGACGATGTTGAGGATGCCGACGGGGCAGGCAATGATGACACGTGGAAAGACGAAGAGATGATCGATAATGGCGGCGGGGAAGAGGCCGGACATGGCGGCGGAGAAGGGGCCGGACATGGCGGAGTAGAAGGGGCCGGACATGGCGGCGGAGAGAATGACATGGACTCCACGCAGCAGAGTTCGTCGGTACTAAGTTCAATTGTGTGGGACCGTCATGTTCAAGCATTGCTTCGCAAGGAGACGAGTACTGAGAGAGCTGCTTCTAGAGAGGAGGCTAAGCTGGAGCAACTGGTGGTAGACTCGAACACTCCATTGTATGATGGTTGCAATCCTGAGGTGACCCGCTTGAGTTTCACGCTCCAACTCCTGAAGACGAAGGCTAAAAACAAATGGACCGACACTAGCCTCGATGAGCATCTCAAGTACCTAAAGGATGTTCTTCCCGCGGGTAATCTATGTCCTACTAGTGTTGATGAGGCCAAGAAGATCGTGTGCCCTCTTGATCTGCCACACGTTAGATACCATGCATGCATCAACGATTGCATAATTTATCGGAAGGAGCACGCAGAAAAAACAAGCTGTCCGGTGTGCAATGCTTCTCAATACAAGAAGGCCGGGAAGAAATGTCCCCAGAAAGTTGTATGGTACTTAACGATCACTCCCCGTCTCCAGAGGTATTTTGTAGATCCCAAGGAAGCAAAGCTAATGCGCTGGCACGCGGAGAGGAAGAAGCCTGACGATGGAGATGATCCGAAGCTGAGACACGTGAAGGATGGAAGCCAGTGGAGAGCATTGAACAGCTTCTATCGGTATTTTGAATGTGATGCAAGGAACATCGTGCTCGGTGCATGTACCGATGGCATGAATCCGTTTGGCAACCAGAACACCAACCATAGCACATGGCCCGTGTTTGTAAGGATGTACAACCTCCCCCCTGGTTGTGCATGAAATCGAAGTACATTCACATGAGCATGCTTATTCAAGGGCCGAAACAACCAGGAAATAATATTAATTTGTATCTGGGGCTACTTCAAGAGGAGTTAGACACGTTATGGAAAACACCGGCCAAGACATGGGACGCCAGCAAAGGTGAGTATTTCAACATGAGAGCCGCGCTAATCACGACAGTGCAGGACTATCTCGGTTACGGATATGTGGCTGGCCAGGTGGGCCATGGATATTGCGGATGCACGCGATGCATGGATGATACGACGTCTCAGCAGCTAACGTCAAGGAAAGATGGCGGGTCTGGGAAAATCGTGTACATGGGGCATCGAAAATGGCTTGAACAGGACGACCCGTGGAGAAACCGTGGAGATCTATTCAATGGTTACGCTGAGCATCGAGGACCTCCATGTAAGCGGAGCGGTGCCGAAATCGATGAGTTGTTGAAAAACTGGAAGGAGTGCCCCGCGCTGGGAAAGACGATGAGAAAGGCGCTGGAGCCGCTGCTGAAGGTATGGAAGACGAGGTCTGTGTTCTGGGACTTGGAGTACTGGCACAAACTCGATACACCTCATTGCCTTGATCAAATGCATATCTGTAAGAATGTCCTTGAGAGCTTGCTCGCAACACTGATGAACATGCCGGATAAGACCAAGGATGGGCCGAAGGCAAGAAAAGACTTGCAAGATTTGAAAATCAGGGAAGATCTGCACATGCCGACCCGTAAAATGTCAGACGAGACAGAGACGGAGACAGAGGCACGGGAGAAGAAGGTCAAGAAAATAAAGAAAGAGGATTATTGCCCCCCTTCTTGCTTCACCTTAAGTCAGGCTGAGATCAATCAATTCTTTAAGTGCCTTACCGGAGTCAAAGTTAGTTCTGGTTACTGTGGCAAGATAAGAAGATATCTAGACACGGACAAGAAAAGGTTCAGCGGGATGAAGTCTCATGACTGTCATGTGATGATGACGCAGATACTACCTGTTGCCCTTAGAGGGATAATGGACAAGCACGTCCGTGACACGCTTATTGGTCTCTGCAACTTTTTCGACGTCATCTCTTGAAAGTCGATCAGTGTGAAGCAGCTCCAAAGGCTACAGGAAGAGATCGTTGTGATACTGAATGAGCTTGAGATGTAATTCCCGCCCACGTTCTTCGACGTGATGGTGCATCTGTGTGTCCATATTGTGGATGACATAATAGACCTAGGGCCGTCATTCCTACACAACATGATGCCGTTTGAGAGGATGAATGGGATCATCAATGGATTCGTTCGTAACATGTCCCGTTCGGATGGAAGCATCTTCCAGGGCTATTTGGCACAAGAGTGCATCTCTTTCTGTGAGAATTTTCTATATAGCGCAGACCAGCCGCCTGGTGCTAGTGTTGGTTTGCCCGTTAACAAGCACGAAGGGAGGCTCGAAGGAGATGGCCACTGCAACGGTCGCAGGGAACTGCACGTGGCATACTCAGATCGATGCAGCGACTTTGACAGAGCAAACTTGGTAGTGCTACAACACCTAGATGAGATAGATCCTTTCGTGGCACTGCACAAAGAAATTATCGCAAAGAAGTATCGTGACCGGGGGGTATGCAGGACGGACGCCGAAGTTACTAGAGAACACAACTCCACTTTCCTGCATTGGTTCAAAGAGCATATTATTGCTAACCCCCCGGAGGAGGGCTCTAAGGTCGGATTCCTCATATACGCCTTAGCACATGGCCCCTCACCCAACCTCGTAACCTATCAGGCATATGATATCAACGGATACACGTTCTACACGGAGGCAAAAGATATGGACAGTGATGATCAGAACTCAGGGGTGACGATGGAATGCATGACCGGCAGCGACAACGGCACAACTGAACGATTTTATGGAAGGGTCGAGGAGATCTGGGAGCTTGACTACTCTGGACTGCACAACACGACGATGTTCCGTGTCAGATGGGCTAAGAATGTCGAGAGAGAAAGCCGGATGTTCACTACCATGACTATACCCGACGCCAAGAGCGCTACCGTGAACGCTATCGCAAAAAACGAGCCATGGGTACACGCTAAGCACGTGACACAATGCTTCTTCATAACTGACCCGCGCAATCCCAGCCGTGTTGTCGTGAGGAGAGGCAAAAGGAACATCATTGGAATGGATGGAGTCGCCAACGAGGAAGACTATGATCAGTACGGCAACCCAATGAGGGAAGATGACGATGATGATGAAGTATACGTCAAAAGAAGAATCAATACTACATTACCTAAGAAAAATCGTACTCCATGGAAAAGGCAAAGTCACAATGAGGGGCTCAATTATTCTTCGACGAACAA
>NC_041383.1:58577517-58578337 GCF_002162155.2 Triticum dicoccoides
GAAGATGACGATGATGATGAAGTATACGTCAAAAGAAGAATCAATACTACATTACCTAAGAAAAATCGTACTCCATGGAAAAGGCAAAGTCACAATGAGGGGCTCAATTATTCTTCGACGAACTAGAAGGGAAAGAAGCTGACTCAAAAACGAAAACGTCAGCACTGAGGAAACGTATGTTATGGGTCCAATGATGTGTAATATATATATATATATATATATATATATATATATATATGTTCCTATTTTGTATACACACTTAGCCATTATTATGCATGGGTCCAATGATGTGTAATATATATGTTCCTATTTTGCATACATATTTAACCGTCAAATGATGCAATATATATCGCACTCCCTTCGTTCACTGCCCTCGGGAAATAAAAGTGGGATAAAATAAAGGAAAAGAAAAAGGAAAACTGGCAGTAGCGACGGTAGTAGCAGCGCGTTTTGCATAAACCGCTGCAGCTACTGAATTTAGTAGTAGCGCATTTTACCTAAACCGCTGCAGCTACTGAATTTAGTAGTAGCGCATTTTACCTAAACCGCTGCAGCTACTGATGTTAGTAGCAGCGCGTTTTGACGTAACGCGCTACTGCTACGTCCACTTAACCCAAAATTCTCACTCGCCCTGCTTCATCCCGCCATTTCCCCCCAAATCCCCACTCTCTCTCCCCGGTCGCACTGCCGCGCCCGACCCGGCCCCGGCGCTCGCCCCCGACTCCGCCGGCGCCGGCGCTAGCCCCCGACCTCGGCGCTCACCCCCGTCCCAGCCCTCGACCCCGACCCCGGCGCCGGCTCTAGCCCCCGACCCTCGACC
>NC_041383.1:58578725-58581003 GCF_002162155.2 Triticum dicoccoides
CCCTCGTCCCCGACTCCGGCGCCGGCGCTCGCCCCCGACCCCGGCGCACTCGCCCCCGACCCGTCGGCCCTCACCTCCCTCCTCTCCCCTGCCGGCCGTTGTCGGGCCTGCCTCCTCGCCCCTGCACTCTCTGTAAACCCCCCTCTCTGCTAGGGTTCTTCGGTTATGTTAATTAATTAGGTTATCTATTTAGTTATGAATTTAGCTAGGTTTCAAAATTAGCTGAATTTATATGCAAATTTGAACTGGACATGTGATATGTGCATATGTCATGTTTTGGACATGTCATGTTTGGAAAATGATCCGAGTGGCCTATGTTACACCGGAATGTTGATTCATTTCCGTTCCGATGAATTTCAGGCACTCGATATGTCCATTTTTTAGCAAAGGTCATGCCGAAATTTCCCGTGAATAAAGGCATGATTTGTGCTACATAGTTGGCATATCGAGTGCTGGCACATAGATTTCTTTTTATGTCATTTCTCATTTATTCATACTTTTTGAAATAAATGAGGCCACTTAATCATAGGAAACATGTCGAACAACGAAGAAACTGGGCCTTCTGACCAAGATGCAGACGAGATGGATTATGAGGGTGAACAAGAGTACCTCGACTATTTGACTGCTAAGCAAGGTTTGCATTAACAGCAGAAATGATGATCATATCCACAAGTGGCTAGAATCTCATGGAGAAGCGAATTATAAACTTAGAGATTACTTCTTTCGCATCCAAAGCGACATTGCGACGATCATCATGAAAGAAGTCGTCGATGAGAAGGGGATGTTCCACCACGGCCCTATATCGCGAGCTGACGTCCGAACTCGCATAGGCAAGCAACGTCTAGACCTCATGCCGTTGAAGAAGCTAGGGTTCGTCCTCGATGATATGGAAGGATGGAACTTCTAGTGATTTATGATGCCGATGATGATGATATGTGTCGGTTGAACTTGTATAATTTTTGTAGCGATGAAACTTTGTGATCGTCCACGGTCCCTGCCGAACTTGCGTAACGCTACTTTGTTAGTTTGCATACGATGACCTGCGTACCTCTAGTTAATTAATTTGCGTACTGTATATGTTGCATCTAGTTGCTAACCCTTTCTTTTTCGGTGTTGCTCTAGTATTTTTTTTGCATATATATGATTGTACATCCTCTTCATGAACATGCATCTCCAACAGGTACCTAGTTTCTTGATGGCGAGATGGAAATGCTATGTCGTGTACAAAGGGAAGGTTCCGGGGGTGTACAACGAGTGGCATGATTGTCAGGCGCAAGTGAATGGGTTCACGGGTGCCAGCCATAAAGGCTTCAAAAGCAGACAAGAAGGAGAAGCTAGTTACTTGAGGTTCACGCTAGCGCGAGAGAGGACTCGTAACCGCCACCTCATGTACTGCATAGTTCCGCTCTCACTCATAGTGATAGCACTTCTTGCGTATACCTTTGTTTAGATGGATGACATTGTTGTAGTTGCAAGTATTCGAGACTTGCATGTATTGCTATTTTCGAGATGATGACAAGATATCGTGTTGGATGATGATTACGATGAGACTATTTGTATGTACATGCTATGATTACATTTCTGGTCTTGCAGGCATTTGTATGTGTGTCATGATGACACTTCTATGTGCTAAAGATTCTTCTACAAAGCCTATTCAAATACAAAACAAATATGCCAAAAAAAACTACTTAAATTAGCAGTAGCGAGTGTATAAAAGTTAGCAGCAGCGCCACAGTAGCAGTAGCGCGTCCAGCCAAAGAGCGCTAGCGCTACTAGCAGTAGCGAGCTTCACCTAACCGCGCTGCTGCTACACTTGTGTAGTAGTAGCGCGGGTGCGCACGCGCTACTGCTATGAGTTAGTTGTAGCGCCTTATTAGTAGCGCGGGTACCCGCGCTACTGACACATCTAAAACCCGCGCTGCTGCTAGCCTTTTCCCTAGTAGTAGTATTGATTTTTTTTCCATTTTTTCATACACTCTAATGGCGCATGATGTCAAAGTGTGCCATTACTAGTTCTAACAAGTAATGGCGCACCTTATAAACAGTTCGCCATTAGTATATTTTTTTTTACTTTTTTGCAAAACTACTAATGGCGCACCGTGTCAAAGTGCGCTATTAGAATATATTTTCATGGACACTTTTTGATCTCGATCTTGATCCCACCCGCACCCTCCCCCGCTAGCTCCACCGCCGCCGACGACCCACCGCAACCCTCCCCCGCTCCACCGCCGCCGACGAGCACCCGGCCCCCCGCACCCTCCCCCGCTCCACCGCGGCC
>NC_041383.1:58581493-58582600 GCF_002162155.2 Triticum dicoccoides
TCCACCGCGGCCAACGGGCACCCCCACACCCTCCCCCCCGCTCCACCGCCGCTGCCGATGATATTTTCAAGTAACAAATTTGAACATATTTTCTAAAAAATTATTACTGTTTTTATAAAAAATATTACTGTTGTGATTTAAACAAGTTTGAACATATTTAAACACAAATAAATATCAAACAGGATTTAAAATGCATAAAAAAATATTGGGGAGCCTGGGAATCAAACCCAGGACCTCCTGATGTGTGTGCTGCGTACTGACCAGTCGGGCTAGTGGGCGGGTTCTGTTGTAGATAGGGTTAGCTGGTATATAACCTGACAAGTCGGGCTAGATTAAATTACTTATGGCGCACCCCTCGGTGGTGCGCCATTGCTATGGATGTACTTATGGCGCACCCCCGGGTGGTGCGCCATTGCTAAGCCTCCCCCACACTAAAATCCCCAGTCCCCAATCCACACTCTAATCCCTCCCCTGCCTTATCTCACCCGCCGACCACCACTTCCCCAGTGCTCGCCGTCCCCGGCCGTGCACCCGACCACCCTCCACCGCCGACCACCTCCCTCACCGTCCCCCCTCCTCCCGCGCCCTCGCCCTCGCCGTCCCCCTCCCACAATAAAAAAACAATTTTGATTATATTTTCAAATAAAAAATTTGATGATATTTTCAAATAATAAATTTGATGATATTTTTTTATATTCATAAATATTTTCAAATAACAAATTTGATGATATTTAAAAAAAAATTTATTACAGTTTCATATTCATATTCATTTTCTAAAAAATTATTAGATGCAACAAAAAATAATAATAAAAAAATTACTTATGGCAAAAAAGAAAAAAACATACTAATGGCGCACCGCCAGTGGGTGCGCCATTAGTAATCTTGCCCCCTAGCTAATTTGGCAGTCCCACACCCTCGCCAGATTCACTTCCCCCCGCCGCCACACGCGCGCCCCCTCCTTTCGCCGCCCCCTCCTTCCGCCGCCCGGTCATCGTCGCGCCACCGTGCTCGCCCGCCCTCTCCCCCGCTCGCCTTCTTCGCCAGATCCCGAGCCTCGCCGCCGTGTTAGCCGCGGCCATCGCCAGACCCCTCCCCTCCTAGGTCAGT
>NC_041383.1:58582792-58587714 GCF_002162155.2 Triticum dicoccoides
CCTAGGTCAGTGTCGTCCATCTCCTCGCTCGCACCTCTCTCCGGCCATCTTCCCCACCCAGTGCCGCGCCCGCGCCGGCCTCCCCCGCGCCTCCGCCTCCGCGCCCGCACCGGCCTCCCCCAGGCGCACCAATGCCACTCCCGTAGCCGACACCGCCGCGCCCTCCACCTCCCCTCCACCCTCCTCCCCGCCGTCAGCCCCGCCCCCAAGTCTGAAGCTCCCCGGCTCGCCGCCACCCGCCGCGCTCCCCCTCCAAAGCCCGCGCCTTCCACGCCGCACCCACCACCAGCCCTAATCCCCATCGCGGCGTCCGTGGCGGGCTGCTCGGCGCTGCCGTCGTCTCGGACCTCTGCCGCCTGCTACCTTCCCATCACTAATTTGCAGTGATGCAAACTTATCCAGTGGGTTTTGTGATGCATAATGATGCACATCACAGTTCATAGTTAGATTAGATTAGTAGCTTAAATCGTGATGCAATGTGCCATGATGGGTATCTCATTTCCATTCGGTGGTATTTCAGTCATGTTAAAAATCTTTATGATTAGTATGGATAATCTCCCCCAAATTAATCATGTTATCGTGCTGACACCTGCACTTGTTTTACTTGTTCTGCTGTTTGACATCCCTGGTGCTATGTTAAACTTCGCTGGTTAGTCCTGTTCTGTATGGTGATTGGTGAATTATAGCTATGGCTTGATACTGTGATTGCATATTATGTCATATAGGAAGAATCACAAGCACTCATGTCGAAAGACTCTATGATTGTAGACAACTGCATTTTGATGAATTTTGCAACTAGACTAACTTAAACTTGTGTTCCTTAGGCTGATTGTGTTGTTTCATTTTGAGATTTCTGGTCTTGCTATGCTTTTATGTTTTTAGGCTTCCTTTGTGCTTAATTGCACAATTTGAGAATACGTAATTTCAGTCAAATACTTTCTCGTACTGTCGTCTAAAAGAATATGTGCATGGTGATTGCTGGCAGGTTGACTCTGCTCGTTTTTATTTCGCAGGTTAACCTGCTGTTTTGTCCGAGATTGCGGTGGTGTACTGGTGGTTGCAGTGGTAATCTTCTCCCAGATTGCAGTGGTGTTCTTCTCCCAGGTTGAAGGTAATTCTTGATCCAAACTTATGCAAATTCTTTACTGCTGTCTTCTTGTATGCTATGCATGTTTTATTGTGTGCACAACATCTTACAATTAGATAATTGCAATTAAATCTGAGAATGGTTTTGCTATAACCGGGTTCCTTGGGTCGGTTCCTCTATGTTGGTATGTGTAGTTCAGTTCGGTGAATGGGTTCCTCTATGTCTTGACCCATTAGAGCAAACAATTTTTAGGCGGGCTCAGTTGAGGTACGGTGCAGTTTTCAAACCATCCTCAGGATTAATTGCAATGTAGCAGTCATGTGAGATCAATTAGATTTGGTTTCTTGCATATGCATTGTGTTTAACTAAGTGGAACTTCCATGCCTTGTGCACCATCTTCCATGCCTTGTGCACCATATTTTTTTTACAATGGCAAGGTTTACGAACATATTTGATTCCTAAGAAAAGCATGGCAAAAATTTGAAATGCATAGACTATAATTTTGCCATGGGAGATGCATAGGCTATATTTCCCATGGGAGATGGTGGTTGCAGTGGTTGTAGTAGTGGTTGTAGTGGTTGCAGTAGTATAAATTCCATGATGTAGGCTATATTTGCCATGGTAGATGGCAATTTTGTTGGATCATGATCCAGAGATTAAAAAAATGCATAGACTATAATTTCCTGGCATGATCCATAGAATAAAAATGTAGAATAAAAAAATGCCATGATCCATACACTATAATTATCATGATGCATAGACTATATTTTCCATGGCCCGGTGCAAAAGAAATTTGCCATGTTGCAAAAAGAAAAGAAATTTGCCATGGTGCATCTAGTAAAAACAATGCCACGATCCGTAAAATACATTTGTCATGTTCCATGAAAGTAAATTGCCATGGTCCAAATGTAGCAGAAGTTTCAAGTAGTGTTTTGTTTCTGTGTTTAAATAGGCAGCAAACTTTCTATTCTTTCTGTGTCCATATGAAAGCAGAGGACCATATGGTCTGTGGCCTTTTCATCCATATGAAAGTAGAGGCACATTGTGGTGCTAGTTTGCTGGGTCTTGTCTCCGACCATTGTGTCGTGATGAATTTGCAGGTACCCCGAGAGGCCCTTGAGTTTGCCGGAATGTCGATTAACTTCCGTTCCGGCAAATTCGGGTACTCCATATGTCCTATTTTCAGCAAAGGTAATGCTGAAATTTTCCGTGAATTTTAGCATGACTTTGCTAAATATAGGACATATGGGGTACTTGCGACTAATGTCTGTTATCATGCATGTTTTATGATCTGTTGTAAGGGTACTAATTGGTCTCTTCTGCTGCTTATCAGAGATGGCGGGAAGCAGCCACCGCCGATCTGCGACACCGCAGTACAAGTTGGATGCTTCCGAGTTCTTCACTATCATACTTGAGACTTCAGTATCATCCATGATGCAGGTATATAAAACGAGAGATCTCCCCTTCGCCCATCTCATTATGATATCTGTTGTTTGCTACATCACTCATTGTCCCAAACTGCAGAGGCTGCCTGACAGTTTTATGAACATGCTGATGGGTGAAGATCTGCCAAATAATGTGAAGCTGCGACAGGCCGGCAGCGGGTTTCGTAGGCAGTGGGATGTCGAGTTGGTGATCAAGAAGGGCCACATGTACTTGTCTCGTGGGTGGGAGAAGTTCTACCGTGCCTACGACCTGCGGCTGGGGTACTTCCTTCTCTTCAGGTACGACGACGACGCCACCATGCTCATCGTGAAGGTGTTCAACACGACTATGTGTCGCATGCGCTACGTTGCCGATGATGATGCCGGTACATTCTGCCTCTTCTTATTACTCTACATTTGGCTTTGTCTCACATCGATTGTTAACGGTCATTGTTGCATTTTGGACAGGTAATGGGAGTAGCAGCAGCGACACTGGCTACAGCCAAAGCAGCAGCGACTATGGCTGTAGTGAAAGCAGCAGCGATTCTGGCTGTAGCGAAAGCAGCAGCATAGACAACAAGAAGGATGATCCGGACTGGAGTGCGGGAGAAGAGGAGCAGAGTGAGGATGAGGACCTGCAGGATGACGATGGGCATCATGCTGAGGATGACCTTGCGCTGGTGGTGGCTGGCCAAGGGCAAGAGATGGTGGTGGCTGACCATGGGCAAGAGATGGAGGTGGCTGAGGATGACCTAGCGATGGTCGTGCCTGAAGGTGGCCTCGCGATGGTGGTGGTGCCTGACAATGACCACGCACTGGTGGTGGCGCCGGCGATCCCACAGCTGGGCGACATGACCACGCCGATTGTGGTAGAAGACTACATCCCACTACCTCCACTGCCTCCACCGCCTCGCCGCTCTTGGCGCATCAGGGAGAGGAAGGAGAAGGAGAAGGAGAAGAACAATGCATGAGAACTGAACTTTGTAAGGTATGTCAGATCTCCTATAGGTTAGTTATCCAAAATGATATATATATATATACTTAGTACCTATGTTATCTCTAATATGCTTAGTTTCCTATATGTTAGCTTCATTTTTACCTAAGTTGGCTCTAATATACTAACTTAGAGCTTATATGCTTAGTTTCCTATAGGTTAGCTCCAAAATAACTTATGTTAGCACAAAATGATCAAGTTTACATAATAAGCTTATAGTCTTTTTCTTATTCTTCTTCATTTCCAAAATGACACAGGTTAGCTTCATTTTACCTAAGTTGGATCTAATATACTAACTTAGAGCTTATATGCTTAGTTTCCTATAGGTTAGCTCCAAAATAACTTATGTTAGCACAAAATGATCAAGTTTACATAATGAGCTTATAGTCTTCTTCTTATTCTTCTTCTTTTCCAAAACTCTTCTTATTCTTCTTCTAGTGTTCTTCTTCTTCTAGTATTCTTCTAGTCTTCTTCTTTTTCTTCTTCTAACTTCTTGTTTATCATTTTGCAGATTTGATTTAATTGACGGAAGCTTGCGTGGATGGAGTGCTTCTTTTCCATTTGTGTTTTTATTTTGTATCAATGTGAAACTTTTGTGAATTGATGGATAACGGTGTTGGATGAACAATGTGAAACTTTTGTAATATGTAACGATGGAACTATGTGTTGGCTATGTATGCATATATGATGGAACTTGTGTGTTGGCTATGTATGTATATATGATGGAAATTGTGTGTTGGCTATGTATGTATATATCATGGAACTTGTGTGTTGGCTATGATTGTTATATGGATGCTTGTTGTATATATATGTGTCGGATATCTCATAGGTGAAATAGTGACCTGAGATTAAGGAAAAAAAATTAAAAAAATTGTTACTAATGACGCACTACCATGTGATGCGCCATTAGTATAGAAGACACTAGTGGCGCACTGTGGGCAAAACTAATGGCGCACTGCCTGGTGCGCCATTAGTATACCAGATACTAATGGCGCACCAGTGGTGCGCCATTAGTAAAAAAAATTAGTGGTGTGATACTAACGGCGCACTGGTAATGCGCCATTAGTAGGCAAAACCAGTGCGCCATTAGTAGGCCTTTTCCTAGTAGTGACAGCGCCGCCGCCGGCACCTGGAGGGGGGAAACGGACGCGTCGGGTCTACACGGAGTGGATGTAGCTCTGGGTTTGGCCCGGATGTTGCTCCCGGGTGTCCCTATGGGCCGAACTGACAACACCGGGTGGAGAGGTCCACTGGTCAAAGACCGTCCGGGGGAAGTCAAAGGGCTAGATCTCGTGGTCAACCGCTCTAGGGTTAGGCGGGACGGGGGCCCTGGGGGTAGCAATGCCACCAGAGCTTCGTACCGGGCCCTCATACATGCGGGGTGGTGTTGTGACATGTCCGAAGAGGCGGCACGCGT
>NC_041383.1:58589411-58590529 GCF_002162155.2 Triticum dicoccoides
GCCGGCACCTCGAGGGAGGAAACGGACGCGTCGGGTCTACACGGAGTGGATGTAGCTGTGGGTTTGGCCCGGATGTTGCTCCCGGGTGTTCCTATGGGCCGAACTGCACAACCGGGTTGAGAGGTCCACTGGTCAAAGCCCGTCCGTGGGAAGTCAAATGGCTAGATTTCATGGTCACCGCTCCAGGGTTAGGCGGGACGGGGGCCCTGGGGGGAGCAATGCCACCGGAGCGTCGTACCCGGCCCTCATACATGCGGGGTGGTGTTGTGGCATGTCCGAAGAGGCGGCACGCGTCTCCGGGGTGTTCCCCCCCTCACGGGCGGCGCCGCCGCCGGCACCTGGAGGGGGAAAACGGTAGTAGACGGATCAGGCACTCGCATAGATACCGGATCAGGCACTTGGTAATGGTACCCCTCAGTCAGTTGCTCTCCTATGTATCACCTTTCGCGAGACCATAGAAAATATTTATATCATAAAGAAATGTTGCCCCCCTCAATTTATTTCGTAATACTTTAACACAATGTACATTTTTTGTTAGTACAATTTAACAAATATTTATATCATAAAGAAATGTTGCTGACCATAGAAAAAATTCGGTTCAGAAAAAAAAATATGTGATATTTTAGAAAATTGTTGTACAATATAAAAAAAGGATCATGTAATTAAAAATAATGTTTCAAACCATTAAAGAAAATGTATGTTACATTTTAAATAATGTTCATGCATGCCAAAAATATGTATACCATGTATTATTTTTAATATAATTATATATCATGTATCATTCAAAAAAAAAATGCCTACGGCTAAGCCGTCGGCATAGGTGCCACGTGGCGACCTCAGCTATGCCGACGGCTTAGCCGTCGGCATAGGAATCCCTTATCCACTCGGGACCCCTAGCAGCTAGCCACTCGTTCTTTCTACCCCACCCCGACCAGCGCGCCGCCGCCGCACCCCTCGACACCGACCTGCGCCGCCGCTGCACCCCCCACCCCGACCTGCCGCCGCCGCCGCACGGCCCTCCCCTGTCGCCGCACCTTCCATTCCAGCACGCCCCCTGCCGTCGCCGCACCTCCCACTCCCCTGCACACCCCCTCCCCCTGCCGCTGCCGCACCTCTTC
>NC_041383.1:58591104-58601462 GCF_002162155.2 Triticum dicoccoides
TCCCTCCCATCCTCGACCGCCCCTGCCTCACCACCCCCTCCACCGCCGCGCCCCCTGCCACGCCCCTCCCGGTGAGATACTTTTTTTTCTTCATTTTTTTCATTTTTTGCTACTGTTGCATGGATGAATGAATGCATGGATGGATGTTGGATGTTAGATGGATGTTAGATGTTAGATGTTGGATGTTGGATGTTGGATGTTGGATGTTGGATGTTAGATGGATGTTAGATGTTGGATGTTGGATGTTAGATGTTTATCATGATGATCTTGTCATTTGAGTTGTGCTCCAAAATTGGTATAAGATGAGTGATTATTTTTATGATGATGATCTTGTCGAAAAAATTGAACCGGACAAAATTGGACACTTGACAAAATATGATTTTTTTTCATAGTTTTAAGTGTCAATGCTTAATGTTAAGTAGCTATGTGAGATGTGCTGCAAAATTATGATATGATGAGTGGTTATTTAATCATGATGATCTTGCTAAAAAAATTGAAGGACAAAAATTTGACACTTGACGAAACATGATTTTTTTTCATAGTTAAAAGTATCAATGCTTAATGTGATGTGATGACCTAAATTTTGTTCACTCGGTATAATTAACAGGATTTGTGGTGTTCCATCTTCGTGGAGTCATCGTCGACGTTGGAGGTGTTGGTCCCTCTCCTTTGATCGACTACATCGGAGGGTGAGCAACAATTCCATGACCTCGTCCACTTTTTTTCCATGTTAGTAGATTAAATTTTCACATCAAGTCGTGTAACCTAGGTCTCCCGTCCGAAAGGGTTGCATCGATAAATATGCACTCAATTGCATATTTATCACCGCAGCTCTTTCGGATTTTCCAACGCTTTCCACGGACAGCCCGAGGATGTGTAGATTGGGTACGTTGTTCATGCTCTACCCGTTCCGAGACAGGATTTCGGCGGTGCCTCCCTGTTGTTCTCCGGATGCACATTCTCTCGGCATTTTGCCGAGACGTGTATTTGCAGAACAGCGCGGAGGTGCTGCCGAAATTTTGTCTCGGAATAGGGTAGAGCATGGACCGTACTCAATCTACACATTCTCGGGTGGGATTAGGACCCATCTTTACCTATTAGAGATGTAGATGGATTACTCGTCAACCTTGTAAAAAATAAAATATTGATGTGGGTAATTTAAATGAATCCATAATTTTGTTGTGTGGCTTCCAATAAAGCAGAGATGGCAGATAATCAGTGGATGTATAGTGGGTTTTTCCGTCGGAATCAAGTAACAACAGAGTGGGTCGAGAAAACTGATGTGTTTTTGAAAGAGATATTCCGTAGTCCAATGAGGATGGTGCCAGAATGCCCGTGTGCCAAATGTAAGAGACGTATCCGCAGAGATAAGAGTGAGATGACTAAGCACCTTCGCACGAATGGATTTATGCCCAACTTTAATATGCCGATAAACTTTGCCCAGCGGGACCGTGGTAGAGAGGATGTGATATGACAACGCGTCGCTGGTTATGAGGACAATGGGGTTCGAGACATGCTAGATGATGTATTTGCTGCACAGCCGACACCTCCGTCACATTCAGCGAATGAACCGGAGGAGCCGGAGGAAACACCAAAGGCCTTCCTGGAAATCTTGGCCTCGTCAAAGAAACCTCTCTATGAGGGTGCAAAGTTGTCTGTGCTGGATGCCATCTCGCAACTGATGGTAGTCAAGGCTGAGTACGCTGTAGCCGAGGTTGCTTCGAAGCATTTCTGGGAGTATGGGCTAACAGCCTGCCTGAGGGCCATGAACTGTCGAAAACCATGTACGGTACAAAGAAAATCATGAAGGCGCTCTCCATGGACTATGAGAAAATACATGTTTGTCCAAAGAATTGCCTTTTGTTTAGGCATGAGTATGCGGATGACAACTACTGTAGGAAGTGCGGTTCCTCTCAGTATATTGAGGTGGTCGATAAGCATGGTCAGAAGCAGGAGCTAAAAATCCCTGTGAAGGTTCTTCGGTATCTTGATTTTATAAAAAGAGTGCAGCGCCTTTTCATCACCGAGGAATCTGCCAAAATGATGAAGTGGCACAAGGAAGGGAAAAGGTACAATCCAAAAAAAATTGTACATCCATCAGAAGGTGAAGCATGGAAGTCATTCGATATAGAGTACCCGGAGGAAGCAGCCGAGGCTGGGAATGTCAGAATTGCTATAACAGGTGATGGGTTCAATCCATATGGTATGTCGTCTAATCCATACAGCTGCTGGCCCATATTTGTTATTCCGCTCAATCTCCCTCCCGGCGCCATAATGCAACGCAAGACCATGTTCCTGTCGCTTATAATTCCGGGGCCTGAATATCCGGGGAAGAATTTGAGTGTGTTTATGCAGCTGTTGGTGGATGATTTGCACCATTCTTGGTATTTCCCGAGGTTGACATACGACCGACATCTGCAGAAAAATTTCTTGATGAAAGTTTGGCTACAGTATTGCATGCATGACTTTCCCGGCTATGCCTTGTTCTGCGGATGGTGTACAAGTGGAAAGATGCCTTGCCCAGTGTGCATGCAGGCCTTGATTTTCATTTGGCTGAAGAAGGGTGGCAAGTATGTTGCCTTTGACCTGCATCGACAGTTCCTCCCTCCAAACCATCCTGATAGGGAAGACAAGAAGAACTTCACAAAAGGCAAAGTTGTCCATGAAGTAAACGAGATTCCAACATTTTCTGGTGCGGATGTGCTTGCTCAGCTGAAAGCTCTTAAGCCTGCCGGTGAAGGGAAAGGCAAAGGAAAAGGCAAAGCCAAAGCCACAGGCAAAGACGAGGGCAAAGGAAAAGGTAAAGGGAAAAAATGTTATGAAGGATATGGTGAGACGCACAACTCGACTCACATTACCCCCTTCACGCAGCTTCCCTATTTTAAGGACCTCAAACTTCCATACAACATCGACGTGATGCACACCGAAAAGAATGTCACAGAGTCCCTTTTTCGCACAATCCTCAACATTCCTGATAAGACAAAGGATAATGTTAATGCTAGAGTCGATCAACAGAATATTTGTGATAGACCACGTCTTCACATGCAGCCTCCCACAGGTAGTCGAAAATCTTGGTTCAAGCCAGATGCTGACTTCGTACTTAAAAAGGATCATAAGATGGAGGCATTCAAGTGGCTGAAACACGTCGTGAAGTTCACCGATGGTTATGCGTCGAATATAAGTAAGGGGGTCAATCTTTCAACGGGCAGAGTGACCGGGCTCAAGAGTCATGAGTATCATGTATGGATTGAGAGGATTATGCCGGTGATGGTTCGGGGCTATGTTCCCGAGCGTGTCTGGCGTGTGCTTGCGGAGTTAAGCCATTTCTTCCGCATGCTTTGTGCTAAAGAAGTATGTCCTGAGAAGATAAAAGAAATGCATAAGAAGGCGCCGGAGTTGATATGCAAGCTAGAGAAGATCTTCCCGCCATCCTTCTTTACTCCGATGACACATCTCATTTTGCACCTCGCGAACGAGGTATTGTTGGGGGGCCCTGTGCAGAATCGTTGGCAGTACGACCCTGAGAGACAGAACAAGCATCTGAGACAGAAATGTGGAAACAAAGCTAAGATTGAAACTTCCATAGCTGAGGCAGTTATCCTAGAGGAGGTGGCAAACCTCAGGACAACCTCTATCCATACCATGTTCCCACGTTGCACAATAAGGTGTCTCGATACAATACAGAAGAACCCAAGTATAAACCCAAGTTGCCTCTATTCATCGAGCAAGGTGGCAGGGCTGGATGCTCGAAATCTTATGACATGCCACGAGATGAGTGGGAGGATGTCATGTTCTATATCTTGCAGAACATCAAGGAAGTTGAGGATGAGTGGATGAGGTAATACCTTTGCACCATTCTTTTAGTCAATTCGTTATGTTCACTTTGCATAGTTCTTATACCGCTTTTCTTATTGTAGTCGATTCGTTGAGGAAGAGTGGACAGGAATGCTGCCTCCTACTGATGCGGAGGCACTTGCTCTTCTCCGAAAGGGTGCTGATGGAAGGAAAAATTTCGTTGCGTGGTTCATGGAGAAAGTAATTTTTCACACTTCCCTATTACCCATTTCACACTTCCAATTAAACTCATGCACCATATAATTTCAATTAAACTTGTAGGAAAATGATCCAAATGAATCAATGGATGAAGAATTGAGATGGGTTTCCATGGGTTTTGACCCTACCGTCATGACATGCCAAAAGTATGATGTGAATGGGTATCTCTTCCATACAGAGGAGCACCAGAACAGTCGGCCTGATCCCAAAACCATAAATACCGGAGTCTTCACCGAAGGAGATAATAAAGTAGATTACTACGGAAGGGTAGGAAAAATATACGAGCTTACATTCAAACGTGGCCGTAAACACCTAAGTCTCACTGTGTTCAAATGCCAATGGTTCGACCCCAAAAAGGGTCTGAGACATACGCCTTCTGTTGGTTTAGTTGAAGTTAAACCATCAACCATCTATGCCGGAGCTGATCTCTTTATCGCCGCTACCCAGGCCAGACAAGTATATTATCTGCCTTACCCATGCCAGAAAGAGTACCTAAAGGGTTGGGAAGTTGTGTTCAAGGTGTCGCCACATGGTAAGCTACTGGACCCGAATGATGATGATTACTACAACATAAACCCCATGACATATGAGGGGGTGTTCTTTCAAGAGGAACATGATGAAGTGGTCCGAAACAAGGAGGATGATGACTTGGGTTATGTTGACCTGGACCCAAACGACGACGGCGCACGGATTGATGGTGAGGCAGTTGTGAATCAAAGAGACATAATTATGCTTGAAAAGTTAAATGAAGACGCTGACACTGACGATGAGGAAGAGCCTCCACCTCCGCCAGACAACGAAGAAGATATGCAGGATAGTGATAATGAGACCGGTCGACAAATAGATTACAATAGTGATGATTCATATGGGTTCTAGAAAATGTATATTCTTTTAATGATCATTACAATATTAATGTCTTTCCTGTATGCTTGTTTTTTTGATATCCTTACCAATTGTTTATTCTCTTCTAAATGCAGGTTTGATAATCATGGGCAAGTCCAGCGGTGCCAGTTTCCTCAGTAAACTCAAAGGAGGACTTACTCGGAGTGGACGAGCCCACAAGGTTTCCTCCCGACTACGCGATGATGGCACCTCATAGGAAGGTGGAGGGGTCGGGGGAGGAGACCCTAGAGGAGGAGGGGGTGGGGGAGAACCCCTACAGGACGAGGAGGGTGGAGAGGCAACCGGGCCAAAAAACTCTGGGCCGTGTCCGAAATAGGAGGGTCTTCTTCGATGCCCTCCTATGCTGAGGCAGCTTCTGAGTCTGAGGAGGAGGAGTATATTCCTATGGCCGAGGAGGAGGAGGCCGAGGAGGAGGAGGGTGAGGAGGAGGGCGAGGAGGGTGAGGAGGAGGGCGAGGAGGGTGGAGGGGAGGTTGACCCCGAGTTGTGGGGTGCCTTGCCACCGGGTGCTCCGCAGGGGTGGCTGCGTGGTAATGCCGGAGTACCTCCACCACCTTCTATCGAGGCACACAAGTGGCTCATTGAACCTGTGGGGACAGAGTAAGTGCATCTCAATCATATTTTCAACACATGACAACATTTTCTTATTGTACACATGGCAATCCTTTGATTCTTTTGTAGTAACTGGATCCTTCGCGGAGGGGGCCGTAAACCGAACGGCCTTATCACTGTCCTGTTGAAGGAGTTTTGGCCTGGCCTATTCTGCCCGCGGCCAGACAGGGACCCGCAGCTGCGTGTTTTGGCCACAAGTTGGGCCCACTACGAGGCTTGCAGAAACGGGGAGTACGGGACGGCCGCTAAGGCCGTGATCAACAAATTTTGGGTAAGTTCTATGCTGAATCACTTCTCTTTAGTTTCCTTCATAGTTTATCATTGAGTCACTCAACTCATGCCTTGTTTGCTTCTGGTTTATGCATGATTGCAGCAACTCTATAGAGTTCTCGACGAGCACAAGGCCAGAGCCGACGTGGTCTTACTTGCGGCTACGAAGAAGAAAGCTCGTCAGTTGCAGTACGAGGTGCGTTGGGTTGCCGCCTCGCAGTACTAGCACATCTACCTGCACCAAAAGATGACGAAAACTCAAGCACAGAAGCAAAAACTTACCATGAGCAGGGAGCAGTTCATGATGGTAACTATTACTGACTTTTCATTGTTTCAAGCAATCAACTATATGTTTCGTGCTCACATGTCATGCTTCCAAAATTTGCATAGGTTGTTCCTCATTGGTGCTATGGAAGGCATGACGGATGGGCGAGTTTGGTGGATAGGTGGGCCGGTGACGATGCAGAGTTTGCTGCCAAGAGCATCAAGGCCCGGGCTAACCGGGGAAAAGACGGGACACACGGCCAAGGAAACAGGAACCACTGGGGCTTCAAGGCCATGAAGGTATATCTATATGCATGATGCATTTTTGTTCTTCTTTACCCTCATGTTCTTATGTATGGCTAACTTCTGTTTGACGTTGCAGGAGGACAAGTTGCAGAGGCCGCTCTCAGACATGGAGTCGTGGAAGCTGGCCCGCGAGCGGCGTGATCGCAAGGAGGGCGAGAGCCAGTACTACGGCAACACCGAGCAGCACCTGGAGTCTTACACTCAGAACTATCAGAAGTTGCATCCGGATGTTCCCGTTCCTGAGGTCGCCAAGTCTCAGATCGACGACACGACGGTGGTGTCCATCCAGGGTAAGTCCCATGGCCTGTATCCGTGTTTTCATGGCTTGATCACTCCGTCGATCTCGTACACATGGCTTCGAGCTACCAACCCGAGCCCGTTAGAGAGTACGGGGCGTTCGTAGCCTCCCTTAGTCCGCCAGCGTGCTGTAAGTACTTCCCCTTATCTTCTTTGTCTCTATTTTTCTTAGTTTATTTTCAGCACTACCCACTTAGAAACAACCTCAAATTTGTAGGCATATCAGTCCTTTCTCGAGCATAGGCATATTGAGGTGAGGGAGTACTTGCAATGAGTGAAGGCAAACGATGATTACAACCGTCAAGTGATGGCGGTTAGTTTTGCCCTCTTAAAACCAAGCTCAAATTTGCACTTTCATTCCTTCTGACTTTCTAGTTTGCTTGTTTAACTAACATCCAGGCTATGTTGGCGTCTTGAACTAACCACACGGAGCCACCACAAGTTGGACCCCCACCACCACCTGCGGGAGACGCCCCACACATTCCCACGTTCGAGGAATGGCTGGCACTAGGCAGTGATACTCCGGTTAGTACATTTGCCTAACTACTGACAAACTAGTTCTCGTTCATTCAACACTATCATGTCATATTTACCGTCAGAATCTTCTCTCAAACATGTAGGGGACCGGTGGCTCAACTCCTGCTCCGTCGACCCCAGTCACTCCGATCTGGCAGAGTGATGGTGTTCGCGGTGGCGGTTTTGGCGGAGGTGGACTTGGCGATGGCGGTTTTGGCGGAGGTGGACTCGGTGGTGGTGGTGGTTTTGGCGGAGGTGGACTCGGTGGTGGTGGTTTTGGCGGAGGTGGACTCGGTGGTGGTGGTTTTGGCGGAGGTGGACTCGGTATACCTTGCCACATGTCGTTCCCTGAGTCGCCCGCGGTTTTGACGGCGCCGTCCGTTGCCGTCAGACGGAAAACAACGCCGACGGCTAATCTATGCCGACGGCTGACCCACGGCCGTCGGCATACGCTCCTATGCCGACGGTCTGACACAACTACGCTGACGTGATCTACACCGACGGGGCTATGCCGACGGCAGCTGTAGGCATAGATCTATGCCGACGGCATAGGACCTATGCCAACGGCCCTGGGCCGTAGGCATAGCCCGCGAGTCTGGTAGCGATTTCTGTTAAAAAGCTTGGCATATGCTTCTCAGCCCGTTAACTACCCAAGCAACATTCCTTGATTGTATTGGGATCACTCGAGTCCAAGAGGCTAAAAAACTACACCCTCTGTAAATAATTATAAGAGCGTTTAGATCACTAATGTAATGATCTAAACGCTCTTATATTTCTTTACGGAAGGAGTACTAGAGATTATATGTGTCTAAAATCAAATGCTAGTCCTTGAGTTAATAGTCCCTAACGAGTGTGCAAATTCATTGCTTTATGTATTCTGATGCACCACGCCACCACCTAGTTGAACTTGCTATTTCAGTGATTTATAAATGCCAATGCAATTCTGTTAATCAACTAGAACAATTTTCTACTTTTTAGTGCACCTTTTTCTCTGAACCATTTTAATCATTGTTAGTTCTTCAAGTATCAACTAGTAAGGAAAAAAAAATGTTGATTGGGTTCTGACCGTGAGAATACACCCTTTACTTTGTAAAAGTAGGTAACCACATGACATGTACTCCGAATTTGTTATCACTAGCTGAATGTCCCGTGCATTGCCATAGAATAATAAATTCTACCGCTGATCTTCATCTTGTGGTAGCGCTCCATCTGCTTGGTGATGTTCTACCGTAGGTGGTGGTCGTCATTTGGCGTCATGGTGGCGTTGATGGCGGAGGGCCTGCCAAGGTTGGCACCTCAATCTGCTTGGAGTTGGACCAGCGAAAGATGGTGGAGACGACACTTGTGAGTGCGTCAGACCGGTTTATGCCCCAGACCCGGTATGTGGCTAGGCTGGGGGTTCCGGCTTTTGATGTTAGGTTTAGGTGAGTGGTCTAGGTAGTGGCCCAGCTAGCACCAATTCATCATATGGATAGGAGTAGCGGCATATGTTGCCTAGTTGGTGGATTCAGGCTTATAGTTGTAACACTTTGTAAGGTCCTCGAGAATAATCAATAAAGTGGCCGTATGCATCTACCAGATGCAGAGGCCGGGGGTCATTCTCCTTTTCTAAAAAAAATGAAGACACTAACAAAACATTAAACATCACTCTATTTCTGGTCTCGGACTAAGCAAAACAAGGTATGCACCCATAGTAAGGTCTTGTTTAGCTTCAGAAATACTTGCAAAACATGCATTAACTGAATTTAGGATTCTGGTGTCCACGGCTTGTTTAGTAGTTTCCTAGATACTTGCATACCGTTAATAAAATTTAGGATTCTTTTGTCAATGGCCGTGGTTTATCAGCACGAAATGGAAGTTTCATCGCTGGAGGGATCACCCAGCGGCTCAAAAAGGTCAGGCCAATCAGCCTGCTTCATCTTGATTTCCTGCATCGAAGAGCAAAGATTGATCACGGCACGGTCAAAACAGTAATGCTACTGCTTTTCTACGATAACCAAGTGAGTCTTGAATGGTGGCTTTGGAAATGAAAGATTACCTGGCAGACTTCATTCCCAATCAGGAACTGCCATGACCTCCAGCGTGCTTGCCAAACGTGCACGATCGAGTTTCTGCACGGGTAGGATGGAATGATGGGCATGATATGCGTCCGGTCTTCACGATTGAAGCGTGCATCCCACAGGGGAAAACCAAGCTCCCGATCTTCATCAATCGAACAGAGCATCACCGGGTTCGCCAGTACCACTCACCGAAGATGCTAAAGAACATTGTGACCAGCGTGCTTGGCACAGCATTAGGGTAGACCTGGCAGATACTCGCAACTATCAGAGCGCAATCGACCTCTTTGAGATAACCAGGGGCCTACACTACCAAAAAAACTTGCGTTGCCGACGGCCCCCGTCGGCATAGATGGGCACACCCCGACGGCCCAGCTAAAGCCGTCGGGTAGAAAGGAAAGTCGGCGTATGCCAATCTATGCCGACGTCATCGATCCGTGGCGCCGCCACATCATCGATCCGCGTCGTTCGCCGGTCCTGTGGGGTGGCATATCTATGCCGACGGCCTTACCGTCGGCATAGGCCTGGCCCATGGATTTTGACACGTCATCGATCCCCACCCTATGCCACGTCATCGATCCAAGGCTCTACCGATCCGTGGCCGTAGCTATGCCGACGGCTTTGCCGTAGGCATAGATTTCGAATAATATTTTCATATTTTATTTATTTTCTCTTTTTATTTTTTATTTTTTTTCAAAACTAATTTCATTAACTTAAATGTACAGAAAACATATATCGATTGCCCCCCACACGGGCCTTGTTTCCGTCGTGTCACGGAGAGGTTAGACGGGACGGGGTACCTGTGTGTGTGGGGGGGGGTAGCAATGCCGCCAGGTGTTGCGGTGGGCCCTCCTACGGTTGTGGAAATGTGGTGGCAGGCGCAGGAACCCGACACGCGGCTCCGGGGTGTGCCCCCCTCCTCACGGGCGTCGCTGCCGCCGTGACCCGGAGGGAGGAAACGACCACGTCGGGCCGACGCGGAGGGAATCTTGGGGTGGGTTCTGCCGGGACTGTGTTGGGGAGTGTAGCTATGGCTGGGCTATGACAACCAGGCGAAAAGGTCCACCGGTCAAACTACATT
>NC_041383.1:58601828-58604090 GCF_002162155.2 Triticum dicoccoides
ACGGCCACGTCGGGCCGACACAGAGGGAATCTTGGGGTGGGTTGGGCCGGGACGGTGTTGGGGGTCTAGCTATGGGCTGGGCTATGAAAACCAGGTGAAAAGGTCCACCGGTCAAACCCCGTCCGGCGAAAGTCAAAGGGCTAGACCCGGCGGTCGTCTATTTCAGGGTTAGACGGGACGGGGTACCTGGGGAGGGGGGGTTAGCAATGCCGCCAGGAGTTGCGGTGGGCCCTCCTACGGTTGTGGACACATGGTGGCAGGCGTAGTCACCCGGCACGCTGCTCCGGGGAGTGCCCCCTCACAGGCGTCGCTGCCGCCGTGTGCCGCCGGCGGCGCCGTCCGTGAGGGGGGGGCACACCGTGGAGATGCGTGCCCGGCGTTTGTAACTGCCACAACACTTCCAGACTTGTGAGAGGTCGTCTACGCAAGATTTGGCGGCATGAGAGCCCCCGGAGGCCGCCGGCCACAGTCGTACACACGCGGAGAGCAATACGCGTAGAGGGAAGTGTTCAGATACTTGTCCATCACCAAAAAATATGAAAAATTACCAGCTGTCCTACAGCACATGTGCCCAGGTCATGTAAAAAACTCATGATTTTATCGCGCTCCGAGTATTCAATAATATTCACGCCGCATTGTTACCGCAGAACGTCTATTACCGTGTCATCGCCGTCCCTGAGGGGGGCCACACTCCGGAGACGCGTGCCGCCTCTTTGGACATGCCACCACACCGTACGGCATGTATGAGGTCCCGGTGCGATGCTCCGGTGGCATTGCTACCCCCCAAGGGCCCTCGTCCCGCCTAACCATGTAGCGTTTGACCACAGGATCTAGCCCTTTTGACTTTGCACGGACAGGCTTTGACCAGTGGACCTCTCCACCCGGTTGTGTTAGGTCAGCCCATAGGAACACTTTAGAGCAACATCCGGGCCTGACCCACAGCAAGATCCCCTCCGTGTAGACCCGACGCGTCCGTTTCCCCCCTCACGGCTGGCGGCGGCGCGGTCCGTGAGGGGGGGGGCACACCCCGAAGATGCGTGATGTGCTTTTGTTACTGTCACAACACTTCCAGACTTGTGAGAGGCCGCCTACGCAAGATTTGGCGGCATGCGAGCCTCCGGAGGCCGCCGGCCACAGTCGTAGACACGCGGAGAGCAATACGCGTAGAGGGAAGTGTTCAGATACTTCTCCATCACCAAAAAATATGAAAAATTACCATCTGTCCTACAACACATGTGCCCATGTCGTGTAAAAAACTCATGATTTTATCGCGCTCCAAGTATTCAATAATATTCACGCTGCATCGTTACCGCAGAACGTCTATTACCGTGTCATCGACGTCCCTGAGGGGGGCCACACTCCGAAGACGTGTGATGCCTCTTTGGACATGCCACCACACCGTACGGCATGTATGAGGTCCCGGTGCGACGCTCCGGTGGCATTGCTACCCCCCAAGGGCCCCCGTCCGGCCTAACCCTGTAGCGTCTGACCACAGGATCTAGCCCTTTCACTTTGCACGGACGGGCTTTGACCAGTGGACCTCTCCACCCGGTTGTGTTAGGTCAGCCCATATGAACACTTTGGAGCAACATCCGGGTAAAAGCCACAGTAAGATCCCCTCCGTGTGGACCTGACGCGTCCATTTCCCCCCTCCAGGTGCCGGCGGCGCCGCCGTCCGTGAGGGGGGGGCACACCCCGGAGACGCGTGCCGCCTCTTCGGACATGCCACCACACCGTACAACATGTATGAGGTCCTGGTGCGACGCTCCGGTGGCATTGCTACCCCCCTCCCCGAGGGCCCCTGTCCCGCCTAGCCCTCTAGCGTTTGTCCACGTGATTTAGCCCTTTGACTTTGCACGGACGGGCTTTGACCAGGAACTCTCCACCTAGTCGTGTTAGGTTAGCCCATATGAAGACTTTGGAGCAACATCCGGGTAAAAGCCACAGTAAGATCCCCTCCGTGTAGACCTGACGCGTCCGATTCCCCCCTCCAGGTGCCGGCGGCGGCGCCGTCCGTGAGGGGGGCCACACCCCGGAGACGCGTCCCGACTCTTCGGACATGCCACCACACCGTACGGCATGTATGAGGTCCTGGTATGATGCTCCAGTGGCATTGCTACCCCCAGGGCCCCCGTCCCGCCTAACCCTGTAGCGTTTGACCATGTGATCTAGCCTTTTGACTTTGCACGGATGGGCTTTGACCAGTGGAACTCTCCACACGGTCGTGTTAGGTGAGCCCATATGAACACTTTAGAGCAACAT
>NC_041383.1:58604995-58606062 GCF_002162155.2 Triticum dicoccoides
CATGTATGAGGTCCCGGTGCGACTCTCCGGTGGCATTGCTACCCCCCAGGGCCACCGTCCCACCTAACCCTGTAGCGTTTGACCACGTGATCTAGCCCTTTGACTTTGCATGGACGGGCTTTGACTAGTGGAACTCTTCACCCGGTCGTGTTAGGTCAGCCCATAGGAACACTTTGGAGCAACATCCAGGAAAAAGCCACAGTAAGATCCCCTCTGTGTAGACCCGACGCGTCCGGTTCCCCCCTCCAGGTGCTGGTGGCGGCGCCATCCGTGAGAGGGGGCACACCCCGGAGACGCGTGCCGCCTCTTCGGACATGCCAGCACACTGTACGGCATGTATGAGGTCCCAGTGCGATCCTCCAATGGCATTGCTACCCCGTACGGCCCCCGAACCGCCTAATCCCCCAGGGTCCCGGTGTCACGGGCGTGGCGCCGGGTCCCATACAGACGGTAAACTAAAAATCTAAAAATGTAATAATTGAATTGATTAAAAACTCCGGTATTCATCATTGAAAATGTACTATCACTGTGAAACCTTTAGTGCCCGGGCACCGGGCCGGCTGCCCGGGCACTGAAAGTTTCACAGTAATTGTCCGTTCTCTTCATATAAGTCTAATGAATACCAGAGCTTATAACGTATGGATTAGTGAACTATTTAAACAAGTCAAATTGCTTTTCCCTTGACGAGGTGGGACTATTTCTTAAAAAAATGTGGTTTGCATATATGCCGACGGCCTAGCCGTCGGCATAGGCCTCCCATCTATGCCGACGGTCGGGCCGTCGGCATATGTCCACGTTATCCACTTCCCTCGTTCTGCTGACATGTGGGCCGAGCCTATGCCGACGACGATGCCGTCAGCATAGGGCAACCTTATCCCCTCGGCCACCCTCCTCCTCCACTCATTTCTCTCCCTCTAACCGCACCTGACCCCGACCCCTACCGCCGCCGCCCACCTCCTCCGCTGCCCGCCCTAAGCACGCCACCGCCCGCGTCGCCCTGCCCCGATCATGCCGGCGCCCACGCCTTCCCGCTCCGACCCCACGCCGCCCCACCCCGAGCTCGCCTC
>NC_041383.1:58606451-58645989 GCF_002162155.2 Triticum dicoccoides
AAGGTGAAAATTTTATGTATTTTTTAGTGTTTTTAGTAATTTTGTAGCTAGTTAGATAGGTATTTAGATAGATATTTAGACAGTTAGATACATAGTTAGATAGATAGTTATATAGATAGTTAGATAGTTAGATAGTTAGATAGTTAGATAGATAGTGAGATAGGTAGTAAAAAAAGTGGTTAGATGAGATGCTATATGTTGCATATCTTGCAAAAAAATTGGTATGTGATGACGATGATGCAAAAAAAATAGCTATTTAGATAGATATTTTTTAGTGTTGATTATGACGAATAGGTGAAATAATGATGACGATGAATATGTGATGACGATGATGAATATATTGTTAATGTTGTTAGTTTTTGCCTACATGATGCAAAAATAAATGAATGCATGTTTAAATGTTTTAAATATGCTCTATTACTTGCGATGTTCTAATTTTTTGTTGCGATGGAATTTGTAGGCTTTGTGGTGTCGCATTTCATTGGAGTGACAGTTGTCCGATGCATTGGTCCCCCTGAGCATCCCTCTGCTGTTCGACTACTTCCTCTACAGCTGAGGGTGAGCTACAAGTCCATATCCTCCATTTTTTCATATCACTAGATTTCATTCTCAAGTCAAATGGCATAACCTTCTCCATATCGAAAGGGTTGCATCGATAAATATGCATTCAATTGCACATTTATCACCGCAGCTCTTTTGGATTTTCCAGCGTTTTCCACGGACAGCTCGAGGATGTGTAGATTGGGTATGTTCTTCATGTTCTACCCTGTTCCGAGACAGGATTTAGGCGGCGCCTCCCCATTGTTCTCCAGAGCGCATTCTCTCAGCTATTTGCCGAGACGTGTATCTGGAGAACAGCAGGGAGGTGCTGCCAAAATTTTGTCTCGGAACGGGGTAGAATCGAGAATGTACTCAATCTACACATCCTCGGGTGGGATTAGGACGCATCTTTACCTATTTGAGATGTAGGTGGATTCAACAGAGACTGAAAATTTGATGTGATTAATTCAAGTGAATCCTTAATTATGTTGTGTGGCTTGTAAAAAAGCAGAGGATGGCAGATAATCAGTGGATGTACAATGATTTTATCCGTCGGAATCGAGTAACATCAGAGTGGATCGCGAAAGCCGATGTGTATTTGAAGTAGATATTCCGTCGTCCAATGAGAATTATCCCACCATGCCCCTGTGCGAGATGTGCCAGACATCACTGTAGAAATCAGACGGACATGAGTGAGCACCTTCGCACACACGGATATATGCCAAACTTTGACATGCCGCCAATAAACATAGCCGAGCAGGACCGTGGTAGAGAGGAGGTGATGCCACAACGCATCAATGGATATGAGGACAACGGGGTCAAGGACATGCTAGATGATTTCATTGTTGCAGAAACAGCAAATGCGACACCTCCAGAGAATGAACTGGAGGAGCCGGAGGCAACCGCAAAGGCCTTCTTAGAGGTCTTGGCCTCGTCGAAGAAACCTCTTTATGCGGGTGCAAAAATATCTTAGCTGGATGCCATCTCGCAACTGATTGCAGTCAAGGCTGAGTACGGCTGTAGCCAGAAATGCTTCGAAGCATTCTGGGGAGTATGGGCTAACAGCCTCCCTGAGGGTCATGAACTGCCGAAAAGCATGTACGATACAAAGAAAATCATGAAGGCACTCTCTATGGATTATGAGAAAATATATGTTTGCCCAAAGAATTGCCTTTTGTTTAGGCACGAGTATGAGGATGACAAGTACTGTAGGCAGTGCGGTTCGTCTCGATACATTGAGGTGGTCGGTGAGGATGGTGAGAAAAAGCAGCTAACCATCTCCGTTAAGGTTCTTCGGTATCTTGATTTTATAAAAAGACTGCAGCGCCTTTTCATCACGAAGGAGTCTGCCAAAATGATGAAGTGGCACAAGGAAGGTATAATGTACAATCCAAAAAAAATCGTACATCCATTGGAAGGGGAAGCATGGAAGTCGTTCGATGAAGAATACCCCGAGGAAGCAGCCGAGGCTGGGAATGTCAGAATAGCCATATCAGGTGATGGGTTGAATCCATATGTTATGTCGTCCAATCCATATAGCTGCTGGCTCGTGTTTGTAATTCCGCTCAATCTTCCTCCCAGTGCCCTAATGCAACGCAAGACCATGTTCTTGTCGCTCATCATTCCGGTTGAATCCATACTTATTTTGCTTGTCACATGCTCATTCCGGTTGTTATTTATTTTGCTTATCACATGCTAATAGTTCATTCTTTTGCAGCAACTGGATATATTCTAAAGGGGTCCGTATTCCCAACGGCCTCATCACCGTCTTGCTGAAGTTACACTGGCCGGGGTTGTACTGTCCGGATCTAGTCAGGCACCCGGATCAACGGGTCTTGGCCACGAGCTGGGAGCACTGGGAAGCGGCCCTCAACGTGGACCATGGGACCCATGCCAAGGTCGTGATCACCACTTTCTGGGTGAGTTCTCTTCAGAAGCACAAGTCCATTCTAGTTTCATGAATGATTTAACTCATGGCTTCTTCCATTCTTGTTTCATGCATGATTGTAGAAATTCTATCGAGTTCTTCCGGCGCATAGGGCCAGAGCAGACCAGATCGTGCCGCGCCAATGCAAGAAGAAGGCCCGCCAGATGCAGTACGAGGTGCGCTATGTGGCCATCTCGACATACCATCACGACTATCTTGGTGTGAAGATGACCAAGGATGACGCGCAGAGGATGGGCATTACCTTGGAGAGGGACGAGTTCTTGAAGGTAAGTATAAAAGATTTTTTATTATGCTTTCATTACCTTGTGGTACATTTCACTGTTTCGTGTTGACATGCCATTATGCTTTCATTATGTAGGTGTGTCCAAATTGGTGTTATGGAAAAGATGAGTCCTGGGCGGCATTGGTGGATCTTTGGTGTGATGAGGCTGGAGCCTGGACGGCTATGAGAGTCAAAAACAAGGCTAACCGAGGGAATGAGGGAGTACATGCTCAGGGAAACCGAAACCACTATCTCCACAAGGCAGTTAATGTACGACTAACCCCATTAAACATTCTTCTTCTTCTATTACCATCACTTTCTTATGTATGAATAACCTCTGTTTGGTGGTGCAGGAGGAGAAACTTATGCAGCGACTCTCACACATGCAGGCGTGGGAGATCACCCATACGCGGAAGGACCCCAAGCCTGGCGAGCCCAAGTACTACGGCAAGAAGACCGCACATAAGAAGAAGGCCTACTCCGATGGGTATCTGAAGTTACATCCTGACACACCTGACCCCATTGTAGTGGATCTGGATGAAAGGGTGGTGGTGGGCAAGGGGCCGAAGGTGCACGGTCGGGAGGCGGTTCTCGATGCTGTGATCACTCCTACTATCTCCTACTCATAGCTCCGTCGGATCGACCCGAGCCTGAGCCAGCGCACGAGCACGCCCATGAGCAGTGCACCGGCACAGTCCCTCTTTCAGGAGCAGCAAACTGTAAGTATTTTCCCTTTTATCTTCATTACTCACTTTATTTTCCGCATTTAATTAGTAGTTTTATGAGTTCCATCATGTCATACTGTAGGCCTACATGGAGTACACACGCCAGGAGACCATGGCGTGGCACGACCGCCTTCATGCATACCATCAGCAGAGGGATCGCCAGATGCAACACGCTTTTCAGGAAATGGCGGACGGCAGGTGTCCTCAATGGCCGTCAGCAGAGGGTCCTCCAGCACAACCAACGTTGCTAACCTTTGAGGAGTTTGTGGCACAGAACACTGGCCCCTTGCCGGTTAGTTCATCCCCAATCTCTTCACTCAAAGCATATCGATCATGCCTTTCAACACAGTCATATATCCCGTTAATATGTCTTTTCAACATCCAAGGAACCGGTGGATCAACTGTTGGAGGTGGTCTTCGTAGCACTCCCGAGTCACGGAGCCCGACCACTCCGATCCATGGAGGCGGAGGCGGGTACCACTGCCGCTAGCAGTGACCACCTGGGCTTCGGCGGTCTTGGCGGTGACGACCTCCGTGGTGCTCGACGTCCTGGCGCTTAAGCCTTTGGGTCACATTGTGGCGGTCTTGGTGGTGATGATACTTATATGTTTATGCTTATGATGTTTCTTATCTTATTGTTGTTTGTGAGATTCTTATATGCTTGGTGGTGATGATACTTATATGTTTATGCTATGTGATGCTTCTTATGATGTGTGATGATGAATTTGTTGTGTGATGCTGCTCCTTATTGTTACGTGATGCTGCTTCTTATATATGCTGTGTATATTCAAATGAATTGAGCTGAAAAGAAACAGAAAAAAGAAAAAAAAACTGGACAGAAACTATACATGCCGACGGCCTTGCCGTCGACATAGGCCTGGCGTGAGCTCCCAGTGGCTGACACGTGGAAGGTATATGCCGACGGCCTAGCCGTCGGCTTAGTTTGAAACTAAGCCGACGGCTAGGCCGTTGGCATATACCTGCCCTAGGAGCGCCCAGTTGCTGACACGTGGCATGTCTATGCCGACGGCCTAGTCGTCGGCATAGTTTCAAACTAAGCCGACGGCTAGGCCGTCGGCATAGACCTGCCCCAGAAGGAACGGCTTCTCGCCATGTGGCACCTCTATGCCGACGGCCTGGCCGTCGGCATAGCTCCAAACTAAGCCGATGATTGAGCCGTCAGCATAGAGGCGCCACGTTGCGAGAAGCCGTTGGTCAGCACTTGACGGCGGCCGCCGTTAGGCGATGACGTTGCCGACGGCCAGGGCCGTCAGCATAGATGTACGGCCACCGTCGGGATATGGTCTATGCCGACGGTCATCCTGGCTACCCGGCGGATATGTTGCCGCCGGCCCTATGCCGACGGGGGCCGTCGGCATGGGCCTATCCCGACAGCTAGTCAGGGCTATGCCGACGGCCCTGGCCGTCGGCATAGGGTGCGATTCCCGTAGTGCTAGCAAAGCACACAATTAGCTCAGCATAACAGCTCCAGTAGATGTTGCCAACATGTTGATGAAACCTGACTTAAATTGGAGCAAACGCCTCTTCTTTTTGCCCAGTACTTCACACACCTTAAAGTTGTTTGGAAGTTCTATAGTCGAGTGCGTGTATATCATTATGGTGCCATCTTTGAAGAAGAAATAAAGGGGAAAATGGAGTGGAAAACAAGAGCTAGCCTCAATATTTGGAACAAGATCAAGAATTTGGTATGCCGGTCTGCACTCGCTAAGACTGCGTAGGTTGACTTCATCAACGCCAGAAAGCACTGAATTTTGAGAGAGATCCAGATCCTGCAGCAGTACATTAAGAGAAAATTCATGGCTTGAGATATTCGACGTAAAACAGAGCAAGAGGCATGAAGTGGACTTCAAGATAAATAATTTTATTTCATTATTTAAGACAGAATGGCACAAGCACTGGGCGCCAATGGCCAGTGGCTCCCATTGGCTCCCAGTGGCTGACACGGGGAAGTGTTGCATTGATGGCTGTAAATACTCCAAGACCGTGTTAGAGAAGAACCGTCTGTTAAATATGTGTTCCAAATATGAATGAAGATAAGGAATAAACATTGAGTTATACGCATCTCCCTACACAAAACATCAGAAGGCATCCATATAAAAAGCCAATGGCCACAACTAAATGTGATGCTGCTGCCAACAAATATGAGAACTATAATTTTATAAATCATGACGAATAGAAGATTCAAGTGTTTCACTACTTTATGTTAAATAGCAAGTACGTTAGATTGCCATCCAAGATACTATCAATGCTGTAATAACTGACCTACACACAAAAAAACAGACATGTGATTGGAAAATTCTACAGCAATGTATGCATATCATTATATTGCCATCCTAGGAGAAGAAGTAAAGAAATTTCGAGATTTCCCGTGGTTACCACGTATTCTCGTGCCGCTCGGTAAATCCCCATACCTAACAAAAAATACCAATTTTTTGAATTTTAAAATTTAAGCACTCGACTTATAGTAAAGTATGTAGGATTTAATAATGCCATGAGAGTTGGCTCTGACGTGTTGGTAGCAAGCTAGTTCCTGTTTTGAGACGACTCTGATTTCAATATTCGTTCATTCACTTATTTGAATTCAAAATTCAACTATAAAATCGTTCGAAATATTCTCGGTATTTCTTGGTAGCAACCAGCCCCCCTCGGTGAAATTGCGTCATTCGGTAACCAAAACCTTGGTTACAACTTCATACTGTACATAATAAAGCGGGTTCATAGTTCATACCGAATAACTGCTGCAATTTACAAATATATTTATCAAAAACAAACACAGACTACCGAGGAAAATTAGGATTAATTATAGTCGACTGTTTACCGCGTGTGGTGTGCCTGCCTGGGCCGCCCGCATCGTCGCGGTAATCAGTCGCTACCTAAAGATCCGTGTGCTTGGGTGCTGCCGTCCTAGCCGGAGTAGCCGGCGTCGGGCATATCCCCATCGTCGCCATCGATCTGGCAGCCGCGCGCCTGGGCGCCACCGAGCAAGGAGTCGGCCGGGGAGGGAACAACCAACGCCATACGATTCTATGATGCGTACGCATCTACAGGAGGTCCGTAGCTGAGCAGATCGATCGATTGATCTTTTTTTGGCGTAACCTATTTAGCGCTACAGGCGCCGGTTTCTTCGATTTGTACAAACCGGTGCCTGCAGGCGCACCCAGCTCCTTCGAGGCATCAAGCCTAACCACTAGGCCAACGAAGGACTTGTGCGTTCTAAGCGTCTTTTTTCCTTTTAGTCTACAGTCAGGGATCCCCTGGTTTTGGGAAGCTTCTAGAAGCTTCCCAAAACCGGGTTTTCACTGTTTCGCTGCCCATTTTCGAGGATAATTTTATTCGAGTTTTCTTTTCTTTCTTTTTATAATTTTTTTGTTAAAAAATCGATGAACTGTTTCCCAAATTTCATGAACTTTTTTCCAAAACGGTGAACTTTTATTCAAAAACGATGAACTTTTTTCGAATTTTCATGAACTTTTTTCAAATTCGATGAACTTTTTTCAAAGTGGTTTAAACCTTTTTGAAATTTGATTTTAAATTTGGTGAACTCTTTTCAAATTTGGATGAACCTTTTCAAAATCCATGAACCTTTTGGAATTATCGAATTTTCCGATTTTTGTGATTTTTTTAAAAAAATCAACGGTTGACCAGTCAACTAGTCAAGCGCTAGAGTGACCGGACTGTGCAACGCGAGTCTAGCGCTAGGAGCAGGCGAGCGCCCAGCTCTTGTAGATGGGCCAGCCCAAAACTGAGCTGCTGCGGGCGCCAGTTCTAGATCTGGCGCATACAGTACCGATTAGGAGCTCCCTCTTTTTTTTAGAGGAGATTGGTCGATTGATCGATCGGTCAAATCGATGGCTAAAACGCAAGAAGTGACCTAACGTCACATGTGCGTGAAGCCCATTTAAGTGGCCTGGCTGTGATGCACTCGCCTCGTACTTCCCTGATGCCCATGGGCCTTTTAGACGGCAGGTATTACTGAAAAATAAATTCGATCAAAATCAGTAATTAAGAAGTACTCGTTGCAAAGATCATTCTAATCTTCTAAGATTGCGACAAGTGGCACGATGCATGTGCGCTATTTGTCGCAACTTGGAAGTTTTCCTTTTTTTCGTAGATCCGTTTATTCAAAACGGTTTACCTTTTAATCCGTGCGTCCAAATCTCAAACCGCTTTCACCACTGGATTCCTCGCGTCGAGGTTTTCAAAACTAGATCTCATATTGATAGGTTTTGATGAAATTTTTCACGAAAAAAACTGGATGAAAAAACCGAACTGGAAGCACGGGTTTTTTCTTTTCCAAAAGAGGCACGCCCGCGACTCTCATGAAATCACAACCGTGCCTCTCGCGGAAGCAAAACCGTGACTCTGCGAAAACAAAAAAACAGAAAACATGTTTTTTCCATTTTCGAGAGGCACGGCCGTGACTCTCGTGAAAGCAAAACCGTGCCTCTCGCTAAAGCAAAACCGCGACTCTCGTGAAAAAAAACGCGTTCTTTTTGCGCCCAATTTTTTTATCGAAAAGCTAAGGAAGACCGATAGAAAACTAAAACGTTGAACAAAAAACATTTAAAAAGCCGAAAACACGTGAGGAAAGACAAAAAAAATCTGAATGGAGTGCCCAGAGCGCGACACATGGCGAATGACTGAGAACGCGCCAAGTGGCGCTGATCGTTGTGAGGCTCCCGAAGGGGCGCTCGTTAACTAGTTGCTCTCATGTATCAGGGTTGGCCTATTGGGCTCCGCCGATGGCTATATGCTTGGTACATTTTGTAACTTGTCAGTAAAAATATATTTGCACATGGATCCTTCCGCCTCCAATCCAACAGTTTAGGTTGTTTTTTGCTATTCATTCATCACAAGCGTTCATCTATTGTAGTCATGCCCATGACATCATTTCGTCTCTTCCTTTTAGTTTTATATATGGCCTTTCTCCTATTTTGCACACGTCTAGTTTTTGTTTCTTCTTTTTCACACTTAGATATCAAGAATCGTATAAATAGTCAAAGGGAACCGTCTTTCTCATCTGATGAACTATAAAACATCCATAACTGCATCAAACAAATACTCATTTTGTTCTTTTTTTAAGATAGAAGAAGGCGCGGGGCTGCCCTTATATCTCAAAACAGGCTGCAGCCTGAGAAACAGTTACATGAGACTTGTGGGGTGCACCGTGGTGCAACGCCACAAAAAGAAAAGCTGAAACAGAGGGGGTAGATAGACATTACATCAGGAGAGAAAAACTATGCAGCTAGCAAATTGCCCCAAAACATGAGATCATCCTTCTTGTGCTGCTTTGTGGCTCTGCAGCACCATAGGCGTAGTAGATCCGCGACATAGAACCTTATGTAGGAGTCTGTCCATGAGGGTGAATTGAGATGCGATCATTTCGTGCATGCCAGAGCGTGATGGCGCATGCGGCAAAAGCTACATTCCATTTGCGGTTGATCTCTAGAAGAGAGGCAACTTGTTGAACAAAAGATATGATGTCAGTCAATCTGCATGCTAAAGGGGCCAGGAGCAACCGATGCCAGAGTGCAGACGCCGCCCGGCAACGCAACACTATGTGATGGATTGATTCTAGAGCAGGACAAAGATCACAGTCAGCACTTGGAGCAATGGCCACCCAAAGCTTCTTGTCCATATTATTTCTGGTGTTGAGGCGATGCCAAAAAACCAGCCATAGAAAAGTTTTGTGCTTGAGAGGGATTAGCACGTCCCACACCTAACAATGAAGCACAACTGACTCCTCGTAAAGTCAGCAGCCTGTAGAAATAACTCGCACTGATTTGCTTGGTAAACACAGAAGGAGTACGCACATCCTGGCGTGCAGCATCAAGAGCTGTAGCTGGAATAAGATGGTGCAGCAAGAGCAGTTCGCGTTCAGCAGAGCAGGAGAGGTTTGGGTGTAGCTGCACTGACCAGGATCCATCTGAGAACGGCGACTGAACCGAGCAATAGTGGTTCCTGGCAAAGGAGTATAGGACTGGTAACAGCAAGCAGAGTCTGCCATCCTCAAGCCATTGGTCATGCCAAAAAGATATGAGATTTCCGGAGCCCAAGGTACACCCCGAGGAGTTGATAACCAAAGGGATATGATCCTTAAAACCCCTCCTCAAAGCTGTATCTCTGCTATTAGCACCAAGAGGTATGGTCTTCTTGAGGTATTGTGAAGCAAACCACTGGTAGCACAGAATGTCAGAGGACTGCAGAATCTTGGAAAGAAACTTGCACAACATTGCCTGATTGTGAGCTAGCAGGTTCCTTACACCCAGACCACCACTTCCCCGGTGAAGAGTGACCTTGTCCCAAGCCACAAGGCACTGGCCACCTTTAACCTTGTTTTTGCCTTGCCATAGGAAAGCGCGCATGAGGCTGTCGAGCAGGCCGATGGACTCTTTAGGCCATGGAAAACATGACATGAAATAACCGGGTATGTCGTCCAGCACAGAGTTGACAAGAGTGAGCCTTCCTCCCAGCGTTAAGAAAGTAGCCAACCAGCCCGAGAGTCTGCGGTCTACTTTGTGAATAACTGGTAGTAGCATCCTGTGCGTGATCTTGTTTAGAGACAAGGGTGGCCCAAGATATGTGCATGGAACTGAGGACAGGGGGCATCCAAAAAGCTGAGTGATCACAACAGCCACAGTTGCATTCATAGAAATTGGCACTAACGTACTCTTATGGAAATTGATGGTCAGACCTGAGAAAGCCGAGAAAGCGGTGAGAATGTTCTTGATCACCGTGGCTTATTCAAAGTCCCCCTTGAAAATGATCACGGTATCCTCCGCATATTGCAGCACTGGAAAGAAACTGTCTGAACCTAGTGGGTGTTGTAGGGACCCCTCCTAGAAACGCAAGCAACAAAGCCTTTGCATCACATCTGCTACCAAAATGAAGAGATACGAGGACAAAGAATCGCCCTGCCGGAAGCCTCTCTTGACTAGGATGGGGGCCCCAACTCACCATTGATCTTGACTCTCGTTCGGCTAGTAGAAAGTAGGCTAGAAACCCACTACCTCCAGAGCGGAGGAAAACCTCGTGCTTCGATAACTTGGTTGAGGCAGTCCCAACTAACACTATCAAAAGCCTTGTGATAATCCAACTTCAAAGCAATGACTGGCAATTCTCTCTTGTGAGCACACTGGACAAACTCAGCTGCCAGAGCAAAATTCTCAATGATAGAGCGCCCCTTCACAAAACCGGACTTCAGAGAGTGTATTAAGACCGGAATCTGCCGCTGCAATCTATTGGTCAAAACCTTAGAAGCGAGATTGTGTGTGCTGTGAACCAAAGAGTGTTGGAGATCGTTGCAGAAAATAATTTTTTTCTATGCATCACCAAGATCAATCTATGGAGTCATCTAGCAACGAGAGAGAGAGAGGAGTGCATCTACATACCCTTGTAGATCGCGAGCGGAAGCGTTCAAGAGAACGGGGTTTTTGGAGTCGTACTCGTCATCATCCAAATCACCGATGATCCTAGCGCCGTACGGACGGCACCTCCGCGTTCAACACACGTACGGAGCGGAGATGTCTCCCGCGTCTAGATCCAGCAAGGAGGAGGGAGAGGTTGAGGAAGAGAGCTCCAACAGTATCACGATGGCGTGGTGGTGATGGAGCGGCAGTACTTCGGCAGGGCTTCGCCAAGCTTTTGCGGAGGAAGAGAGGTGTTGGGGAGGGGAGGGGCTGCGCCTTCAACGTGGTGCTGCAGCCCTCCCCTCGCCCCTCTATTTATAGGAGGAGGGGGAAGGGGGCCGGCCCCCTCTAGATGAGATCTAGAGGGGGGCAAGGGGGTGGGGACTTGCCGCCCAAGCAAAGGGGGGCGCCCCCTTTAGGGTTCCCCCCAACCCTAGGCGCATGGGCCCAAGGGCGGGGGGAATGCGCCTGTCGGTGTCAAAACCGGCGGATCTCGGGTAGGGGGTCCCGAACTGTGCGTCTAGGCGGATGGTAACAGGAGACAAGGGACACGATGTTTTACCCAGGTTCGGGCCCTCTTGATGGAGGTAAAACCCTACGTCCTGCTTGATTAATATTGATGATGTGTGTTACAAGAGTGGATCTACCACGAGATCAAGGAGGCTAAACCCTAGAAGCTAGCCTATGGTATGATTGTTGTTCGTCCTATGGACTAAAGCCATCCAGTTTCTATAGACACCGGAGAGGGCTAGGGTTACACAGAGTCGGTTACAATGGTAGGAGATCTACATATCCGTATCGCCAAGCTTGCCTTCCACGCCAAGGAAAGTCCCATCCGGACATGGGACGAAGTCTTCAATCTTGTATCTTCATAGTCTTGGAGTCCGGCTGATCATGATAGTTCGGCTATCCGGACACCCCCTAGTCCGGAACTCCCTCAGTAGCCCCTGAACCAGGCTTCAATGACGACGAGTCCGGCGTGCATGTTGTCTTCGGCATTGCAAGGCGGGTTCTTCCTCCGAATAATTTATAGAAGATTGTGAACACTAGGATAGTGTCCGGCTCTGCAAAAATAAATTCCCCGTACCACCGTAGAGAGAATAATATTACACAAGTTCAATCTGCTGACGTATTTTGTGGCGTGACGTCACACCACTACCAAGCCTTTACTCAAATTGTTTTTATTGTACCACCTCAGCGCGTTTAGCGAAGCGGTTTTCTTGGCACGTCCTATCAAAGCAGAGATCGTGTTCCCCTCATTCCGGGATTCCCATCAATACGGACGTGGGTAACCCAACCGCGCCATTGATTGCGGCGCTTGGGGGATAAGCGAGTTTTATCAGGCCGGTGGGGACGTATGTTTGTGTCCGCCCATATAAGGGGATAAAGATCCAACCCTTTTACCTGCGCCTTCTTCCTCCTTGGCTTATCCAACTCCGCAAACTCGAGCTCCAGCGCCCAAGTCCGCATTTCTCACCTCAACCTTCTCCAACTATGGCCGGAGCGGGAGGCAAGTGGATGGCCTCCTCCGTCACGGAGGAGCAGATCCAGAAGCTGCGCAACACCGAATATTTGTCCAGCAACATCGCGCACCGGCTCCCCGACGAGGGAGAGCTCATCCCCACCCCCAGGCCCCATGAGAGGGTAGTATTTCTTCCCCATTTCCTCCGCGGACTGGGCTTCCCACTTCATCCCTTTATCCGGGGACTCATGTTCTACTACGGCCTGGATTTCCATGATCTGGCCCCGAATTTCATCCTCAACATCTCGGCGTTTATCGTCGTGTGCGAGGCCTTCCTCTGCATCCAGCCCCACTTCGGCTTGTGGCTCAAGACCTTCGGTGTCAAGCCGAAGGTTGTGAAGGGCAGCCAAGCGGAGTGCGGAGGTGCCATGGTGGGCAGGATGTCCCACGTTACGTGGCTGGAGGGCACTTTCATGGAAACCATTAAGGGGTGGCAATCGGGGTGGTTCTACATCACCGAGCCGCGTGACCCTGATTGGGCAGCGGCCCCCGAATTCAGATTTGGCATCCCTACACGGCTCACCTCCTGGAAAGAGAGTGGCCGGATCTGGGGTGATTCGGAGGAGCTGACCGGACTCCAAGCCTGTATCCAAAAGCTGGTGGACAAGAAGCTCAAGCTTGTCAACGTAGTCCAGGTCATGCTCATCCGCCGGATTCTCCCGTGCCAACGACGGGGTTTCAACATGTGGGAGTTCGATCCAGCGCAGCACCAGACTCTGAGCAGGCTCTTCGACACTATGTACGAAGATGTCTGGAAGGTGCTGTTCAAGGGTGCCGAGGCTCCCCATCCGCTACTGAAGATCGCGGATTCCGCTCGCGGCGTCCGGCTGACGAGGTAAGTGATTTTGTCCTTTACGGAACGCTCGTTTTCCATAGTTTGACTCTATGCGGGATCTAAACTCCCTTTGCCTTTGACAGGATTGGCTGGCGAAGGCCGAACAGACCATCTGTCCGGCCCCATTGCCAGATGACCCAGCGGACGCCCGCCTAACGGGGCTGCTGGCTCCGGCACCCCACGTGGTACAGGAGAAGAAGGCCAAGAAGAAGGCCATGGGTACTCAAAAGAATTCCCGTTTTCTAGTGTTATCGGATGATGAATCCGAGGCCGACTCCTCCCACCAAGGCGAGGAGGAGAAGAAGAAAGCCTCTCCCCAAGCGGGGGGAGGCAAGAAAAGGAGGGTCCAAGAAGGGAAAAACTCTTCCCCCGGACTGCTCTGCCAACGCCAGTGACGACGACGAGGACTGGCCTCCAAGGGCCAAGCCCCTGGCGAGATCGTAAGTATCCGGACTCCCGAATAACTTCAAGGTTTTTCCTTTTCGCCACATAATGTCTTTCTAATGCCGCATACAACCCTGCAATCCGCCCAAGGATGATCTTCCCGCTTCATCGAGCGGGTCCTTAGGTGCGTCGGATATGGATTCTCTTCCGACTGCCTCCACCCCCCGTGACGCGGATGATGCTGAGGTGGGATCCCAGGAAGGGACCCACCAGGAGGAGGAGGCCCCGGAGGTGTCGCAGGACAACCTCCCGGACTTTGCACCGGACTCGGCCCTGGAACCCACAGTGGCTCCGGAGTCCGGCGGGCGACCCCTTCATAAGAAGGGCAAGACCGTGACGCCGGCAGCCTCCGTCCAACCGGAGGCACCGGATAACTTGCTGGAGGCGCTCAATGGCGCCTCCATTGAAGAGGAGCACGCACTGTTATGAGTGCGGTGATTCAGAAGGTTCAGCTCGCCAAGAGCGGGCTGACCGAAGCCTGCAGCAGCCTTCTAACAGGCTTTGAGGTAAGAATTTCGATATATATAAAATGGTACCGCATAGACAGTAGCCCCTGATGCTCGGTTCGGTGTTCGAAAAGAAAATCCGGACTGAGGATCTAAAAAGATATACGCAGGAGTCATAAAAAATATGTCAATATGGGATTGCAGGCTATGCTGCTGACCTCCGCCGCACTGACTGCATAGGTCAATACTTTGAAGGAAAGGCTCGAGCGGTCCGAGAACGAGCTCGGCCGTGCCAAGAAGCAGCTCGAGGACAAGGAAGGTGAGCAACACCTTATTATAATTGTACCTTACAGAAAAGGATTTTGGTTGCAAGAAGAATGACAAGGATAACGTGGGTATTGTAGCGGCCACTAGCGAGGTGGCGACCCTGAAGGAGGCGGTGTCCGCGGCCAAACGTAATGCGGCCGCGAAACGCTCCGAACGAGAGAAGCAGGAGGCGCGGGTGGCGGAGGTACAGCAAGAGCTCCAGGCTCTCATGGAAAAACATGAGAGTTTGGAGCGTGACTCGGAGACCCGAAAGTCCGAGCTTGCAACGGCTCTTGAGAGTGCCAAAGCCGCTAAGGCTGAAGCCTATAAGGCCCTCCAAGAAATCGAGGAATTGAAGAAAATAGTGGCGGGTAAGGCATTTTTCATGCAAAGTAAGCATGTGAGTGTTAATTACCTATTACTTACCCGAATTCGGAGCTCTCCAGGAACGTTCGCAGATCTTCCTTGCAGCGTATCCGATGCTGCCGCATTCTACCGGGCCAAGGAGGGGAGCTCGACGGAGAAGGTCTTCTGGTCTCAGTATGCTGAGGCCGGACATCCGGTGCCCCTTAGCGACCAGCTGAAGCAGCTGGTCGAGCTCCACAAGGTGGCCGAACAGGCCATGAAGGGCCTCATAGTTCGGTTGTGGCCTAAAGAGGCCATGCCTGGGAGCTACTTCGGCCTGGTGCGGCGGCTGGTGGATGCGTGCCCGTGAGTTGAAGTCATCAAGCACTCCGCTTGTATTGAGGGTGCCCGTCGGGCCCTTGCCCGTGCAAAGGTGCACTGGGGCAAGATGGATGCCCAGAAGCTTGTGACGGACCCGCCACCGTAGGGCAAGGAGCACCGTACTCCCGAGATGTATTATAAGAATGTCCTGAAGGGTGCCCGTACTATTGCGGGTGAGTGCTCCAAAGATGTAATATTTGAGTAGACTCGCATTTTGTTATCCTGTGCGCTGAAAACTTAGTTCATATGCGATAAGCAACGCTTGTTAATTTAAAATATTACCTTCTGTGCGGCTGTTTATCAAATCTGAGAGATGGCAAGTCGTCGGCTTCGGCCCCCATGCCGCGAGTGCTGGGGTGTTCGGGATAAACTTGAGCACTCTTGTTCCCATTTTTGGGTCCGCCTAGGGAGGCGCTCAACACGACGAACAAGGCAACTGGACTTATAATGCTTGAACACTCTCACTTAGCCATAGAATTCTATAATTTTAAATTTCGGCGAAGCCCCTAGTCTTCGGAAGGCCGAATTTGTGGCGCTATCCACGCCTGGGCCAGAAAAAATCCGGCTCCTCGCTCTAAGCGGCATAAGTTTTTAAGGACTCGCAAAAAACCTCTCGAACAACGACCGGCTCTCGCCTCATCATGACGATTAGTTTTAGCTTTCTCCACTGAGGCGTTAACCCAGCTCAACTGGGGCGCAATCGCAGTGGTTCTCCCAGTGCTACCTTAGCCGATATAACGGAACGTAAGGTACCAAAACATGGGAGCCAGGCAAACCCAACTATTGACCCAAGACATGATTCGGAGCCGATGCATATAATGCTATAAGTTCGGGGTGCCGCACTTGTGAAAGTGTTCGGACTTATCACACCATGATGCGGGAAACACAAGCCCCTGGTGTGTTTTAACCGTACCAAAGTGTACGGATGCAACATGTCGTAAATGAACATATGTATAAAAAAGAAATGCAAATTATAAGGAAAAAGGTGCTGCATTGTTTTATTCAAGAAGTGCTGCTATGAATGCAGAACGATACAAATAGTGCGATAAGCAAGGGACGGGACTGTTAACCATGTCCCCCTCCAGGGGTAGGATGCGAAGTGGTGTATAAAGCAGATTTAATGCTCGTAATGGAGACCACCTGGATATTCGTTGTAGCCTTTATCCTTCCCTGGCTGTTGCATCGTGAGTTCGGCAGGTCTGCTGCCGGACAGGGCCTCTGACGAACGGAGTCCTGTAAGTAAAAAAATAAATAAAAAGAGAAAAAAGAACGACACACTTGAGACCCCCTGGTGTGGTTGAGCCGCATTTTGGGCCTATCGTGGTCGTGCCCCTCTTCCCATGCCCATGGTATCTTCAGAGCGTAATGGTGTACGCGAAGGACCTGTCTTAACGTTTTACAGGGGCTGGGGATGGGGCCGCACTGCTACGCGTGCTCGAAACGTGCCAGGTGGTCTTGTTGTAGGTTACTCCGGGCGCGCTTAGCTGTGTCCGGCCGCTTAACGGCCGGACTCGAGAATTGCCTTAAGAGGCTGCATTGTACTTCTGCCGTGAGAGCCGCTGTATGTTCCTCCGTGCAGAGAGAATGTTCAGTGTTTCCGTTGACCGTGATGACTCCTCTAGGGCGTGGCATCTTGAGCTTGAGGTATGCGTAGTGCGGCACCGCGTTAAACTTTGCAAATGCGGTACATCCAAGCAAGGCATGATAGCCGCTGCGGAATGGAACTATGTCGAAGATTAACTCCTCGCTTCGGAAGTTATCCGGGGATCCGAAGACCACTTCTAGTGTGACTGAGCCTGTACGATTGGCTTCTACACCTGGTATGACGCCTTTAAAGGTCGTCTTGGTAGGTTTAATCCTTGAGGGGTCTATGCCCATTTTGCACACTGTATCCTGATAAAGCAGGTTCAGGCTGCTGCCGCCGTCCATCAGGACTCTGGTAAGGTGAAATCCATCGACGATTGGGTTTAGGACCAATGCGGCGAATCCGCCGTGGCAGATGCTGGTGGGGTGGTCCCTTTGGTCAAAAGTGATCGGGCAGGACGACCATGGATTGAACTTCGGGGCGACTGGCTCCATCGCGTATACATCCTTGAGTGCACGCTTCCGCTCCCTTTTTGGTATGTGCGTTGCGTATATCATGTTCACCGTCCGCACCTGTGGGGGGAAACCCTTCTGTCCTCTATTTTTCGGCGGTCGGGTCTCTTCCTCGTCATCGCTATGCAGCCCCTTGTCATTGTTTTCGGCAATTAACTTGCTTGCCTGCTTGAATACCCAACAGTCCCTGTTGGTGTGGTTGGCTGGTTTTTCGGGGGTGCCGTGTATCTGGCACGAGCGGTCGAGTATTCGGTCCAAATTGGACTGACCCGGAGTAGTTCTTTTGAATGGCTTTTTCCGCTGACCGGGTTTAGAGCCTCTGAATCTGGCATTGACTGCCGTATCCTCACTATTGTCATCGTTGATGGGGCGTTTGTTTTTGTTACGACGCGACCTGCCATTTCGGTCCTTGAAATCCGGACTGCCAGAATTTTTGCTGAGGTTGTTGCTGCGTGCTAGCCAGCTGTCCTCACCCGCGCAGAAGTGGGTCATGAGTGATGTGAGGGCTGCCATGGATTTCGGCTTTTCCTGTCCCAGATGCCGGGCAAGCCACTCATCGCGGATGTTATGCTTGAAGGCCGCGAGGGCCTCCGCATCTGGACAGTCGACGATTTGGTTTTTCTTGGTTAAGAACCGTGTCCAGAATTGTCTGGCCGATTCGTCTGGCTGCTGAATTATGTGGCTTAGGTCATCAGCGTCTGGTGGTCGCACATACGTGCCTTGGAAGTTATCGAGGAATGCGGCTTCCAGGTCTTCCCAACTCCCAATTGACTCTGCTGGCAAGCTGTTAAGCCAATGCTGGGCTGGTCCTTTAAGCTTCAGGGGGAGATATTTGATTGCGTGAAGATCGTCACCGCGGGCCATGTGGATGTGAAGAAGATAGTCTTTGATCCAAACCGCGGGGTCTGTTGTGCCATCGTAAGATTCGATATTCACGGGTTTAAACCCTTCGGGGATTTGATGATCCATTACTTCATTTGTGAAGCATAGTGGGTGTGCGGCGCCTCTGTACTGGGCGATATCACGACGGAGATCGAAAGAGCTTTTTCTGTTTTGTTCGGCCCGGCCGGAATTACTATGTCCGGCGTGACGGTTGTCGTCACGTACCGTGGGGCGCCCACGGGATCCATAGATCGATCTTGATTGTCTTGCCTTATCCTCCAATATATCTTGCAAGTCCGGAGCGTTCCCCTGTGGCTTGTACTTTTCGATCGATGCCGGGGTACGGGTCTAGTGAAGGGCCTAGAGGCCTCTCTGTCGCAACCACGGGGTGGTCGGTAAGCCGTATTGTCTCCTGGTGATGCGGGTTCATACGCCTCCTCCTCTAATCGGGGGAGCAGCTTGCGTTTAGGGTAGCTTTTGGAGGGGCGTTCGAGCTCATGCTCTTCAGCCGCGAGGACTTCAGTCCATCTGCTTTTTCTTGAGGCTGTTTGCCGTGGCCATAAGCCTGCGTTTAAAATGCTCTTGTTCGACGGGATCCTCAGGCACGACGAATTCATCTCCGGAGGGAGGCATATAATCCTCTACCTTTTCTTCTGCCGCTCTCTCATGAGGGTTGGCGTCTCCGTCCTCCTGCACTGGATCTTGCTGGAGTGGGTTGTCTTCGGCACTGTCCGGTGTATTATTATCTCCGGTGCTGGAATCTTCATTCTTGCTGTGGCGGGATTTAGAGCGGCGCCGCTGACGCCGACGCTTGGGCTGTTTCTTGGAGGGGTCATCCTCCGTTGTTCCTTCGCCATTCCCATCCTTTGGAATATCCACCATGTATATGTCATATGATGAGGTGGCTTTCCAGTGCCCGGTGAGCGCTGCTTCTTGGTCGTCTCCGGCATCGTCGTCCATACCGTCTATGTCTTCGGAGTCGTAGTCTAGCATGTCGGTTAGATCGTCGACAGCGACTACCCAGTGGGTGGTGGGTGGGCTTTGAATTTCTTCGTCCTCCGCATCCCAACCGTCCTGACCGCAGTCCGGCCAGGGCTCTCCTGATAACGATAGATACTTTAGCGAACTCAAGATGTCGCCGAAAGGTGAGTGTTGAAATATGTCCGCTGCGGTGAACTCCATGATCGGCGCCCAATCGGATTCGATCGGAGGGGGCGCGGGAGGTTCGAAGTCCGGCGAGGAGTCCGGCACCTCGGAGTCACGAGCTTTATGAGGGACAAGGTCAGTGTTCGGCTCTATCGCCGTAGAGGTTGTAGCCCCCGAGGTGGTGTCTAGCCATCTGTCCTCGATCTGCGCAGCCGGCTCTGAATTGAAGATCGGAGCGGGTTGGAGTGGGGCCTCCAGGGTACTGTCCGGCTGCAGAGCTAAATCATGCTCGCCGTGACAGTGCGGCACACTCGGCTATGGCTCGAATCCATCGAGGATCAAGTCCCCGCGGATGTCAGCCGTGAAGTTCAAACTTCTAAATTTGACCTAACGGCCAGGGGCATAGCTTTCGATCTGCTCCAGTTGGCCAAGCGAATTGGCCTGCAGTGCGAAGCCGCCGAATACGAAGATCTGTCCGGGGAGGAAGGTCTCACCCTGGACTGCATCGTTGATGATGATCGAAGAAGCCATCGAGCCTATCGGTGACGACACAGAGGAACTCTCAATGAAAGCACCAATGTCGGTGTCAAAACCGGCGGATGTCGAGTAGGGGGTCCCGAACTGTGCGTCTAGGCGGATGGTAACAGGAGACAAGGGACACGATGTTTTACCCAGGTTCGGGCCCTCTTGATGGAGGTAAAACCCTACGTCCTGCTTGATTAATATTGATGATGTGTGTTACAAGAGTGGATCTACCACGAGATCAAGGAGGCTAAACCCTAGAAGCTAGCCTATGGTATGATTGTTGTTCGTCCTATGGACTAAAGCCATCCGGTTTATATAGACACCGAAGAGGGATAGGGTTACACAGAGTCGGTTACAATGGTAGGAGATCTACATATCCGTATCGCCAAGCTTGCCTTCCACGCCAAGGAAAGTCCCATCCGCACACGGGACAAAGTCTTCAATCTTGTATCTTCATAGTCTTGGAGTCCGGCCGATCATGATAGTTCGGCTATCCGGACACCCCCTAGCACTACCAGGGAAAAGCCTAGCAGCAGCGCGGGTTTTGGGCCTATCAGTAGCGCGGGCAGGAGCGCTACTGATAAGGCGCCACAGCTAATGCTTAGCAATAGCGCGTCTTGGCCCACGCTACTGCTAAATTGACTTAGTAGCAGCGCTTCATCAGAACATCGCTACTGGTAACTAGTAGTAGCGCTTCTCCTTACCCGCGCTACTACTATTTTTTAGTATTTTATTTCTTTCCTTTTTCTTTTCATGTTGTATTCGTACACCTTTACACAAGTTTTCATACAACAGGAATTTAGAGATTGTTTTTACATCATAATGAGGTATTACATCATGGGGTGAAAGAACCGTGGACTAGTTTCAAGTGGATGTCCATCCACTTGAAACTAATCCGCGGTTCTTTCACCCAATGATATAATAATATCATCATCATCATCATATCATTAACAACTTAGCATCATAATACATCATTGTCATATAACACCTCCTCAATATCATCGTTTTTATCATTGACATCACATAACACCTCCTCAAGATCATCATTATCAACTCTAACACATTACCACACAATAAACATATTGTACGTCATAGGACCTATTACATTCGATTAAGACCTACTACATTTTCTAAGGTAAAATAACAAAAAACAAGATAGCCCCTGACTCTCCATTATGGAGAATGGAGATTAGCCTGTCTCCAATTCTTGCCTTTTGCTGAATGTTACTTCCAAGAACCTCCTTGCGAATGTCCATACATTTCTTCCATTCTCTGATGATCATGTGTTCACGGGTTTTAGAAATCCAATATGCACAGGTGAGCTCCGTAGATTTACCTGGCAGTATGTTCAGAACTAAGAGGCGACCATGCAGAGACATCAGATGAGGCACACAATCCATCGGGAGTTTCTGTTGAAAAACTCAATAATAACTTCGTAGTTAGCAATGATGTACTAGTTTTAGAAATATGCAAAATATGCACGGATGTCGTAATAGTAAAAAATCTTACCAGGGTATCTCTAGAGAAGTTATCGTTGTTCAACACATGCACTAGTGGCACGTATTCACCATAATTTGGAGGAGTTCGATAATAGTCATTGTAATTCTCAAGAAGAGTACAAAATGCGATCAGATGATTTTTCTCCTTATACGTTAATTGGGTGCCTTCGGTGTAGTGGGTTTTATCTACCATCTTCCGCACAGTCTTTGAAGAATCAAAATAAGCTGTCAATGGAAATAACCTATCAACTATTTTGACATAAACAATATAAATTAGTTAATAACTATGTTTGAGAAACTCACATAGCGGTACAATCGGAAGCGTATCAACAAGGACCCAAATGTCCATATTGTCTTCCTCGCTGTCAGGATCACCAACATCCATGGTGACAATCATACCCTCATAAAAACCATACATTTCACAAAGTGCTTCCCAATTTTGGCAACCAAAATGGGTTACGCTCTGAGCATTGCACATATTTACTTCAAAATCCATATCATGATGGGTCCTTAGGTGTATTTTCTTTGTTTCAAAATTTTCATGGTCTTCAAAACCCATCCTCTCCAAGACATAGCGTCTTGCATGGCATGGGATAAGCTAGTCGAATTGTAAATTAGACGTTGAAATAGTTGAAGTCATGCTTAATGGAGAAAAAAACACTTGTCGTTGTTGCGTACCGTTTCACAATCGAAGGTCTCCTCGAGCTTAATGCTGAAGCGCCGATCTTCATCCAGCCGAATGAACCTGTCGCACATACCTCGATCGTCGTGGCACCAGCTACACTCCCCCGGGAGACCGTCGTCGTCCGAGTACGACATTTCCTACAATCATTATTCAAAGATTAAACTTGTACATATTCTAGCACAAGTCATGCCAGAATTCACGACAAAATCCGGCATGACCTTTTCTAAAAAAGGACATATCGAGCGCCTGAAATTTGTCGGAACAGAAATTAATCAACACTCCGGCAAAACATAGGCCACTCGGAGATGTAAACTGAACATGAACGGCCACTTGGGCAACCACATATCCTATTTGAGCAACAACACAAGATATACAAGGATATTTGGCTGGTCTCACCTTGATGTCGGAGGGGGTCGGTGACTGGGACGACGACGGGGATGTCGGAGGGGGTCGGTGACGGGGACGACGGAGGTCACCTGAAACCATATAAGTTATCACTAACAACAAACATGACATGTTCAACTAGTTTATTAATTCAACTAGTTCTTACTAAATATAAACTTACTATAAATAGAAAAAACTAGTTCTTTCTAAAAATAAAGTAGTTCAACTAGTTATATTAATTATCTTACTAAAAATAGATTAGTTCTGTTAATTCAACTAGTTCAACTAGTTTATTAATTTACTTACTAAACTAGTTCAACTACAACTAAAGTAGTTCAACTACCACTACTACTAATAAAAATCTAGTACTAACTAAGCAACATCTAGTACTAGCTAACCCTAAATTAACATCTACTACTACTAAATCTAGTACTAACTAGTGGCAGGGGGTGGGGGGCGACGGAGAGGTAGCTAGGGGCGGCGAGGTCGAGGGCGGTGGGAGGAGGGCTGCCGGCGGAGGAGGGAGGAGGGGCGGCCGCAGGCGGAGGGAGGAGGGCGGCAGCGGAGGAGGGAGGGGCGGCCGCATGAGGAGGGAGGATGTGCGAGGAGGATGGAGGAGGGACGGAAGGAGGGGAGTACCTCAGCGGCGGACGGACGAAGGCGGCGGCGGCGGCGACGCACGACGACGGTTTACGCGGGCGGGAGTGAGAGTGTGAGTGAGAGGGCCGGTCGTGCGCGTGGGGATAAGGTAGGGATAGTTGTAGCGCGTTTTCCGAAACGCGCTACAGCTAACCTGAATAGTAGTAGCGCTCTATAGTAAAGTGCGCTACTGTTATAGCTAGCGGGGGGGCGAGGTCATGCCAACTATAGCAGTAGCGCTGTATGCGCTGCATGCACTACTGCTATTTCCAAGTCAGCAGCGCGTTTCGGCCACATGCGCTGCTGCTAAGTAGCAGTAGCGTGGTATTTTGAAGAGCGCTGCTGGTAAGATTCTGTGTATAGGCTTTTCCCTAGTAGTGTAGTCCGGAACTCCCTCAGCGCCTAACCCTCCAAGGTCTTGTTCCCTTCCCACTATGGCCCATGAGGCCCTCCAAGAGAGGTGGCCCCTCCCGGTGGACCCCCGGAACCCCTCCGGTGGCCCCGGTACAATACCGGTATGCCCCCGAACTTTTCCGGTGACCGTATGACAACTTCCTATATATAGATCTTCACCTCTGGACCATTCCGGAACTCCTCGAGACGTCCGGGATCTCATCCGGGACTCCTAACAACATTCGGTAATCACATACAAGTCTTCCTTATAACCCTAGCTTCATCAAACCTTAAGTGTGTAGACCCTACGGGTTCGGGAATCACGCAGACATGACTGAGACAGCTCTCCGGCCAATAACCAACAGCGGGATCTGGATACCCATATTGGCTCCCACATGTTCCATGATGATCTCATTGGATGAACCACGATATCGAGGATTCAAGTAATCCCGTATGCAATTCCCTTTATCAAACGGTACGTTACTTGCCCGAGATTCGATCGTTGGTATCCCAATACCTCGTTCAATATCGTTACCAGCAAGTCACTTTACTCGTCACATAATGCATGATCCCGTGACTAACCACTTAGTCACATTGAGCTCATTATGATGATGCATTACCGAGTGGGCCCAGAGATACCTCTTCGTCATACGGAGTGACAAATTCCAGTCTCGATTCGTGCCAACCCAACAGACACTTTCGGAGATACCTGTAGTGCACCTTTATAGTCACCCAGTTATGTTGTGACATTTGGTACACCCAAAGCACTCCTACGGTATCCAGGAGTTAAACAATCTCATGGTCTAAGGAACTGATACTTGACATTAGAAAAGCTTTAGCAAACAAACTACACAATCTTGTGCTATGCTTAGGATTGGGTCTTGTCCATCACATCATTCTCCTAATGATGTGATCTTGTTATCAATGACATCCAATGTCCATAGTCAGGAAACCATGACCATCTGTTGATCAACGAGCTAGTCAACTAGAGTCTCACTAGGGACATGTTGTGGTCTATGTATTCACACATGTATCACTGTTTCCGGTTAATACAATTATAGCATGAACAACAAACAATTATCATGAACATGGAAATATAATAATAATCATTTTATTATTGCCTCTAGGGCATATTTCCAACAGTCTCCCACTTGCACTAGAGTCAATAATCTAGTTACACTGTGATGAATCAAACACCCATAGAGTTCTGGTGTTGATCATGTTTTGCTCGCGGAAGAGGTTTAGTCAACGGATCTACGACATTCAGATCCGTATGCACTTTGCAAATATCTATGTCTCCATCTTGAACATTTTCACGAATGGAGCTGAAGCGACGCTTGATGTGCCTGGTCTTCTTGTGAAACCTGGGCTCCTTGGCAAGGGCAATAGCTCCAGTGTTGTCACAGAAGAGAGTGATCGGCCCTGACGCATTGGGAATAACTCATAGGTCGGTGATGAACTCCTTCATCCAGATTGCTTCATGCTGCCTCCGAGGCTGCCATGTACTCCGCTTCACATGTTGATCCCGCCACGACGCTCTGCTTGCTGCTGCACCAGCTTACTGCCCCACCATTCAAAATATACACGTATCCGGTTTGTGACTTGGAGTCATCCAGATCTATGTCGAAGCTTAGCATCGATGTAATCCTTTACGACGAGCTCTTCGTCACCTCCATAAACGAGAAACATATCCTTAGTCCTTTTCAGGTACTTCAGGATATTCTTGACCGTTGTCCAGTGTTCCATGTCGGGGTTACTTTGGTGTCTTGCAACCAAACTTACGGCAAGGTTTACATCAGGTCTGGTACACAGCATGGCATACATAATAGACCCTATGGACGAGGCATAGGGGATGACACTCATCTTTTCTTTATCTTCTGCCGTTGTCGGGGATTGAGCCGAGCTCAATTTCACACCTTGCAACACGGGCAAGAACCCCTTCTTGGACTGATCCATATTGAACTTCTTCAATATCTTGTCAAGGTATGTGCTTTGTGAAAGACCTATGAGGCGTCTCGATCTATCTCTATAGATCTTGATGCCTAATATATAAGCAGCTTCTCCAAGGTCCTTCATTGAAAAACACTTATTCAAGTAGGCCCTTATGCTGTCCAAGAGTTCTATATCATTTCCCATCAAAAGTATGTCATCCACATATAATATGAGAAATGCCACAGAGCTCCCACTCACTTTCTTGTAAACGCAGGCTTCTCCATAAGTCTGCATAAACCCAAACGATTTGATCATCTCTTCAAAGCGAATGTTCCAACTCCGAGATGCTTGCACCAGCCCATAAATGGATCGCTGGAGCTTGCATACCTTGTTAGCATTCTTAGGATCGACAAAACCTTCCGGCTGCTTCATATACAATTCTTCCTTTAGATAGCCATTAAGGAATGCCGTTTTGACGTCCATTTGCCATATCTCATAATCATAGTATGCAACAATTGCTAACATGATTCGGACGGACTTCAGCTTCGCTACGGGAGAAAAAGTCTCATCGTAGTCAACCCCTTGAACTTGCCGATAACCCTTAGTGACAGGTCGAGCTTGATAGATGGTAACATTACCATCCGTGTCCGTCTTCTTCTTAAAGATCCATTTATTTTCTATCGCTCGCCGATCATCGGGCAAGTCTGTCAAAGTCCATACTTTGTTTTCATACATGGATCCTATCTCGGATTTCATGGCTTCAAGCCATTTGTTGGAATCTGGGCCCGCCATCGCTTCTTCATAGTTCGAAGGTTCACCGTTGTCTAACAACATGGTTTCGAGGACAGGGTTGCCATACCACTCTGGTGTGGAACGTGTCCTTGTGGACCTACGAAGTTCAGTAGTAACTTGATCCGAAGTACCTTGATCATCATCATTAACTTCCTCTCTAGTCGGTGCAGGCACCACAGGAACATCTTATTGAGCTGCGCTACTTACCGGTTCAAGAGGCAGTACTTCATCAAGTTCCACTTTCCTCCCACTTACTTCTTTCGAGAGAAACTCTTTCTCCAGAAAGGACCCATTCTTGGCAACAAAGATCTTTCCTTCGGATCTGAGGTAGAAGGTATACCCAATGGTTTCCTTAGGGTATCCTATGAAGACGCATTTTTCCGACTTGGGTTCGAGCTTTTCAGGTTGAAGTTTCTTGACATAAGCATCGCATCCCCAAACTTTTAGAAACGACAGCTTAGGTTTCTTTCCAAACCATAATTCATATGGTGTCGTCTCAACAGATTTAGACGGTGCCCTATTTAAAGTGAATGTAGCTGTCTCTAAAGCGTATCCCCAAAATGATAGCGGTAAATCAGTAAGAGACATCATAGACCGCACCATATCCAATATAGTGCAATTACGACGTTCGGACACACCGTTTCGCTGAGGTGTTCCAGGCGGCGTGAGTTGTGAAACAGTTCCACATTTCCTTAAGTGTGTACCAAACTCGCAACTTAAATATTCTCCCCCACGATATGATCGTAAGAACTTTATTTTTCTGTCACGTTGATTCTCTACCTCATTCTAAAATTCCTTGAACTTTTCAAAGGTCCCAGACTTGTGTTTCATCAAGTAGACATACCAATATCTACTTAAGTCATCTGTGAGGGTGAGAACATAACGATAGCCACCGCGAGCCTCAACGCTCATTGGACCGCACACATCAGTATGTATAATTTCCAATAAGTTGGTTGCTCGCTCCATTGTTCCGGAGAACGGGGTCTTGGTCATTTTGCCCATGAGGCATGGTTCGCACGTGTCAAATGATTCGAAATCAAGAGACTCCAAAAGTCCATCTTCATGGAGCTTCTTCATGCGTTTTACACCAATGTGACCAAGGCGGCAGTGCCACAGATATGTGGGACTATCATTATCAATCTTACATCTTTTGGTATTCACACTATGAATATGTGTAACATCACGTTCGAGATTCATTAAGAATAAACCATTGACCAGCGGGGCATGACCATAAAACATATGTCTCATATAAATAGAACAACCATTATTCTCGGATTTAAATGAGTAGCCATCTTGTATTCAACGAGATCCAGATACAATGTTTATGCTCAAAGCTGGCACTAAATAACAATTCTTGAGGTTTAAAACTAATCCCGTAGGTAAATGTAGAGGTAGCGTGCCGACGGCGATCACATCGACCTTGGAACCATTCCCGACGTGCATCGTCACCTCGTCCTTTGCCAGTCTCCGCTTATTCCGCAGCTCCTGTTTTGAGTTACAAATATGAGCAACCGCACCGGTATCTAATACCCAGGAGCTACTACGAGTACTGGTAAGGTACACATCAATAACATGTATATCACATATACCTTTGGTGTTGCCGGCCTTCTTATCCGGTAAGTACTTGGGGCAGTTCCGCTTCCAGTGACCGTTCCCCTTGCAATAAAAGCACTCTGTCTCAGGTTTGGGTCTGTGCTTTGGCTTCTTCCTGGCAACTGGCTTACCGGGCGCGGCAACTCCCTTGTCGTCCTTCTTTAAGTTCTTCTTACCCTTGCCTTTCTTGAAACTAGTGGTTTTATTGACCATCAACACTTGATGTTCCTTTTTGATTTCTACCTCTGCTGATTTCAGCATTGAAAATACCTCAGGAATAGTTTTCACCATCCACTTCATATTGTAGTTCATCACAAAGCTCTTGTAGCTAGGTGGGAGCGACTGGAGGATTCTTTCAATGACCGCCTCGTCCGGGAGGTTAATGTCCAGCTGGGACAAGCGGTTGTGCAACCCAAACATTTTGAGTATGTGCTCGCTGACAGAACTGTTTTCCTCCATCTTACAACTTTAGAACTTGTCGGAGACTTCATATCTCTCGACCCAGGCATGAGCTTGGAAAACCATTTTTAGCTCTTGGAACATCTCATATGCTCCATGCTGCTCAAACGCTTTTGGAGCCCTGGTTCTAAGATATAAAGCATGCCGTACTGAACGAGGGAGTAATCATCTACACGCGACTGCCAAGCGTTCATAACGTCTTGGTTCGCTGGGACGACTGCTTCACCTAGCGGTGCTTCTAGGACATATGCTTTCTTGGCAGCTATGAGGATGATCCTCAGGTTCCGGACCCAGTCCGTATAGTTGCTACCATCATCTTTCAGTTTGGTTTTCTCTAGGAATGCATTGAAGTTGAGGTTGACATGAGTGTGGGCCATTTGACCCACAAGACATTTTACAAAAGTTTTTAGACTAAGTTCATGATAATTAAGTTCATCTAACCAAATTATTTAATGAACTCCCACTCAGATAGACATCCCTCTAGTCATCTAAGTGATACATGATCCGAGTCAACTAGGCCGTGTCCGATCATCACGTGAGACAGACTAGTCATCATCGGTGAACATCTCTATGTTGATCGTATCTTCTATACGACTCATGTTCGACCTTTCGGTCTCTTGTGTTTTGAGGCCATGTTTGTACATGCTAGGCTCGTCAAGTCAACCTAAGTGTCTTGCATGTGTAAATCTGGCTTACACCCGTTGTATGTGAATGTTAGAATCTATCACACCCGATCATCACGTGGTGTTTCGAAACAATGAACTTTCGCAACGGTGCACAGTTAGGGGAAACACTTTCTTGAAATTATTATGAGGGATAATCTTATTTACTACCGTAGTTCTAAGAAAATAAGATGCAAAAACATTATAAACATCACATGCAATCAAATAGTGACATGATATGGCCAATATCATTTTGCTCCTTTGATCTCCATCTTCGGGGCGCCATGATCATCATCATCACCGGCATGACACCATGATCTCCATCATCGTGTCTCCATGAAGCTGTCTCGCCAACTATTACTTCTACTACTATGGCTAACGGTTTAGGAAAGAAGTAAAGTAATTACATGGCGTTATTCAGTGACATGCATGTCATACAATAAATAAAGACAACTCCTATGGCTCCTGCCGGTTGTCATACTCATCGACATGCAAGTCGTGATTGCTATTACAAGAACATGATCAATCTCATACATCACATATATTTCATTCATCACATTCTTTCTGGCCATATCACATCACAAGGCATATGCTGCAAAAACAAGTTAGACGTCCTCTAATTGTTGTTGCATGTTTTTACATGGCTGCTATAGTGTTCTAGCGAGAACGTTTCTTACCTACGCCAAAACCACAACGTGATATGTGAATTTCTATCTACCCTTCATAAGGACCCTTTTCATCGAATCCGATCTGACTAAGGTGGGAGAGAAAGACACCTGCTAGCCACCTTATGCAACTAGTGCATGTCAGTCCGTGGAACCTGTCTCACGTAAGTGTACGTGTAAGGTCGGTCCGGGCCGCTTCATCCCACGATACAGCCAAAACAAGATAAGACTAGTAGTGGCAAGTAAATTGACAAAATCTACACCCACAACAAAATTGTGTTCTACTCATGCATAGAAACTACGCATAGACCTAGCTCTAATACCACTGTTGGAGATCGTTGCAGAAAATAATTTTTTTCTACGCATCACCAAGATCAATCTATGGAGTCATCTAGCAACAAGAGAGAGAGGAGTGCATCTACATACCCTTGTATATCGCGAGCAGAAGCGTTCAAGAGAACGGGGTTGATGGAGTCGTACTCGTCGTGATCCAAATCATCAATGATCCTAGCGCCGAACGGATGGCACCTCCGCATTTAACACATGTATGGAGCGGAGACGTCTCCCGCACCTTGATCCAGCAAGGAGGAGGGAGAGGTTGAGGAAGAGAGCTCCAACAGCAGCACGACGGCGTGGTGGTGATGGAGCGGCAGTACTCCGGCAGGGCTTCGCCAAGCTTTTGCGGTGGAGGAGAGGTGTTGGGGAGGGGAGGGGCTGCGCCTTCAACCTGGTGCTGTAGCCCTTCCCTGGCCCCTCTATTTATAGGAGGAGGGGGAAGGGGGCCGGCCCCCTCTAGATGAGATCTAGAGGGGGGGGGACTTGCCCCCCAAGCAAAGGGGGCACCCCCTTTAGAGTTTCCCCCCAACCCTAGGCGCATGGGCCCAAGGGGGGGATGCGCCCAGCCCTCCAAGGGCTGGTTCCCTTCCCACTACGACCCATGAGGCCCTCCGAGAGAGGTGGCCCCTCCCAATGGACCCCCGGAACCCCTCCGGTGGCCCCTGTACAATACCGGTATGCCCCCAAACTTTTCCGGTGACCGTATGACAACTTCCTATATATAAATCTTTATGTCCGGACCATTCCGGAACTCCTCGTGATGTCCAGGATCTCATTCGGGACTCCGAAAATCATTCGGTAATCACATACAAGTCTTCCTAATAACCCTAGCGTCATCAAACCTTAAGTGTGTAGACCCTACGGGTTCGGGAATCACGCAGACATGACCGAGACAGCTCTCCGACCAATAACCAACAGCGGGATCTGGATACCCATGTTGGCTCCCACATGTTCCATGATGATCTCATCGGATGAACCACGATGTCGAGGATTTAGGTAATCCCGTATGCAACTCCCTTTATCAAATGGTACGTTACTTGCCCGAGATTCGATCATCGGTATCCCAATACCTCGTTCAATCTCGTTACCGGCAAGTCACCTTACTCGTCACATAATGCATGATCCCGTGACTAACCACTTAGTCACATTGAGCTCATTATGATGATGCATTACCGAGTGGGCCAGAGATACCTCTCCGTCATACGGAGTGACAAATTCCAGTCTCGATTCGTGCCAACCCAGCAGACACTTTCGGAGATACCTGTAGTGCAACTTTATAGTCACCCAGTTACGTTGTGACGTCTGGTACACCCAAAGCACTCCTACGGTATCCGGGAGTTACACAATCTCATTGTCTAAGGAACTGATACTTGACATTAGAAAAGCTTTAGCAAACGAACTACACGATCTTGTGCTATGCTTAGGATTTGGTCTTGTCCATCACATCATTCTCCTAATGATGTGATCTCGTTATCAATGACATCCAATGTCCATAGTCAGGAAACCATGACCATCTGTTGATCAACGAGCTAGTCAACTAGAGGCACACTAGGGACATGTTGTGGTCTATGTATTCACACATGTATCACTGTTTCTGGTTAATACAATTATAGCATGAACAACAGACAATTATCATGAACAAGGAAATATAATAATAATCATTTTATTATTGCCTCTGGGCATATTTCCAACAAAGAGATGGGCCTGCAGAAAGGGGTGTCCTTTTTGGGCAACAATGTGATGAAAGAAGTGTTGATGCCGTCGAGATTAACATTGTTGCTATAAAAGTCGTTGAAGATCCTAAGAAGATCATCTTTTAGCAAAAGCTTGAAGGATTTGTAGAATTCATTAGTAAACCCATCTAGGCCCGGGCTCTTGTTATTTGGAGATTTATTTGTAGTTTCCACAATCTCAGCCCAGTGAAATGGTTCCACCAGCCCAGGGAGATCCATAGGTGTGTACAAAGAGCTGAGATCGACAATGGGCATGGAAAGAGCAGGCTGTCCCAAAAATCTCAGCAAAATAACCGGTGGTAATGGCAAGTTTTTCGCTGGCCTAATAGTGCTCTACTCCATTGTGGACAATGACTTTCACTTTATTGCGACAGGCTTGGTAGTTGGCTGCTGCATGGAAGAACTTGCAATTTTCATCCCCGGATACACACCATTGATATGTCTCCAACGTATCTATAATTTATGAAGCATTCATGCTATTATATTACCTGTTTTGAATGATTATGTGCTTTATTATACACTTTTATATTACTTTTGGGACTAACCTATTAACCGGAGGCCCAGCCCATATTGTTGTTTTATTGCCTGTTTCAGTATTTCGAAGAAAAGGAATATCAAACGGAGTCCAAACGGAATGAAACCTTAGCATCGTGATTTTTTGGAAGATTATCATCCTGGAGGCTTGGAGATCAAGTCAGAATATCCTCGAGGAGCCCAGGAGATAGGGGCGCCCCCCCCTACAGGGTGCGGCCCCCTGTCTCGTGGACCCCTCGAGCACCCCCCGGTCGACTTCTTTCACCTATATATGCCTACGTACCCTAAAACCATCGAATATCAAGAGATCGGGAGTTCCGCTGCCGCAAGCCTCTGTAGCCACCAAAAACCTCTCGGGAGCCCGTTCCGGCACCCTGCCGGAGGGGGGATCCATCACTGGTAGCCATCTTCATCATCCCGACGCTCTCCATGACGAGGAGGGAGTAGTTCACCCTCGGGGCTGAGGGTATGTACCAGTAGCTATGTGTTTGATCTCTCTCTCTCTCTCGTGTTCCCTCTATGGCACGATCTTGATGTATCCCGAGCTTTGCTATTGTAGTTAGATCTTATGATGTTTCTCCCCCTCTACTCTCTTGTGATGAATTGAGTTTCCCCTTTGAAGTTATCTTATCGGATTGAGTCTTTTATGATAACACTTGATGTATGTCTTGCCGTGCTTATCTGTGGTGACAATGGGATATCATGTGCCACTTGATGTATGTTTTGTGACCAACTTGCGGGTTCCGCCCATGAACCTATGCATAGGGGTTGGCACACGTTCTTGACTCTCCGGTAGAAACTTTGGGGCACTCTTTGAAGTACTTTGTGTTGGTTGGATGAATCTGAGATTGTGTGACGCATATCGTATAATCATGCCCACGGATACTTGAGGTGACAATGGAGTATCTAGGTGACATTAGGGTTTTGGTTGATTTGTGTCTTAAGGTGTTATTCTAGTACGAACTCTTTAATAGATCGATCCGAAAGAATAACTTTGAGGTGGTTTCGTACCCTACCATAATCTCTACGTTTGTTCTCCGCTTTTAGTGGCTTTGGAGTGACTCTTTGTTCCATGTGGAGGGATTGTTATATGATCTATCTATGTTATTATTGTTGAGAGAACTTGCACTAGTGAAAGTATGAACCCTAGGCCTTGTTTCCTATCATTGCAATACCGTTTACGCTCACTTTTACCACTTGTTACCTTGTTGTTTTTATAATTTCAGATTACAAAAACCTTTATCTACTATCTATTTTGCACTTGTATCACCATCTCTTCGCCGAACTAGTGCACCTATACAATTTACCATTGTATTGGGTGTGTTGGGGACACAAGAGACTCTTTGCTATTTGGTTGCAGGGTTGTTTGAGAGAGACCATCTTCATCTTACGCCTCCTACGGATTGATAAACCTTAGGTCATCCACTTGAGGGAAATTTGCTACTGTCCTACAAACCTGTGCACTTGCAGGCCCAACAACGTCTACAAGAAGAAGGTTGTGTACTAGACATCAACCATCTCCTTTGCCCTGCAGCGCCAAAGCGTGGTCTGCCATAAAATTAGATCTCACCTTTGCCCTACGGCGCCAAAGCGTGGTCTGCCATAAAATTAGCTGTTCTGCCTTGGCTGAAGCTACCTCTCTTAGTACAACTTCCAGGATAGATAGTTGTCGTCTTTCCTCCACAGCATTGAGGAAGCAGACGACATGCTTGTTATTGTCAATCAGCACTTGTAGGCTAGTCTTGCGTTTACTCCACTGTCAAAGAGCCCCTTGCAGGCACCTCATTTTGAAGTTGATGAGTGAAGCGGAAGAGGAGGTGTGCCTGAGCCCTCTATTCCAGCAGGTGCTAATGATCTCTCTAGACTCAGCCATCTCCAACCAGTGGTTCTCCATGCAAAAAATCCTGCTCCTGGGAGTGTCAACAGAAAACTGGAGCAGGATTGGTGTGTGATCCAAGGTCGTTGTGGGCATGCAGGCGGCAGAAGTCTGCAAAAAACCAAGGTTCCAAGTAGCATTGACAACACTGTCAAACTGGACTAATGTTGGTGTGCTTCTTTTGTTCGACCAAGTGTATAATCTGTTTTCAATCTGAATGGCATCCAGCCCATATAGATCCAAGAGTTGAAGTTTTCCATCATGTTCCAACATATCCGACCCCTTGATTTCTCGTGCATGAACCTATACATGTTGAAGTCGCCCATAACAACCCATGGTGTTGAGGGATTCCTGGATAAGGGGGTATCCGGAAAGCCGGACTATGTACTTTGGCCGGACTGTTGGACTATGAAGATACAAGATTGAAGACTTCGTCCCGTGTCCGGATGGGACTCTCCTTTGCGTGGAAGGCAAGCTTGGCAATTCAGATGATAGATCTACTTCTCTATAACCAACTCTGTGTAACCCTAGCCCCATCCTGTGTCTATATAAACCGAAGGGTTTAGTCCGTAGGACAACAATAATCATACCATAGGCTAGCTTCTAGGGTTTAGCCTCTACGATCTCGTGGTAGATCAACTCTTGTAATACTCATATCATCAAGATCAATCAAGCAGGAAGTAGGGTATTACCTCCGTTGAGAGGGCCTGAACCTGGGTAAAAACATCGTGTCCCAAGTCTCCTGTTACCATTAGCCTTAGACGCACAGTTCGGGACCCCCTACCCGAGATCCGCCGGTTTTGACACCGACATTGGTGCTTTCATTGAGAGTTCCTCTGTGTCGTCGCTGTAAGGCTCGATGGCTCCCTCAACCTTCAACAACACAGTCCAGGGCGAGACTTTTCTCCCTGGATAGATCTTCATGTTCGGTGGCTTCGCACTGCGGGCCAACTTGCTTGGCCATCTGGAGCAGATCGACAGCTACGCCCCTGGCCATCAGGTCAGATTCGGCAACTTGAATTACACAGCCTATATCCGCAGAGACTTGATCTGCGATGGATTCGTGCCCATATCAGGAGCGGCGAACAGTCACGACAAGCATGACTTAAATCTATTGTCGGATAGTGTTTGGGATATCGCCCCTGTAGCTGCTCCGGACCTAAATCCGGGGCAGATCGTGCCGTCCAAGGACGGGTGGATGGACCCAGCCACAGAGGCCGCATACTCTTCGGCAGTAGAGCCGAACACAGACTCCGCCGTTAAGGAAATCTGCGTCACCGGACCCCCGGACCTGTGTCCGGATGAGGGTTTTGAACCGTGCGTGCCCGGTCCCATCGAGTTCGATTGGGCTCCAGTAATGGAGTTCACCACTGCGGATATCTTTCAGCACTCCCCCTTTGGCGAAGTGCTAAATTCACTAAGGCATCTCTCTCTGTCAGGAGATTCCTGGCCAAACTATGTCCGGCTCGAGTGGGAAGCAGGCGACAAAGAAATTCGTTACCCACCCACCACCCACTTAATAGCCACTGTCGATGATCTGACCGACGTGCTTGACTTTGACTCCAAAGACATCGACGGTATAGACGACGATGCGGGAGAAGAACAGGAACCACCGCCCACAGGGAGCTGGACAGCCACCTCTTCGTATGATATATATATATGGTGGACACCCCCAAAGAAAACAATGGCGATGAGGCAACAGAAGATAACCCCTTTGGGAAGAAACCAAAGCATGGGCGTCATCGGCGCCGCTCCAAGCCCCGCCATAGCAATACTGGCACAAGAAAAGAAAACACAGACGGTGCCAAAGAGGAATACAATCCTGATCAGCCTACCTTTGAACAGGACGAACAGGAACATGGGTAGGTCAGCCCGAGGAATAGGCGACGGACGAATACGTGGAGGATGACAACTATATGCCTCCCTCCAAAGACGAGGTGAGCCTCAGCGATGATGAATTCGGCGTACCAAAAGATCCAATAGAGCAGGAACACTTTAAGCGCCGGCTTATAGCCACTGCAAGAAGCCTGAAAAATAAGCAGCAGCAGCTCCAAGCTGATCAAGATCTGCTAGCAGACAGATGGACCGAGGTCCTGGAGGCCGAGGAATACGGACTCGATCCCCCCACCAAGGGTTACCCAAAGCACAAGTTGCTACCTCAGCTAGAGGAAGAGGCCGCAAAGCCTGCACTACTAGCACAAGACGAGGCTGACCGGCCACCTCGTGGCCGGGATAAAACGACGTATCAGACCGAACACCAGCCCACAACCCCACGCCAGTTCACTATGGCCCGAGGCAATAGCAGGACCTGCGAGACATATTGGAAAACAACACAGCACCACCAAGATCGATCTACGGATCACAGGGGCGCGCCACAACACATGACGATGACCGTCATGCCGGATATACTAATAATAAGTCTGACCGGGCCGAACATAACCGACCATACTTAGTCGGACTGTGTCATGACATAGCCTAGCACAAAGGCGCCGCACACCCCTTCTGCTTCACTGATGAAGTAATGGATCATGAATTCCCAGAAGGGTTTAAACCCGTCAACATCGAGTCATACGATGGCACAACAGACCTCGCGGTATGGATTGAAGATTTCCTTCTCCACATTCACATGGCTCGAAGTGATGAACTACATGCCATCAAGTATCTCCCCCTTAAGCTTAAAGGGCCAGCCAGACATTGGCTGAATAGCCTGCCGGCGAACTCCATCGGCAATTGGGAAAATCTTGAGGACGCATTCCTTGACAACTTCCAAGGCACTTACGTGCGACCACCAGATGCTGATGACTTAAGTCACATTACCCAACAGCCAAGTGAGTCGGCAAGAAAATTCTGGACTCAGTTCCTAACTAAAAAGAACCAAATTGTCGACTGTCCGGACGCCGAGGCCCTGGCGGCCTTTAAGCATAATATCTGCGACGAGTGGCTCGCCCGACACCTCGGCCAAGAAAAACCAAAGTCCATGGCGGCCCTCACGACACTCATGACCCGCTTTTGCGTGCGCGAGGACAGCTGGTTGGCTCGCAGTAGCACCACGCTAAGAAACTCCGGCACTTCATATGTCCTCGATAGTAACGGAAAGCCACGGCGCAACAGACATAAGCGTCGGAACAATGGCGACAATGCCGAAGATACGACAATCAATGCCGGATTCAGCAACTCAAAATCCGGTCAGCGGAAAAAACCGTTCAAAAGAAACAATCCGGGATCGTCCAGTCTGGACCGCATACTCGGCCGCTCGTGGCAGATTCACGGCACCCCCGACAAACCAGCCAATCACACTAACAGAGATTGCTGGGTTTTCAAATAGGCCGGCAAGTTGAATGCCGAAAACAAGGACAAGGGGTTGCACAGCGATGATGACGACACTAGTGAAGAACCGGGCAATAGCACCGGTTCGTAAGGCCCTTTAGTGCCGGTTCCATAACCAGCACTAAAGTGTGGTCACTAAAGGCCCCCCCTTTAGTACCGGTTCTGCATGAACCGGTGCTAAAGGGAAACCACGTGGCACGAGCCAGCTCCGGGGGCCTGGAGCCCTTTAGTACTGGTTGGTAACACCAACCGGTACTATAAGGTTTGGGGGTTTTCAGTTTTATGATTTCTTTTTCATTTAATTTTGTGTTTCCATTTTAATTCTTTTTCGTTTGCTGGTATTTTATGATACTACACATTGTAAACGTTATGCATATATATATATATATATAAATAGAATTTCTAGTAGAACCAATCATCGAGTTCAACATGATTGTCATGATATTATAAGTGTTCATATGTAACACCACAAAAGCAAATCACTTAAGTTCAGAACGAAGAACACGGACATGAAAGGCCAAGTACTAATTAAGAGCAGCATGAAGAACTAGCTAAATCACTCCTGCTAGCTACTCTCTCTCTCTGGTAAAATAGCATAGAACATGTATAGCTCTCCTAATTGATCATACTGGAGCATGCCGATGAACCTGTCTCCTAATCGTGGGCTGCGCTTCTCATTGCTGCCCCCTAGTACTTCTCTGCGATCATTAACAATTTTCCTCCAATCCTTCACTATTAAGCATTCATCACTTCTAGAAATCCTGAATGCATTCATGTGCAATGCAGGATATCTTGGCCTTAAGCTAACAATTGACATCTGACCTTTAGTCTCGATCCCCTGAGGTTCAACTGTCATCGGGAGTCCCTGTTGAAGAACATCGTATAGTACTTAATTAATATACTCAGCAATGAAAGTTTAAAAAAATATGTATGCAAAATATGCACTGAGGACAAATAGTAAATATCTTACCATCATTCCTAAATAGATGTGACCGTAGTTCAATACCATTACTATTGGTCGCACGTTTTGAGTACTAACATTTCCAAGTGCAGAAAAAAAATTTGTCTTGACAGTATGAAGATCCTCAAGCCATGAAACATAATGACTTATCTCCTCGCAGTTTAGTTCAGCTCCGGGACAGTAGAAGGTCCTGTCTACCAAGCGCCGGACATGTTTGGTTGAATGGAGATAAGCTGTCAATAGAAATTAGTTGTCAGTTATTTTTGAAATAAGCAATATCAAAGACAAAAATATATTTGAGAAGAACTCACATAATGGTAGAACTGGAGGCGTCTGCACATCGACCCATATGTCTCTATTACCTTCAATATCATCTTCCGGACGAATATCAAAGGTGATAACCATACCAGGCTCAAATGCATAAGCCTTGCATAGTGCTTGCCAAGTTTTGCATTCAAAATAGGTGTACGTGTGGGCATTGTATACTTTGACGTTGAAAGTATAACCATCATGCTCAGTTTTCAGGTAAGCTCTCTTTACCTCCATAGTTTCCATATCTTTGAAACCTATCTTATCGAAGACAAAAATTCTTGCATGGCATGGGATGCGCTAGTAGAATAGTGAAAATTAAAAATTATAAGTCAGGCAAATGAAGCATATATAAGTCATGCTTAATTACGAAAACAGACTTGTCGTTGTGACTTACTGTATCGAATTCGAAAGTCTCATCCAGCTTGATGCTGAATCGCCTACCATCAACAAGGAAATTTCTGTCGCACTAGCCGCGCTCGTCTTCACAGTATGTGCACATACCAAATTTTTTTCCATCGTCAGACGACATTTCCTATGTTCATATTAGGCGAAACATTAAACACTTACTAATTCAATTAATTCAACTACTTCTATTAATTCAACTAAGCATTTACTAAAAATAAACTAGTTATATTATTTCAATTAGTTCAACTAAGCATTTACCAAAAATAAACTAGTTATATTAATTCAATTAGTTCAACTAAGCATTTACTAAAAATAAACTAGTTCTATATATTAATTCAACTAGTTCAACTAAGCATTTACTAAAAATAAACTAGTTCTATATATTAATTCAACTAGTTCAACTAAGCATTCACTAAAAATAAACTAGTTATAATCCTCCATCTCTTTCTCAGACTTATTCCACTTAGGTGAAACATTAAACACTTATTACTATCTAACATTAATTAATATCTAGCCA